>NC_141020.1:21487907-21915340 GCF_052327205.1 Somniosus microcephalus | reverse complement strand
CTAAACAAAATGAAGGAGACCGTAGAAAGGCTCAGCAGGCAACACAAACCTCTTAAGGTCCAAAAACCTGAGGACACAAAAACAACACACACAAGGACACAGAACCCGCCGGATGCCACCCCACACGAAGACACACCGAAAGCCACAAACCCCGCTCCAACCAGCCCTCAGTCGAGTCATGCCCAGACTACTGCTACCCAGTCCTCACACACAGGAACACAAAAACCGACAGATACCCCCCCAAATGATGACACACCGAAAGCCCCAAACCCCGCTCCTGCCACACAACATATCCCAGAAACTCAGCCAACAACCAGCCACCAGGCGAGTCCTACCCAGACTACTGTTACCCAGTCTGAAAAACCAGCCCCTCAGGCGGTCCTGCTGACCGACTCCAACGGAAAGTTTCTGGACCCCCAGAGGCTGTTCCCAGACCATCAAGTCCTGAAAAAATGGTGCAGCAACACAGACCAAGCAATGAAGATCCTGAACAAAGAATCCCTTGGAAGCCCCAAATGGATTGTGATCCACACAGGCACGAACGACCTACGCACCCTACAGGAAGGCATTGCTAGGGCGGTGAGCAGGATGGCGGAAAAGGCCAGCAGGGAATTCCCCGAGGCGCGGATCGTGATCTCCACACTACTGCCCAGAAAGGACACCCCAGCCTATATAATCCACAACACCAACAGGGAGATCGACACGAGATGTTCTGTCCTCCCCACGTCTCCCTGGCCCATCATCCAAACATCAACACAAGGGACCTCTATGACGAAATACATCTACTCAAACAGCGGATGTGGGTCTTCGCAAGAAACCTCATAAACACTGCCAAAAGACGCAGCCCTCCCACCCCCTCTACCATTGGGAGCCCAAACAGGACCACCAATGTCCCCCACCCCCCTTTACAAAACCAACAACAGAACCGTGCTTTTATACCTGACCCAAGACCCCCTCTAGACCACAGACTGTAGACCAAGAACTGAGAAAGATCATGACGATGCTGAACAGCCTGATAGAAAGCCGGAGAAATTATTAATATTGTTATTTATCATTATCATTATTGTTATCTTATCAGTATTATTACTATTATTAGATAGATATATGTGCATGCCTCATGAAATTTATACTAAATCATCATTTAGCATTATAGAAAATAGTGTTTCCACACTCATCCCACAAAATAGGTCCATTTTATTTCGTTTTATTGAACTATATAAATGCGTTCTTTCCACATAAGCTGCTGGAATATCCAGGGCCTCCGCTCCTCAACTTTTGGGATGAAGAGTACAGACCCTGAATTCCTAAAAGCTATAAAAGACATTGATATAATTGTGTTAACAGAAACATGGTGCCAAAAGGACGTGCCGACCCACTGTCCTCCAATGTACCATGAAATCATTGTGCCCTCAGTAAAGAACACTAAAACACGCAAGGGCAGAACCTCCGGGGGAATATTGGTGTGGTATAAGGGAGAACTGGACAAACACATCTCACCGGTAAAACAGGGAAAATCACACGTATGGCTAAAACTAGATAAAAATATAGGAATAGCAAAAAAAGATGTTTACTTATGTGCGATCTACATACCTCCAATAGAATCGCCATATTTCGAAGAGGAGTTATTTGATACTCCCCACATGGAAATCAGCCATTTCCAGGCCCAAGGAAAGGTGATAATATGTGGGGACCTAAATGCAAGGACCGGTTGTGAACCTGACTTCATAGACCCACAGGGAAACAACCATGTGTTTGGCCAGACCCCTTTAGATGTCACACCAGCCATCGCAAATCGGAACAACCTTGATCGTGAAATAAATAAAAGCGGTAGGGAGGTAGTGCAACTCTGCCGAGCCTTAGGCCTGTACATAGTTAACGGTAGGTTCAGAGGGGACTCCCTAGGGAGACTCACATACTCCTCAACTCTTGGGTCTAGTGTGGTGGACTATACAATCACTGACCTGGACCCCTGCGATATCAACTCATTCACTGTCAGGCAGCAATCCCCCCTCTCAGACCATAACCAAATAAATATATACCTTAAACTTTCTGCCCAAACCACAGACACAAAAAAGGAACCCAGTAAGCTCCATAAAATAAACCAGACATACAGATAGGCCCCAGACAGTGGAGAAAAATTCATCACAGCACTAAAGTCACCTGATCTCACAAGTAAAATATCAAAATTTAAAGAAAACCCATATGAGATCACCAGAGATGGTGTAAACATGGCCATAGAGGATATAAATATGATCTTCCATGAGGCAGCTGTAAAAGCCGACCTTGTGAAACAGAAGAGGAAGCGTCACAAAAGACAAAATAAAAATAAGAAATGGTTTGACCACGAATGCAAAAATGCCAGAAAAGACCTGAGAAAAATATCAAACCAAAAGCATGGCCAACCAAACAATCCGGACCTACGTACTAGATACAATGAAACCCTCAAAAGATATAAACACACCATTAGGAACAAAACACAAAACTATACCCACAAAATACTCGAAGAAATTGAAAACTTCACCAATCCAAAACAATTCTGGGAAATGTGGAATAACCTGAGTACAACACAATTGCAAGCATTACCAATCCAAGATGGCGACATCTGGAGAACACATTTTGAAAACCTCTACAAAGACATCCCAATAAACGAAACAAACCCAAGTCAACATCAGGTCACAGAAAAACTCCACACATTAGAAGCAACAATTAAAGACAACCAAAACCCTCTAGACTCCCCAATCACATGGAAAGAACTGGCCACAAAAACAAAATCTCTCCACCTAAAGAAAGCCTGTGGCCCAGACAACATCAAAAATGAAATGCTCAAGTTCAGCAATATGGAGATGCAGGGTGCGATACTCAAACTATTCAACATCATATTACGCTCAGGCCGTTTTCCCGATATCTGGTGACAAGGACTAATCTCCCCCATATATAAAAGTGGAAACAAATCAGACCCAAATAACTACCGCGGCATCTGTGTCAACAGTTGTCTAGGGAAGTTATTCTGCAGTATTCTAAATAGTAGATTACTTGATTTTCTTAACAAACATAATATCCTCAGAAAAAACCAAATAGGCTTTCTTCCAAAACACCGCACCGCCGACCATATCTATACCCTTCACACCCTCATTGAAAAACATATACACCAAACAAAAAATGGGAAAATATTCACCTGTTTCATCGACTTCAAGAAAGCCTTTGACTCTATATGGCACGAAGGGCTCTATTATAAACTTCTTCAGTGTGGAATAGGGGGCAAAGTCTATGACCTTATTAAATCAATGTATCTGAAAAACAAATGCGGGGTCAAAATTGGAGACAAACGCACCGATTTCTTCACCCAGAGAAGAGGCGTCCGGCAGGGCTGCAATTTGAGCCCGACCCTGTTCAACATATACATAAATGAATTAGCAGACATGCTGGAGCAAAGCGAGTCACCAGGTCTCCGTCTCCTGGATGGAGAAGTGAAATCCCTGTTCTATGCGGACGACCTGGTTCTGCTGTCTCCCACAGAACAGGGATTACAGCAACAACTAGACCTACTCGACAAATACTGCCAAAATTGGGCTCTAACAGTAAATCTAAAGAAAACCAACATCATGATTTTTCAAAAAAGGCCCAGATGTCAGGAAAACAAATACCAGTTTACCCTCAGTGATACCACTATAGGACACACTATGAGCTACACCTACCTTGGTCTAACTATTACAGCATCAGGGAGCTTCAGCATAGCAGTGAATGCACTAAAAGAAAAAGCCCGAAGAGCCCTATATGCAATAAAAAGAAAATTCTACAACATCCAAATCCCAATCAAAATCTGGCTCAAAATATTTGACAGCATAATCCTGCCCATTGCACTGTACGGTAGTGAAGTATGGGGCCCGCTAAATCACCAAAGCTACACTAAATGGGAAAAACACACAGTAGAAGCCCTACATGCAGAATTCTGCCGAAGCATCCTTCGCACCCAAAGAAAAACGCCAACAAATGCATGCAGAGCCGAACTAGGCAGATACCCACTGATAATAAACATCCAAAAACGAGCACTAAACTTCCTAAATCACCTCAAATCTAGCTCCCCAGACACCCTTCATTTCAAAGCCTTTCAGACCCAAGAGCTAAACCCAGAAAAGAGTCCCCTGAGTCAGCTGCTACTGAAACTAAGTACTCAGCCGGACCCTGACCAGCCCCAGACCAACACAGCCGTCCAAACACCAATCCGAGTGAACCAAATCATTAAAAAATGCAAAGAAACCTACCTGGAACATTGGAACAAAATAACCGAAAGCCAAAGCAGATTAGAATGTTACCGGGCCCTAAAAAGAGAATATAAACTGGCAGACTACCTCACGACCATCAGAGACACAAAACAGAGACAGACCCTCACCAGGTACAGACTAAGCGACCACCAACTGGAAATTGAAAAAGGCAGATACAAGAAATCCTGGCAGCCTAGAGAGAATAGAATATGCGATCAATGTCTGGCCGGCGAGGTTGAAACAGAAATGCATTTCCTCCTAAAATGCGAAAAATTCAACACATCAAGAAACATATTATTCAACAAGCTAAGCCAAACAACCCCAGATTTCAAGGAATTGGATGACCTGTCAAAATTGAGATTAGTCCTAGGAGAAGGAGACAGACCATACCTTGGGGCCAAATATGTAACAACATGTCACAACCTGAGGACTGTTTAAAATTAAGACTGTTTAAAATTAATATTGAACGTACCAAATGAAGTACAAAGACTGTTTAAAATTAATATTGTTTAAAAGTAATATTGTATGTACCCAACAAATGTCAAATCGATTGACACCTACAGAATGTTGGAAAACTGTACCTTTTTGCTATGTAAGCTTTGGCAAAATGGTTCTCTGTAAACTTTCATGCCAATAAAGCATTTGAATTGAATTGAATTGAATTGAATTGAATTGAATTGAATTGAATTGAGTGAGAGTGAGAGAGAGAGAGAGTGAGTGAGAGACAGAGAGAGAGAGTGAGTGAGAGAGAGAGAGTGAGAGAGAGAGAGAGAGTGAGAGAGAGAGTGAGAGAGAGAGAGTGAGAGTGAGAGAGAGAGAGAGAGTGAGAGAGAGAGAGAGAGAGAGAGAGAGTGAGAGAGAGAGAGAGAGAGAGTGAGAGAGAGAGTGAGAGAGAGAGAGAATGAGAGAGAGAGAGAGAGTGAGAGAGAGAGAGAGAGTGAGAGAGAGCGAGTGAGAGAGAGAGAGAGTGAGAGAGTGAGAGTGACATACAGAAAGAGTCATGGAGGTAATGGGGAGAGGGAAAGAGCAAGGGGCAGACAGAAAGAGAGAGGTGGGGAGATAAATAGGGGAGAGAGGGACACAGCGATACAGTGATGGAGAACGTCAGGGAAATAATCAGAGGTTAAGAGAGAGGCAGTGAGAGAGAGGCAAGGAGATAGAAACACAGGCAGAGAGACTAAGGCAGAGGGGAAAGGTAAATCGAGAAAAACAGAGGCAACGAAAGACCGAGAAAGAGAGGTTGGACCGGAGATAAAGACAAAAGCAGAGAAAGACCTGATCTAAGAGCGCGTTTGTTAATCTCGAGAATCTTGCCAGAAATTATACAAAGTTTCGCAGCAATCAGCAGATATTCACTGAACTCACTGAGAACCACTGGGACAAGTTGCTCTTTGACACGTATAAAAAGTTACAAATTGTGGTTATTTAGAGAGCATTACAATGAAAGCATTTCTGTTGCTTTCCCTCGTTTTGTATCGTCCTCTTCTCTCTCTCTGACTCCCAGTCTCTCTCCTTCTCTCTCTCTGACTCTCAGTCTCTCTCCTTCTCTCTCTCTGACTCTCAGTCTCTCTCCTTCTCTCTCTCTGACTCTCAGTCTCTCTCCTTCTCTCTCTCTGACTCTCAGTCTCTCTCCTTCTCTCTCTCTGACTCTCAGTCTCTCTCCTTCTCTCTCTCTGACTCTCAGTCTCTCTCCTTCTCTCTCTCTGACTCTCAGTCTCTCTCCTTCTCTCTCTCTGACTCTCAGTCTCTCTCCTTCTCTCTCTCTGACTCTCAGTCTCTCTCCTTCTCTCTCTCTGACTCTCAGTCTCTCTCCTTCTCTCTCTCTGACTCTCAGTCTCTCTCCTTCTCTGTCTCTGACTCTCAGTCTCTCTCCTTCTCTCTCTCTGACTCTCAGTCTCTCTCCTTCTCTCTCTCTGACTCTCAGTCTCTCTCCTTCTCTCTCTCTGACTCTCAGTCTCTCTCCTTCTCTCTGACTCTCAGTCTCTCTCCTACTCTCTCTCTGACTCTCAGTCTCTCTCCTTCTCTCTCTCTGACTCTCAGTCTCTCTCCTTCTCTCTCTCTGACTCCCAGTCTCTCTCCTTCTCTCTCTCTGACTCCCAGTCTCCCTCCTTCTCTCTCTCTGACTCCCAGTCTCTCTCCTTCTCTCTCTCTGACTCTCAGTCTCTCTCCTTCTCTCTCTCTGACTCTCAGTCTCTCTCCTTCTCTCTCTCTGACTCTCAGTCTCTCTCCTTCTCTCTCTCTGACTCTCAGTCTCTCTCCTTCTCTCTCTCTGACTCCCAGTCTCTCTCCTTCTCTCTCTCTGACTCCCAGTCTCTCCCCTTCTCTCTCTCTGACTCTCAGTCTCCCTCCTTCTCTCTCTCTGACTCTCAGTCTCTCTCCTTCTCTCTCTCTGACTCTCAGTCTCTCTCCTTCTCTCTCTCTGACTCTCAGTCTCTCTCCTTCTCTCTCTCTGTCTCTCAGTCTCTCTCCTTCTCTCTCTCTGACTCCCAGTCTCTCTCCTTCTCTCTCTCTGACTCTCAGTCTCTCTCCTTCTCTCTCTCTGACTCTCAGTCTCTCTCCTTCTCTGTCTCTGACTCTCAGTCTCTCTCCTTCTCTCTCTCTGACTCTCAGTCTCTCTCCTTTTCTCTCTCTGACTCTCAGTCTCTCTCCTTCTCTCTCTCCGACTCTCAGTCTCCCTCCTTCTCTCTCCCTGACTCTCAGTCTCTCTCCTTCTCTCTCTCTGACTCTCAGTCTCTCTCCTTCTCTCTCTCTGACTCTCAGTCTCTCTCCTTCTCTCTCTCTGACACTCAGTCTCTCTCCTTCTCTCTCTCTGACTCTCAGTCTCTCTCCTTCTCTCTCTCTGACTCTCAGTCTCTCTCCTTCTCTCTCTCTGTCTCCCAGTCTCTCTCCTTCTCTCTCTCTGACTCTCAGTCTCCCTCCTTCTCTCTCTCTGACTCTCAGTCTCTCTCCTTCTCTCTCTCTGACTCTCAGTCTCTCTCCTTCTCTCTCTCCGACTCTCAGTCTCTCTCCTTCTCTCTCTCTGACTCTCAGTCTCTCTCCTTCTCTCTCTCCGACTCTCAGTCTCTCTCCTTCTCTCTCTCCGACTCTCAGTCTCTCTCCTTCTCTCTCTCTGACTCTCAGTCTCTCTCCTTCTCTCTCTCTGACTCTCAGTCTCTCTCCTTCTCTCTCTCTGACTCCCAGTCTCTTTCCTTCTCTCTCTCTGACTCTCAGTCTCTCTCCTTCTCTCTCTCTGACTCTCAGTCTCTCTCCTCTCTCTCTGACTCTCAGTCTCTCTCCTTCTCTCTCTCCGACTCTCACTCTCTCTCCTTCTCCCTCTCTGGCTCTCAGTCTCTCTCCTTCTCTGTCTCTGACTCTCAGTCTCTCTCCTTCTCTCTCTCTGACTCTCAGTCTCTCTCCTTCTCTCTCTCTGACTCTCAGTCTCTCTCCTTCTCTCTCTCTGACTCTCAGTCTCTCTCCTTCTCTCTCTCTGACTCCCAGTCTCTCTCCTTCTCTCTCTCTGACTCTCAGTCTCCCTCCTTCTCTCTCTCTGACTCTCAGTCTCTCTCCTTCTCTCTCTCTGCCTCTCAGTCTCTCTCCTTCTCTCTCTCTGAGTCTCAGTCTCTCTCCTCTCTCTCTGTCTCACAGTCTCTCTCCTTCTCTCTCCCTGACTCCCAGTCTCTCTCCTTCTCTCTCTCTGACTCTCAGTCTCTCTCCTCTCTCTCTGTCTCTCAGTCTCTCTCCTTCTCTCTCTCTGACTCTCAGTCTCTCTCCTTCTCTGTCTCTGACTCTCAGTCTCTCTCCTTCTCTCTCTCTGACTCCCAGTCTCTCTCCTTCTCTCTCTCTGACTCTCAGTCTCCCTCCTTCTCTCTCTCTGACTCTCAGTCTCTCTCCTTCTCTCTCTCTGACTCTCAGTCTCTCTCCTTCTCTGTCTCTGACTCCCAGTCTCTCTCCTTCTCTCTCTCTGACTCTCAGTCTCTCTCCTTCTCTCTCTCTGACTCTCAGTCTCTCTCCTTCTCTGTCTCTGACTCTCAGTCTCTCTCCTTCTCTCTCTCTGACTCTCAGTCTCTCTCCTTCTCTCTCTCCGACTCTCAGTCTCTCTCCTTCTCTCTCTCTGACTCTCAGTCTCTCTCCTTCTCTCTCTCTGACTCTCAGTCTCTCTCCTTCTCTCCCTCTCTGACTCTCAGTCTCTCTCCTTCTCTCTCTCTGTCTCTCTCCTTCTCTCTCTCTGTCTCTCAGTCTCTCTCCTTCTCTCTCTCTGACTCTCAGTCTCTCTCCTTCTCTCTCTCTGACTCTCAGTCTCTCTCCTTCTCTCTCTCTGACTCTCAGTCTCTCTCCTTCTCTCTCTCTGACTCTCAGTCACTCTCCTTCTCTCTCTCTGACTCTCAGTCTCTCTCCTTCTCTCTCTCCAACTCTCAGTCTCTCTCCTTCTCTCTCTCTGACTCCCAGTCTCTCTCCTTCTCTCTCTCTGACTCTCAGTCTCTCTCCTTCTCTCTCTCTGACTCTCAGTCTCTCTCCTTCACTCTCTCTGACTCTCAGTCTCTCTCCTTCTCTCTCTCTGACTCCCAGTCTCTCTCCTTCTCTCTCTCTGACTCTCAGTCTCTCTCCTTCTCTCTCTCTGACTCTCAGTCTCTCTCCTTCTCTCTCTCTGACTCCCAGTCTCTCTCCTCCTCTCTCTCTGACTCTCAGTCTCTCTCCTTCTCTCTCTCTGACTCTCAGTCTCTCTCCTCTCTCTCTGACTCTCAGTCTCTCTCCTTCTCTCTCTCTGACTCAGTCTCTCTCCTTCTCTCTCTCTGACTCTCAGTCTCTCTCCTTCTCTCTCTCTGACTCGCAGTCTCTCTCCTTCTCTCTCTCTGACTCTCAGTCTCTCTCCTTCTCTCTCTCTGACTCTCAGTCTCTCTCCTTCTCTCTCTCTGACTCTCAGTCTCTCTCCTTCTCTCTCTCTGACTCTCAATCTCTCTCCTTCTCTCTCTCTGACTCCCAGTCTCTCTCCTTCTCTCTCTCGGACTCTCAGTCTCTCTCCTTCTCTCTCTCTGACTCTCAGTCTCTCTCCTTCTCTCTCTCTGACTCTCAGTCTCTCTCCTTCTCTCTCTCTGACTCTCAGTCTCTCTCCTTCTCTCTCTCTGACTCTCAGTCTCTCTCCTTCTCTCTCTCTGACTCTCAGTCTCCCTCCTTCTCTCTCTCTGTCTCCCAGTCTCTCTCCTTCTCTCTCTCTGACTCTCAGTCTCTCTCCTTCTCTCTCTCTGTCTCCCAGTCTCTCTCCTTCTCTCTCTCTGACTCTCAGTCTCTCTCCTTCTCTCTCTCTGTCTCCCAGTCTCTCTCCTTCTCTCTCTCTGTCTCCCAGTCTCTCTCCTTCTCTCTCTTTGTCTCCCAGTCTCTCTCCTTCTCTCTCTCTGACTCTCAGTCTCTCTCCTTCTCTCTCTCTGACTCCCAGTCTCTCTCCTTCTCTCTCTCTGACTCTCAGTCTCTCTCCTTCTCTCTCTCTGACTCTCAGTCTCCCTCCTTCTCTCTCTCTGACTCTCAGTCTCTCTCCTTCTCTCTCTCTGACTCTCAGTCTCTCTCCTTCTCTCTCTCTGACTCCCAGTCTCTCTCCTTCTCTCTCTCTGACTCTCAGTCTCTCTCCTTCTCTCTCTCTGACTCCCAGTCTCTCTCCTTCTCTCTCTCTGACTCCCAGTCTCTCTCCTTCTCTCTCTCTGACTCTCAGTCTCTCTCCTTCTCTCTCTCTGACTCTCAGTCTCTCCCTGTCTTGCTCTGAGTCGCAGTGTCTCCACCGACCTGTTCCTTGTTTTTCCCCTGACTCACCCTTTCCCTCTCAATGGATGTCAGCCTGTTTCAGTCTGCCTGTGTGCATCTGTCTTTTTAACCATCTGATCACTGGTACGCTTTATCCATCAACATATTTTTAACCTGTATTATGAGTCTTTGGATGATGTTTGGAGCATTATTACAATATCGAGAGAATCCAGTTTTAATTTCCTAAATAAAAAATATCTATCTGTCTATCTATCTGTCTATCTATCTGTCTCTCTATCTATCTTTCTATCTATCTATCTATCTATCTATCTATCTATCTATCTTTCTATCTATCTATCTATCTATCTATCTATCTGTCTGTCTCCCTGTATCTCTCTCTGTCTATCTCTCTGTCTCTCTATCTATCTATCTATCTATCTGTCTTTCTCCCTGTATCTCTCTCTGTCTCTCTATCTATCTATCTATCTATCTGTCTGTCTCCCTGTATCTCTCTCTATCTATCTATCTATCTATCTATCTATTTCTTTGCACAAACCAAGATCTGAAGGCAAAATAAGTTCCAGGAAAGAAGCGGGGGGCAGAAGGTGAAGGAATTAAACATTGTTTAAACCCTTGCATTTTAGAGAATACTAAGTATTCAGCGATTCGGGGTGAAATGCGGTTGGTTCTGGATGTCGCCTCCCGTTCCTCTGTGATCTGTGTTTCGGTGGGTCACTGTTTTTTTTAGGGAGAAACGGGCTCAATCCCGTCTCGTTAGCAATTCAGAAAATAAAAACGCTGTGGCTTTTTCAAAAAAAATAAGAGCGAGAAATGTGCCTGCATATTGGAATGTCCTTGCACAGCCCGCGCCTGACACAGTGACGGATGAAGACATTTCCAACACAAGCCTGAAAATTTCCTCTCAGTTCAGATTGTAACGAAGTGAGTGCCACAGAAATAACAAATACTGTCGGAGCGGCCTCTCTCGCTCCTTTCTTCTTTGTGTATTTGTGTGGAAAGCCTTAATGACGCCTCATTTGTCTTCAATCTGGCTTGTTTTTGTAAACCAACCCTGACACTAAATGTATTTCTAAATAAACAGAGTGGATAAAGAAATAAATCTCCAGCATTTAAACCCCGCCACTCATGCAGCCCGGCTACAGCAACAGCAATAATTCCCCCTCCCCCCTTTTAGATATTAGTTTAAGGGTTTTTATTTTCTCCTTTACCCTATCCCTTCCCTTAAATCTCCCTTATTTACATGCCGTGATTTTTTCCCCCTGACCCTTTCATTTGGTCTCATTGGATGCTAGTTCCCAAACCATAGCGCGCCACCACCTTCTCCAGGGCAATTAGCGGTGGGCAATAACTGCTGGCCTGGCCAGCGACGCCCAGATCCCGTGATCGAACAGTCAAAAAAAGATTAAATATTTCTCCAACTCCTTACAAAAAAAAAACCAATTGAAAAACATCAGGGGGAGAGAGATAGAGAAAAAGAGGGATTTCAAGATATTCAGGAACACGAGTGAATTTCAGATTGTTTATTGCAGCTCTTCCTACTCCACCAGCACGACCCAAACTATTTTATATCGCCCCATACTGGAGTCCAATCGCTGTTAATCCAGATGGATTTTAACAACAAACTGTTCCCCAGTTCCTACAATACTGGAGCCGAATCATTTCTCGGGAGATCCTCCTTACACCTCAAAAACAAAACAGAATTACATAACGGTATCTTTACATTTGATGCATAAAACAGGTTCTGTGTGTGTGTGTGGTTGCCGCTGAATGTAAATTAAAAATGAAGGTGGTTATTAGCAGGACGAGACAATTCAACATAGGATCCGGTGTGAGTGGCTGGCAGGGAGAAGCGAACACACCGTGCAGTCCGGAGCAGCACCAGCCCTGTACCAAACTATCCCCCCAAAAAGGGGAGAGAGAAAGATCAGCTTTACCAAAAGCGAAACTCGGCGAGAAAAGAATTGGCCTTGTCATTTTTATTCATTCGAGTGAAAAAAAGCTAGCCCCAAACGGAGCAGAGTTTACAAAGGTTAATTTTGTTCTAACGAACACAGGGAAACACTTTAACTCTCTGCTTTGCCTATTGTGTTGTTTCAACATTTCGTTCTGTCCCCAATTAAAATGTTATGTGAGTGTTAAATACCAGAATAAAAGACCCACGGGGAAAGTGCTCTCCCTTTTTCATGGTTCCCCTTTGTATCCTATCTGTTCCAGGCTGCTCCCACCTCTCTCTCAAATCGCCTTTTATTGTCTATTTGCATCTCACTTTTTATTTTACACCCCGCGCTCTTTCGTTCCCCACTATTTTTGCGGCGATGTTACAAATCTGCTTTCACAGTGTTGTCTGGCTTCGAATAAAAAGTGGGGGGTGGGTGTGAAGTCCCCTTTTCGTTACTCCTCGCCCTGCCGCCCCGTTACTTTAACATGCAGCCGTGCTTAGTTTTAGCTTGTGTTTTTTTTTTGCTGTTTAAACCCAAAGCGGGTCAATTGAAGCGATTCACCGGACGATTCGAGTGTGTCCCGAAATCATCTTCACAGGACCGACCGAGGCGGCGACTTCAACTTTCTATTTCGAACATGCAATAAAACAACAAGAAGAGAATTATTCCAATAGACTTGGTTGAATTTAACCCTTTGAATCGCGAAGTGGTTATTGTGGTGTCCACTTAGCTATCAAATCATTTCTATACATTTTTAAATAATATTTCTATACGGGGCAGTTGTAACTAGCTCGTGTTGTGTCTGATTGAGGATTATTTTTCAATTTATGTGTCTGTTGGTTTTTTTCTCCCCCTGATGATATTTATTCCAAGTTAATGCTAAAAAAAAAATCTTAAGAATATCACACTTGCCCCCCCCCCCTCCCTGAAAAGGGTTTTCTCCCGCGGCGGGTTCTGTCACATTTAATGTATTTGTGAAGAGGCTCAACGATGGAAAGGGCAGGCAGGGGTTAATG
The DNA here is from genome assembly GCF_052327205.1 of Somniosus microcephalus. Classification (NCBI taxonomy): domain Eukaryota; kingdom Metazoa; phylum Chordata; class Chondrichthyes; order Squaliformes; family Somniosidae; genus Somniosus; species Somniosus microcephalus. The sequence continues at coordinate 21,902,392 of NC_141020.1, read as the reverse complement.
GACAAGAGAACAGAGATCACTGAGTAATATTGAAGGAGGTTAACCATTTAAACCCAGCGTCTCCCCACTTGCTCTGGATCAAACTTGTTTTTTCCCCCACTCTGTGTGTCTGTGTGTTATACGGGCAGCATTAGTTTCTGCTGAAAATCTACACTGAAAGATAAAATGTGTTCCTTTACAAACAACAAAAAAAATACCTTGGTCTTGGAGGAGTGATTAACTGGCAGATCGTTTGCTTGCTAAAGGACCCAGGCAGTGTTTAATGCTCTGGAGAGGGACATGGCCTGGGGAACTAACTCAGTTTGTCCTTTCTGTGTGTTTGTCTTGCGATGCCGCGCTCAGATCACAGCGACGATCCATCACCTTCCGAGGCGGCACACTGAGCGCCTCAACCGGGGGGCTGACCTCAAACTGACACCGGGCGGGCCAGCAGAAACCCGCGCCTGTGCTACATGGCAGCCACTAAACGCAAACCCGACCCGCTTAAACAAATTAACTTGCACAAAAATAAATTCACAGTCAGCAAATGCATCTGGGCAAAAAAAAAACCCAACACATCCAAAACTTCAAACTCTAAATTGTAGTTAGTGATTCATTCCCAATCTAATAATACATTAGAATGATGCTTTCTGAAACACTGTTCCTAATTACATTTTTACTGCATTAACGCAGTATAGAATCCCTCCCCTAACCGCATTTACAGTCACAATTAACTGCGGGTCCATCAAAAACCAGCCGAAGCCCCCACTCTTAGATACAGTAATGTAAGGCTCGGCACCTATGCAGAATATGTACACGTTGATGAATAAAACAGCAACATCTCCCATTTTCCCTCCTGCTGGGTAATTCCTTATTAACCTGCATCTTGTTGTCAATAATTGGAGGGAAAATGCCAGGCCAATCGGTGCCATTTCTGGAGCGAAGCTTGGACTTGTGAACAATTTGGACCAGGAGAGGTCCGCTCTCCAGCTATTCCCAGCAACATTGCAATTCAAACACCAACAAATCATAGCTTGCAAGAAAAAGAATTGAACCCTGTACGGATCCAGTTATGTATTTGTGTACATATTTTCTATCTATCTATCTATCTATCTATCTATCTCTCTCTCTCTCTCTCCCAATCTATCTATCTCGCTCTCTATCTATCTTATATATATATAGATATACACATATACACGTGTGTGTAGATAGATGCAGATATATAGAGAGATAAATGCACTAATCAGTCATTTAGTTGTGTATATACTTTATATCTATCTATATAAATATATATAATGTGTATATAGCTAGATATTGATATAGATATATAAATATAGATTATAAAATATATAAACAAATAAATGTCTGGATCATTGCACCTATCTATATATATATATAATAAAAACAAACAGACACACTCTTGGAGGGTACTCCAATTAGACTGGGAGCTTGTTTACAATGGCGGAGGGCGGCAACAGACACAACACAGATCAGGAGACAAAGTAAATAAGGAACAGATCATCGCGGATCAGACTTATACACGTCTAATCTCTGAGTTCAGTGCCCCTGTCATTTGATCATAATGCCTCGGCTTTTGTTTAAAATTTGCGAGGCTGTTGCTGTGCGGATCCTACCGCAAACAGAAGGCCAACTGCATTTTTCTCCCCCCCCCCTTTCTCTTGTATGTCAAGCTGTACACCAACACAGCAACCCCAGCCCACACCAGGCAGTAAGCATCAACAGGGCAACACGAGCTATCAAAAGTTCAAAAACTTAAACGGGGGGGGGGGGGGGGTGGAAATATTACATTACATGAACCGAAAACCCTGAGAAATCGCGAGTAGGCTTCAATAAAAATAGTGCCTGGTTTTTACCCGAATGGTACCGTATTCTGTTATATGAACTAAGACATCCCGGGACATGTTGAGATGAAGAGAACCATTTAGGTTTGTTTGAGAACTGAGGGCCACACGGGACAGAGTCACTCCCCAAGATCAGAGGCGATAGCTCCTGGGTTCTCACTAATGTCATTGTTTTAGTATTGAATCGTTTATCGCAGGTTTTATTTTTGATGGGAAAGTTCCTTATGTTCTTTTAAAGACGTGCACTGGCCGCTCAATGTACAGCAAGACGCTCGAGTCCTGCAGCTCCCGAGTAAAGTGCACTCGGATTCCCATCACCTGCACAATAGCCTGGCTCTGTTAAGCAGGGAGCCTCGCACAATAGCTCCAAGGGACGGCAAGTTAATTTATTTGTTTCAGTATATAAAAAAAAAATCATTGATAAGAAACATCGGAGAGGGGTAGGAGAGAGTACAGAGATACTGTAAAATAATTCAATCATTTTCAGTTACTGTGCCATTTGTAAAAGTGGAGATACATACAGTAAGCGTTATTTTGGGATCAGTTTCGGAGTGTAAGCGGGAGTTAGAGTGAGAGGGAGCTGAGCCGCAATAGGGACGAGGAGGCAAAGCAGAACTGAGTACATTCAGAGAGAGAGAGAGCAAGGGTTTTTTTTTAACAAAATCTACCAGCTTTTTGGGTTTTGACGAGTTTGTAGCGCAACATTAATCAGGGTAAAAGTAATTGCTAAAAATATAAAGAAAGGTCCCAGCATCCAGGGAACTACAAGCGTCAGTCCCCGAGCCTCCTAAACCCCGTATAAGACGGAGAGAGCACCACTGCTGAAAGTATAATCCATCTGCCAACACCCAGTGCGGTTTATGCTGTTTGAAATCGATGTGCTCTCAAAGATTCGGGTAGGATGCAGTCGTGGCGTTTGGTATGTAGTTTATTACACCTCCCGTTTATTCTCCATAAATATTTCATGTTATTATTTATTATTAATTGTTATTATTTGAGAATAAAGGGTGGCACGAGTTTTTAAAAAATTATATATATTTCAGAATAATAAAAATTGATAACCTGAAAAAACTTCTTTAAGCAAAAAATGTTGGGGAGTTGTTTTTGGAATTCAACAGACACTGTAAACCTTATTCTGAATTATTTACCTTCCAATTTAAAAACAAAATTGTACCTGCAAGCAGTGATGAATTGTATTCAAAGATGTACAGGAATATAGTTGTAAATATTGGAGAGTTGACATTCATCTAGGCGGGAGACTTGTGGCTAGAAATGCGATCTCTCCTATATTCGTTTACTTTATGAATTCCTGGGAATAGATTGTTTGTTAATGTTTGTCTGGATCACAGGTTTTGTCACGTTAAAGTTACTTTATACTTCAAATGCTAAAATGTTAACAAGATGAATGCAGAAAGAAACGCGTTCGTGTTTAGCCGCTTTTATCTTATTTTTGCAATTCTGCCTGAGATCATCGCCAAATCTCTTCACACTCAAACACACTCTCACAAACACACTCCCAAACTCTCATAAACACACTTTCACAAACACACTTTCACAAACACACTCTCACAAACACACTTTCATAAACACACTTTCACAAACACACTTTCACAAACACACTCCAAAACTCTCATAAACACACTTTCACAAACACACTTTCACAAACACACTCCCAAACTCTCATAAACACACTCTCACAAACACACTCTCACAAACACACTCTCAGAAACACACTTTCACAAACACACTTTCACAAACACACTCTCAGAAACACACTTTCACAAACACACTCTCACAAACACACTTTCACAAACACACTTTCACAAACACACTCCCACAAACACACTTTCACAAACACACACTCACAAACACACTTTCACAAACACACACTCACAAACACACTCTCAGAAACACACTTTCACAAACACACTCTCACAAACACACTTTCACAAACACACTTTCACAAACACACTCCCACAAACACACTTTCACAAACACACACTCACAAACACACTCTCACAAACACACTCTCACAAACACACTTTCACAAACACACTCTCACAATCACACTTTTACAAACACACTTTCACAAGCACACTTTCACAAACACACTTTCACAAACACACTCTCACAAACACTTTCACAAACACACACTCACAAACACACTTTCACAAACACACTTTCACAAACAAACTCTCACAAACACACACTCACAAACACACTTTCATAAACATACTCTCACAAACACACTCTCACAATCACACTCTCACAAACACACTTTCACAAACACACTCTCACAAACACACTCTCACAATCACACTCTCACAAACACACTTTCACAAACACTCTCACAAACACACTTTCACAAACACACTCTCACAAACACACTCTCACAATCACACTCTCACAAACACACTTTCACAAACACACACTCACAAACACACTTTCACAAACACACTTTCACAAACACACTTTCCAAACACACACTCACAAACACACTTTCACAAACACACTTTCACAAACACACTTTCACAAACACACTTTCACAAACACACTCTCACAAACACACTTTCACAAACACTTTCACAAACGCACACTCACAAACACACTTTCACAAACACACTCACAAACACACTTCCACAAACACACTCTCACAAACACACTCTCACAAACACACTTTCACAAACACACTCTCACAAACACACTCACAAACACACTTTCACAAACACACACTCACAAACACACTTTCACAAACACACACTCACAAACACACTTTCACAAACACACTCTCACAAACACACTTTCACAAACACTTTCACAAACGCACACTCACAAACACACTTTCACAAACACACTCACAAACACACTTCCACAAACACACTCTCACAAACACACTTTCACAGACCCACACTCATAAACACACTTTCACAAACACACTCTCACAAACACACTTTCACAAACACACACTCAAAAACACACTCTTACATACACACTTTCACAAACACACACTCACAAACACACTCTTACAAACACACTTTCACAAACACACACTCACAAACACACTTTCACAAACACACTCTCACAAACACACTCACAAACACACTCTCACAAACACACTTTCACAAACACACTCTCACAAACACACTTTCACAAACACACTTTCACAAACACACTCACAAACACATTCACAAACACACTCTCACAAACACACTTTCACAAACACATACTCACAAACACACTTTCACAAACACACTCTCACAAACACACTCTCACAAACACACTTTCACAAACACACTCTCACAAACACACTCTCACAAACACACTCTCACAAACACACTCACTCTCTCTCACAGACTCACATTCACAGTCTCACACATACACACTCACATCCTCACTCTGATACACACACACACTCACTCACTCACATACACACTCACTCTCTCACATACACACTCACTCTCACACATACACACTCACATCCTCACTCTGATACACACACACACTCACTCTCTCACTCTCACACTCACACTCACTCTCTCACACACACACTCACACTCACTCTGATACACACTCACACTCACTCTCTCACACACACACTCACACTCACTCTCACACACACACACTCACTCTCACACACTCACTCACTCTCTCTCACACCACTCTTACACTCACACTCACTCTCTCACACACACTCTCACTCTCTCTCTCACACACACACACACTCACTCTCACACACTCACACTCACTCTCACACACACACATACACACTCACTCTCACACATATACACTCTCTCTCACACTCACTCTCACACACACACACACACACTCACTCTATCTCACACTCACTCTCACACACACACTCACTCACTCTCACACTCACACACTCACTCTCACACACTCACACTCACTCTCACACACACACACACACACACTCACTCTCTCTCACACTCACTCTCACACACACACACTCACTCACTCTCACACTCACACACTCACTCTCACACTCGCACTCACTCTCACACACACTCACTCACTCTCACACACACACACACATACACGCTCACTCTCACACACACACACTCACTCACTCTTGCTCACATTCAGTGGCTGCCTTTGAACCCTGGAAATTGGGGACAATCATGAAGCAATCAACTTGTTCACTGAGCAGGAATCAAACATGCAGCGGCAGCCAAGACATATTCAGTTCAACTTTATGGCTCTGATCTGGAGGGAGGGAGCGATTGGTCTTGATTTGAGCTGCAGTCAGCAAGCATTCAACCCAACATTAAAACGAGTCAGAAGGGGCTCGTTTGGAGAGGCTGTGGTTTGCATCTGGCTACTTGAAGGATGTGGTAACAATAATGCACCAATATAATAATAACAATATAATATAACTCACATTTAAATAAAACACTTTGATGCATTTTAAGGGTCTGGTCGGTGCATTTCTGCAATTTATTGCATATTGATGCATTAAGATTCTTAAGAAAAATGATCTTGCGGGACTGAAAACACGTAGTGTTATTTTAAAAGGTGCCAAGGAACTGAGGGGTGGGGGGGGGGGGGGGGCGGGGGTAGGAAGGTTAACGATGCTGTTATAAATCTGCTATTAGTTGTAGCAGTCAGACGTTCCAAGCAGCGATTCCATGCCAGGTACTGTCCCGGGCTGCGAGACACATCACTCGGGTTCGTGGGGAGTGCAGTTGGCTCGGGAGAAGAGCTTAGTATCCATGTGGTCCATAACCCGGGATAGATTGATTCTGTATTAGTCCAACTGGGTCATAACCCGGGATAGATGTGATTCTGTATTAGTCCAACTGGGTCATAACCCGGGATAGATGTGATTCTGTATTAGTCCAACTGGGTCATAACCCGGGATAAATGTGATTCTGTATTAGTCCAACTGGGTCATAACCCGGGATAGATGTGATTCTGTATTAGACCATCTGGTCATAACCCGGGATAGATGTGATTCTGTATTAGTCCAACTGGTCATAACCCGGGATAGATGTGATTCTGTATTAGTTTATCTGGGTCATAACCCGGGATAGATGTGATTCTGTATTAGACCATCTGGGTCATAACCCGGGATAGATGTGATTCTGTATTAGACCATCTGGGTCATAACCCGGGATAGATGTGATTCTGTATTAGTCCATCTGGGTCATAACCCGGGATAGACGCGATCCAGGAATAGTTGGGCTTGTATTTTTCCAATCAATGTAGCCCATGTCATAGTTTGAGAATGCTGAGAGTTGATCCGAACTACAGCTGAACTCTAGTAGAAAGTGATTCGGACTCGCCCCATTCCGATCAAACATTTAGTATTGAAACGTGCCGAATAATACATGATATATCCCAGGCAGAGGCCCCTCAACGTTCCCATCCGATCCAATCATTGTATCCCTTTAGTCCGGGTCAATTTCTGCCCTCCTTGTCAATTTCAATTTCTCCCCAACTTCACCCAGATACAGGAATTGGAAGTTGGAAGAATCCTGACTATTTATCCCGAGCTCTTATTAAAAATAATAGAGATCAGAATTTGACAGTATGCCAGATTTGGACGATTATTTTGCCCAATTTCTAACATTTTTCAGACTCCATTTCAGCCAAGGAACTCCGTTCCAATCTCTCCCCCCTCCAATTTACCAAACAATTACTCAGACCCGAGATAAGGTGCCATTGGGGACGAGTCTAAAACGGGCAAACTCATTCTCCCAGACCTCTCAATTCCTTCTCAATCCAGTTCTCTAACTGTTGGTGAATCCTGGGCAATCAGCTTTAATCCGGGTGTTAATTACAGCCCACCTCCATATCTAACATTCTTTTTTTTTATTCATTGATGGGATGTGCGCGTCGCTGGCTAGGCCTGCATTTAGTGCCCATCCCTAATTGCCCTTGAGAAGATGGTGGTGAGCCGCCGCCTTGAACCGCTGCAGTCCATATGGTGTAGGTACACCCACAATGCTGTTAGGAAGGGAGTTCCAGGATTTTGGCCCAGCAACAGTGAAGGAACGGCGATACAGGTCCAAGTCAGGATGGTGTGTGGCTTGGAGGGGAACTTGTAGGTGGTGATGTTCCCATGCGTCTGCTGCCCTTGTCCTTCTAAGTGGTAGAGGTCGCGCGTTTGGAAGGTGCTGTTGAAGGAGCTTTGGCGAGTTGCTGCAGTGCATCTTGTAGATGGTTACACACTGCAGCCACAGTGCGCCGGTGGTGGAGGGAGTGAATGTTGAAGGTGGTGGATGGGGTGCCAATCAAGCGGGCTGCTTTATCCTGAATGGTGTTGAGCTTCTTGAGTGTTGTTGGAGCTGCACTTCATTCATTCTGCCTTTTTGGGATTGGGGGTTATATTAGCCTTTCCTGGGCTACTGCCTATATACTGCCACCTCCCCAGCAAATACTGCATGATCCTCATAATCCTGATCCAAATCACAGAATCACAGAATCCCCACAGTGCAGATAGAGGCCATTTCGGCCCATCGAGCCTGCACCGACACATATCCCACCCTATCCCCGTAACCCCACGTAAGAATTTAGAATTAAGAAACTTAGAATTCCAATTGAACCGATCCCATGCAAAGCATAACATTTAAATGCAGTCTTTGTAAACTGTTACCCGTTCAGTGTGGACTGCTCACTGTTAAGAACATAAGAAATAGGAGCAGGAGTAGGCCACACGGCCCCTCGAGTCTGCTCCGCCATTCAATAAGATCATGGCTGATCATCGACCTCAACTCCACTTTCCCGCCCACTCCCCATTAGGTGTTTAGCTGTGACTCACTGGTAGCACTCCTGCCTTTGAGTCGCACAGTTGTGCGTTCAAGCCCCACTCCAGGAACTTGGATATAAAATCCAGGCTGACACTCCCGCACTGTCGGAGGTGCTGCCTTTCAGATGAGACATTTAATCTCTCAGATGGACAAAAGGTCCCGTGCCACTATTCGGAGAAGAGCAGGGGAGTTCTCCCCCGGTGTCCTGGGCCAATAGTTACCCCTCAACCAACATCACTAAAACAGATGATCTGCTCATTATCTCATTGCCGTTTGTGGGATCTTGCTGTGTGCAAATGTTCGTTTCCTACTTTACAACAGTGACTACGCTCCAAAAGTACTTAATTGGCTATAAAGCGCTTTGAGACGTCCAGTGGTTGTGAAAGGTGCTATATAAATGCAAGTCTTTCTTTCTTATTACAACATTGAGTACACTTCAAGAACATTTCATTGGCTGTAAAGCGCTTTGAGGTGTCCTGAGGATGTGAAAGGGTGATGTAAATTCAAGTCTTTATTCCTTCTTCAGTGTTAGACCCAACACCTGGGAACAAGAGCACCCCTTAAAGCTAGGAGTGAACCTTTGGATCAATGGTAGCATTTCCGCCTCAGAGTCAGAAGGTGCAGGGCTCAAAACCCACTCCCGATAGTCCCCAGGAGACTGGAGCTCTGGTTCTGGATTGACAACCAGCAGGATACTCGAGTGAGGTGGGGTAGGGGTAGGGGTAGGGGTGGGTCCCCTTGCCCTATGGGTTGTGGAAGCCAATGAAACCCTCTCGTTGTATATGACCGACCACCCTATAGGCTGGTATAAAGATGGTCATGGGCATGGAAGGAGTGCCCACATTGTGTCTAGTCAGACTGTTTGCCAAGGGAAACAATAACTCAGTGGATCAATGCCACAAAAGGAGTGAATGATTTTAGGGTCATGGATGGTATTCCTGCACTGTGTTGAGTTAATTGATCTCAGGCAGTGCAGTGGGCAGAATTGGTCTCAATGATCTTGAGAGAAGGGAATACAATCAGCAGTGGGACCCATCTTGATCACTGTCCAGTGATAACGGCTGGAAAGTGACTTGGGGTAGAATTTCCACATGGGCTCTCCAGAGGAAACGGCCATTTACTGATGTTCTGAAGGGAGATTGAGGGAGCTCCCGCTGAAATTGGTGCAGATATTGGGTGAGGGCTGGGATGTTACAGCCCATCCCTTGGCCAATCTCAATTGCTAGGTTGGATATGAACACAATAGCATATTTCTTATGTTCTTATTATTTCTTATTAAAGGAATCAAGGTCAGTGGGGATCGGGCGGGAAAGTGGAGTTGAGGTCAAAGATGAGTCATGATCTTACTGAATGGCAGAGCAGGCTCGAGGGGCCACTCTTGCTCCTATTTCTTATGTTCTTATGAAGAATGGACAACTTATTGACTTTGGGAGCTTGCTAAAGATGGTCCAGGATTTATTATCCTTTCATATCCTTTTTACACCCATTATCTTTGGAATATATAAGGCAGTTCTGACTTGTGTGTGGACTTCAGTGCCATGCAGTTGACCCATAAGCCACAATCTGCATGCTGCCAAGGCCTGCCACCTACTGTGGGCCAACAGGCAGTGCAAGGTTGTAAATGTACTAGGGTGGGTTTTCCCTGTGTCCTCCTATCAGTAGTTCTTGTTGTTCGGGCATTGTACCTTCCACCATCAAACAAAAGTCAAGTAATGGACACCCAGGAAAAATAATCAGCAGCTAATTAATAATGACTTGGGCAATGTACTAAAAAGAAAGAAAGACTTGCATTTATGTAGCACATTCATTTCATGTCCTCAGGACGTCCCAAAGCGCTTTACAGCCAATGAAGTACTTTTGAAGTATAGTCACTGTTGTAGTGTAGGAAATGTGGCAGCCAATTTTGTGCACAGCAAGCACCTACAAACAGCAATGAGATAATGACTAGATAATCTGTTTTAGTGATGTTGATTGAGGGATAAATATTGGCCCCAGGACACTGGGGTGAACTCCTTGCTCTTCTTCGAAATAGTGCCATGGGATCTTTTACGTCCACCTGATAGGGCAGACGGGGCCTCAGTTTAATATTAGAGCAGAAGTTCGCAAACTGGGGCCCTTCCCCCAAGGGAGATGCGGCAAGGTTATCGGGGGGGAGCGGGCTCAAGGAGAGGGCCGGAAGTAGTGGCCAGGAAATTCCTTGGCTCTGCTCCCACTTCACTGGTGTTACTGTACCAGAAGAACCGAGGGGTTTCCTGGCCAGAGAGTTCCAACGATGCACTTGGACTGCACAGTAAAACCCCAAAGTGTAAAGGAGCAGCATTGAAACAGCTCAAGTGGCAAAACTGTTGACATATTCTGGGTTAGCAGCAATATCTACACGAACATTCATTACACACAAATACCGGAGGGGTCCTAGCTTAATGTAGTTCTGCCTAACAGGACGTTGGGCCAATCCAAGAGACCAAAATGAGTTGGGATTGGAGAAAATAATTCTAAAATTGGGTTGACTTATCTAATGCATGTTTACCTTTATTTATCCCTCAAACAACATCTCTAAAACAGATGACCTGGTCATTATCACATTGCTGTTTTGTGGGAGCTTGCTGTGCGCAAATTGGCTGCCGCATTTCCTACATTACAACAGTGACTGCACTTCAAAAAGTACTTCATTGGTTGCAAAGCGCTTTGGGACGTCCTGAAGTCAGTCGGTCTGTCTGTCTGTCTGTCTGTCTGTCTTTCTTTCTTTCCTTCCTTTCTTTCTTTTCTTTCTTTCTTTTCTTTCTTTTCTTTCCTTTCTGTCTCCCATCTGGTACCTCAGCCAAGTGGCCATTCTTCATATGTGAGCCCTGACAATGAGCATTAGTGAGTTGTTCGATAACGGGGACATCATAGTGAAAATCCGGTCTTCACCTGCCGTCCACATGTATGCTGTTTCCAGTAAGGCTCACTGGATAGTGATTAGGAGCAGGAATCCTGCCTGAATTGTCCTGTTCCCAGACCAGAAACTGAGACAATTGTAATGTGCGAGAGCTGCTTCAGCTAAGATCATCTAAATCAGCTGGGAAAGAACAAGTTAGACTGGGCGATGAGCCTTCAGTTACAAGGAGAGATTACACAAACTAAGGTTGTAGTCCCTAGAATTTAGAAGGTTAAGGGGTGATGTGCTCGAAATTTTCAAGATATTGAGGGGAACAGATAGGGTAGATAGGGAGAAACTATTTCTGCTGGTTGGGGATTCTAGGACTAGGGGGCATAGTCCAAAAATTAGAGCCAGACCTTTCAGGAGTGAGATTAGGAAACACTTCTACACACAAAGGGTGGTAGAAGTTTGGAACTCTCTTCCGCAAACAGCAATTGATGCTGGATCAGTTGTTAATTTTAAATCGGAGATTGATAGATTTTTGTTAACCAAAGGTATTAAGGGATATGGGCCAAAGGCGGGTATATGGAGTTAGGTCGCCGATCAGCCATGATCCCATTGAATGACAGAACAGGCTCGAGGGGCTGAATGGCCTCTTCCTGTTCCTATGTTCCTTTGTTCCTATGTTCCTATGTTTCCTTTGTTCCAATGAATGGTTAGTACTCATAATATGCCCGCTTGTGCCCTCCCCTCCCATCTGGAGCCCTCAGTTAAGTTCTTGTTCCTTGTCCGTTTCAACCTTCATTCATGACCTGCATATCTGTAGGATATTGGCAGGGATCTGAGGTAGTGCTCCTGCTCTTGTGCTACAGGTAGGCAATGCAATGGGAGGCAGGGCTAGCCCAGAATCCATAGAGAAAAGAAAAAACTCTATTAAAACAATGGTTTAAGTGTCTAGTCTCCATTCGGGAATGGGACACGGATATATGATTGAAATCAAGAGCTCATAACGTAAGGAATTGTAGACCCAGATCCCAGACCCATCCCTCCATGTTACTGATGTATTAGTTTAGCTCAATTGGCAGCACACTTGGCCCTGGGCCAGAAGAATGTCCGTTTGGCCTCACGCCTGGACTTGCGTTTATAATCTAGGCTGACACTCCAGTGTGTACTGACTTGCTGACTCATCATGCTTGGGGTTATGGCCCTCAATAAAAAGTTAAGCGCGTTGCTACAATGAGGTGAACTGTCTGGTCAATGGACACTGATTCACATTACCAGCTCACATTTCTATCAGCTGCATTGCCCTTAGGGTGAGATGTTAAGCTGAGGTCCTGCCTGCCTGTTCTGGTGGAATGGGAAGGTGGTGAGGTTGGTACTCTGGAAAGATGAAATTCAATGGACTAAAGGATTTTCCTGAACCAAACCAGTCTTGTGATATTGGAGCATTTACGCTCAGTGGGTACGGTGGCATCATCATTAAATAAATTTAAAACAGAAATAGATAGTTTCCTAGAAGTAAAGGGAATTAAGGGTTACGGGGAGCGGGCAGGAAATTGGACATGAGTCTAGGTTCGGAATGGTCATGGCCCTGTGGGTAGTGGAGCGGGCCCAGGGGCCGTGTAGCCTGGTTCTGCTCCTACTGTGTTCTAATTCTGTGTTAGATTTCAGGAGATGGTTTTATTCCTGTTCCTGGCTGGGGTGGAAATCGCCTTTACAGAAGGTAAGTACTGTAGAAAATATAGGGACAGAGTGATCTCCTGGAAGAATTTCGATCGCCTAGATGGGTCGGAGAGGAATTTCCCAGATTTTTTTCTCCCAAATTGGCCATTGGGTCTTTTATCTGGTTTTTCGCCTCTCCCGGGAGATCACATGGGTTCGGGTGGATGGAGAGTGATAGAAGATTTGAGGTTAGGATCAGATCAGCCATGATCTTATTGAATGGCGGAGCAGGCTCGAGGGGCCGATTGGCCTACTCCTGCTCCTATTTCTTATGTTCTTATGTTCTTATGTCGGTTATGCAACTGCACCAGTAATCCAGAGGCTTATACTAGTAACCCAGTTAGAACATGAGTTCACATCCCACCATTTGAATATAGTTTAAGAAATCTGGAAATAAATGGCTGGGATCAGTGAAAGTGACCATGAAACTGTCGGATTGTTCATTGGTTCACTAATGTCCTTTAGGGAAAGGAACCTGCCGTTCTTAAATAACAACAGAAAATGCTGGAAAAACTCAGCAGGTCAGGCAACATCTGTGGAGAGAAATCTGAGTTGATGTTTCGGGTTGAACCCTTCTTCAAAACTGGAAAGAAAAGAAAATAGATTGAAGGCAGGGCTGAGATCGGACAAAAGAAACAAAAGAAGTCGAAGAGACAATACAAGGTATTCGAAGCTAGACGAGATGGTAATAGGCTGAGATTAGGTGTGAAGTGTACTGGCAGGGCAAGAGATAGCTGCCAGGTGTGAGAGAGAAACAAAAGGAAAGGGGGGGGGGGAAAGGAGTGGAAAAATTACAAGAAAAAATGTAATAGGGGCCGAGGTTATGATCTGAAATTGTTGAACTCGATATTGAGTCCGGAAGGCTGCAGAGTGCCTAATCGGAAGATGAGGTGCTGTTCCTCGAGTTTACGCTGAGCTTCCATGGAACAATACAAGAGGCCAAGGACGGTGAGGTCAGAGTGGGAATGGAGCGGTGAATTAAAATGACAGGCGACCGGAAGCTCGGGGTCACCCTTACGGACTGAACGGAGGTGTTCCGCAAAGCAGTCACCCAATCTGCGTTTGGTCTCCCCAATGTAGAGGAGACCGCATTGTGAGCAGCGAATACAGTATACTAGATTGCGAGAAGTACAAGTAAATCGCTGTTTCACCTGGAAGGGGTGTTTGGGGCCCTGGACAGTGGGAAGGGAGGAGGTATAGGGGCAGGTGTTACATCTCCTGCGCTTGCACGGGAAGGTGCCAGGGGAAGGGGAAGGGCTGTTTGGGGTGATAGAGGAGTGGACTAGGGTGTCTCGGAGGGAGCGGTCCCTACGGAATGCTGGGAGGGGAGGGGAAGATACGTTTGGTGGTGGGATCACTTTGGAGGTAGCGGAAATGCGGGAGGATGATCCGTTGAATGTGGAGGCTGGTGGGGTGAAAGGTGAGGACAAGGGGAACCCTATCATGGTTCCGGGAGGGAGGGGCAGGGGTGAGGGCAGAAGTGCGGGAGATAGAACTGACACGGTCGAGGGCAGTGTCAACCACGGTAGAGGGGAATCCTCGGTTGTGGAAAAAGGAAGACATGTCTGAAGCACTGGTGTGGAAGGTGGCATCGTCGGAGCAGATACGACGGAGACGGAGAAACTGGGAGAATGGAATAGAGCCCTTACAGGAGGCGGGGTGGGAGGAAGTGTAGTCCAGGAAGCTGTGGGAGTCAGTGGGCTTGTAGTGAATATTGGTCGATAACCGATCCCCAGAGATGGAGACGGAGAAGTCGAGGAAGGGAAGGGAAGAGTCAGAGATGGACCATGTGAAGGTGAGGGAAGGGTGGAAATTGGAGGCAAAGTGAATGAAATAGTCAAGTTCGGGGCGAGAGCAGGAGACGGCACCGATACAGTCATCAATGTATCGGAAAAAGAGGTGAGGGAGGGGACCCGAGTAGGACTGGAACAATCCAGACTAGCCTATATGTCTCACACTAATGTGTTTGATTCTTAACTTCCCTCTGAAGTGGCTAACCAAGACATTCAGTTGTGTCAAGCTGCTAAGACACAAGACACACCACCACCTTCTCAGGGCACCTAGGAATAGGCAATATATGCTGGCCTTGCCAGTGACGTCCATGTGCCGAGAATGAATTAAAACACTAGCGCACTATTGCAAAGGGCCCTTGAATATGATGCTTGGGATAATGGATCTCAACGGAAGTTTAGTGAGTCATACTGCAATAAAATGAAACGAGCAGTCAAGATAATGACGCACATGAAAACTTGGGTTTCTAGATGAGGTGACACCATCAATTTTTGGGTTATAAATCAGTTGATTTTCTTCTCAGTCTGCCCTTGATTTTCCCAGGTTGCTACTTTGCATCTGGCCTGTAGTTGGCACACAAGGGGAGCCCTAACTTGGGATACCCTGATTGTTTCTCCTCTTCACGGTTAGATGTTTGGCCGCCACTCAGTATGTGCTAACTGAGAGTTGAGGAACTCTGCAGGTGTCCTGGGCCAATATTTATCCCCCAACCAATATCACTAAAACTGATTATCTGGTCATTATCACATTGCATGTTTGTGGGAGCTTGCTGTGCGCAAATTGGCTGCCCTGTTTCCGACATTGCAACAGTGACTCCACTTCAAAAGTATTTCATTGGCTATAAAGCGCTTTGGGACATCCTGAGGACGTGAAAGGCACTATATAAATGCAAGTCTTTCGTTCTTTCTCGGCCACATCGAACAGAATGTTTCAGGTTTAACTCCTGGCCTCTGGTAAGTTAGCTGGTCTCAGTTGGGGCAGTGACAGAGACACTACAGATGACCTCAGCACCCTTGAGCTAGGGAATGTGAACAAATCAGCCGAAGGACAAAGTCATGATCGCTGTCCAGTGCTCCCTGTTGGATAATGGGCAGCATTGGAACACAGGAGCAGGAGTAGGCCATTTGCCCCTCGAGCCTGTTCCGCCATTCAATGAGATCATGGATGATTTGTGACCTAACTCCATATACCCGCCTTTGGCCCATAACCCTTAACACCTTTGGTTAACCTTTCTTTTTACACACTAACCGCACAAAGTGGAGGAGAAGCATCCAGGAAGGCGCCGAACACCTCGAGTCTCTTCGCCGGGAGCAAGCGGAAGCCAAGCGCAAGCAGCGGAAGGAGCGCACGTCAACCCAAGCACCCCACCCACCCGCCCCTTCAACCACTGTCTGCCCCACCTGTGACAGAGACTGCAGGTCCCACATTGGACTCATCAGTCACCTGAGAACTCATTTTTAGTGTGGAAGCAAGTCATCCTCGGTTCCGAGGGACTGCCTAAGAAGAAGAAGAAGAACTTGCACTAAGCACTAAAACACTGGAAAAATGTTTAAATGCCTCTATTTATTTGACTACTATCTAAACTTACATAGAAACATAGAAGATAGGAGCAGGAGTAGGCCATTCGGCCCCTCGAGCCTGCTCCGCCATTCAATGAGATCATGGCTGATCATCCAAACTCAGTACCCTGTCCCTGCCTTCTCCCCATGTCCCTTGATCCCTTTAGCCTTAAGAAATGTATCTAACTTCTTCTTGAATATATTTAATGAATTACCAGAAATAAACTTAAGACTTGCCCCTGATCTGATCCGGAAGGAAAGAAACCACTCACCAGCTACTGACCAATCAGCTCCCTTCCTTGTGCTGACGTCACTTTAGGTGTTTTTACCTCTCTCTCTCTCTCTCTGACTCTCGCGCTCCCTCGCCTCCGCGCACTCCGATTCTTGGACTACAAAACCCTCGGATTCTGCTGCTCCTCCCTTAGAGTCCTCGGGCTCTGTGGCGCCACTCCTCCTTTCGAGTTGGGCGTGAGAAACTGCCACCCTCCTCTCCGCCGAATTCCTACGATCACCAAATTCCTGCACCCGGCTTGCGACCCGCTCCGATTGTGCGATTCACCCCGCTCTGCCTCCAAGCCCTGTGCTTAGGCTGCGATGCCTTTCGTGGCAAATATCCTGCTGTCCAGGCTCACACATGATGAATCAGCACCTGGTTGAGGTAGCGGAGAGGTGCCAGCACTAGGCTTGCCAAATCCGGTTGGACATATTCCTGGAGGTGTTACCACATGAACACCTGCCTCCAAACACCCTTTCCTCCACACTCCCGCCATTGGTCACACAACGCGCCCAACCCCGTGCCACCCGCCCTGCCTTCCCATGCCGATTGGAAGGCAAACAGACTCTTCATTGCCTGATTGGCTGATTCTCGTCTGTCAGTCAAACAGCCTTTTTTTCCCCCCCATGTCCGCCATTTTTCTAACTAATAAACAAAAGCATTCAAAGGAAATTTTAAAAATCACTACAATTTTGAATCTGATTTTTCTCCTGGGTTGCTCGCATCTTTAGTTCCCGGGCAATCCTGGAAGGTTGGCAACGTCAACATGGAAGTGTACCCCAACAAAAAGTCAGCACATTTAGCTAAGGAGTTTATTGAAAAGGACGAGACCATTGGGGGGGAAAAAAACACACCATGAGTTGCATCGACAAATCAAAGTACTTAAAAGATTTGGAAAGATGTTGAAGTCTTACACTGAATGGCCGGGACTGAGGGTTACCATGGGAATGGGACACTAGCTGGTGTAGAATGTAGGAACTGGGGCCTCTTTCACACTGCAGAGGACATCCTGTGAATTTGTAGAAACAACTCTGATAAGTTTAGGATTGCTGCGAAGATTTATAACCAACAGCGAACTGCTTTCTTTTTGGTTCACGAATAATTAAAAGGCAAATATACACCGTAAATTTTTAGCTCATAAATACAGAATCACTCACGCAGCCCGGTCGATTATTCCACAATAATTAAAGAAGAAAAATAGAGTTTAATTTTTGCAAGATATTAATCGGTATTTGACAAATTCCACAGAGGGGAATATACCTCATAAATGGGTCAAGTATGAAAATTGCAAATTTGTCATTTCTTATCATCAAACGTAACAAATTTTGACATCAAGATCGAGATTGGTTGCTGGGAAAACAATCCATTTTTTAATCGGAATGTGAAGTTGCTGGAAACTGCCAGTTGAATTGAAAAGCTACATGAGTATAGTTGACAGGGTAGCTGCTGAAAGGTTGTTTCCCCTGGCTGGAGTGTCCAGAACTAAGATTCACTCAGAGGGTGAATCTTTGGAATTCTCTACCCCAGAGGGCTGTGAATGCTGAATCATCATTGAGTATATACAAGGCCGAGATAGATAGATTTTTGGACTCTGGGGGAAACAAGGGATTTGGGGATCGGGCGGGAAAGTGGAGTTGAGGTCGATGATCAGCCATGATCTTATTGAATGGCGGAGCAGACTCGAGGGGCCGAATGGCCTACTCCTGCTCCTAATTCTTATGTTCTTATGTTCATGAGCCTGACACTTCATTCAACGATTGGAAAATTGTATCAAAAAGTTACAGGACTTTTTGATACAATACATATCTAGTACAAATTGGGAAAGTTTGAGGAGAAATACAAAAGTGTGCTATCTGTCATCTTGCAGTCTCCTTTTTAAAATGTTGTTCTATTTTCACATTGGTTCTTCCCACTATAAGACACCCTGCAGAATGGACCCACCCATCTTCCACTGGTGATGCTACATCGTCGATGGGAAGCGCCACCGATCAGATGTATGAGCTACTTTTCCCCAATGCAATGCCCTCCCTCAGAAGGAAGTGGCTTACCTAAAGTCGTAGGCGTTTACAGCACAGGAGGCCATTCGGTCCATCACGCCGGTGCCGGCTCTCTGAAAGAGCTGTCCGCATAGTCACATTCCTCTCCCCTTTTCCCATGCACTTGCTAAATATTTCTCTGAAATATTGATTTACCTCCCTTTTAAAAATGATGATGGACTCTGCTTCCACCGTACGGTGCTGTCACGTGGCGTGGTGCAACCATGAATCGTGGACTCCCCAATGGGTGTATTTCCAGTCAGCATCTGAGCCATACAGATCATGAGCTAACGAGAGGACTTGCATTTATACAGCCCCTTTTACTTCCACAGGAATGTCCCAAAGTGCCTTGCCGTCAATGAAATACTTTAGATGGACGGGTCACATTGTCCGCATGCCCGATACGAGACTCCCAAAACAAGCGCTCTACTCGGAGCTCTGGCACGGCAAGAGAGCCCCAGGTGGGCAGAGGAAACGCTTCAAGGACACCCTCAAAGCCTCCTTGAAAAAGTGTAACATCCCCACCGACACCTGGGAATCCCTGGCCCAAGACCGCAGAAAGTGGAGGAGAAGCATCCGGGAAGGCGCCGAACACCTCGAGTCTCTTCGCCAGGAGCAAGCGGAAGCCAAGCGCAGGCAGCGCAAGGAGCACACGTCAACCCAAGCACCCCACCCACCCGCCTCTTCAGCCATCGTCTGCTCCACCTGTGACAGAGACTGTAGGTCCCGCATTGGACTCATCAGTCACCTGAGAACTCATTTTTAGTGTGGAGGCAAGTCATCCTCGGTTCCGAGGCACTGCCTAAGAAGAAGACTTTAGAAGTGTAGTCAGTGGCGCTATGTAGGTATCATGGCTGTCAATTGTGCACAGCAAGTTCCCATAAACAGCAAATGTGATTAATCAGTTCATCTGTTTTTTGGTGGCATTGCTTGAAGGGATGAACTGTAGCCAGGACACTGGGAAAACATCCTTCACTTCAGTTTAACGGCTTATCTGAAGGTCTCATGTTGAATGAAGATCCCAAATTCAAACTCTACTCTGTGCTGTTAAACGAAAAGAATGAAAACAAGACTTGCATTTCTATAGCGCCTTTCATGACGTCAGGAGGTCCCAAAGCTCTTTACGGTCAATGAATTACTTTTTGAAGTGTAGTCACTGCTGTAATGTGGGAAACAAGGCAGCCAGTTTGCGCACAGCAAGCTCCCACAAACAGCAGTGAGATAATGACAAGATCAACTGTTTTTATTGACGTTGATTGAGGGATACATATTGGCCTCAGGACACTGGAGACACAACACCCCATCTCTTCTTCGATGTAGTGCCATGGGATCTTTTATGTCCACCTGAGAGGGCAGACTGATCCGCGCTGGGACCGTGGTGGAGGGCACTGCAGGTTGCATTGGAGCCCCTGACTTAGGGAAAGGTAAATTATCCACGGCTTCTCTTTCTTATCACTATCCAGCAGCTCCTGTCTTGTGGATCTCAGGGAGGACAGGATTAGGCCCAAGTTTCAGCTCCTCCACGGATGAAGAGCCTGTTGGCACTCAAGGCTGTCGCGAATAATGGCCACTCGGATGAGATGGACTGATGACCTTTGAACCAGCACACCCCGGCAATGAGTCTTGACGAGGATGAGGGGGAAAAAGGCTGGCGGGCAAAGACATTTTTGACCAGGATCTTATTTTTCAGGATGGCCCCTTAAGGAGGAAAGCTGTCCGTCACCATGAACTTTGGACCCTTTTTTAAAAAGGAGTTGTGTCATCAATATTCCTTTCGTGCCAAAGGCAGACTAAAGCTCCCGGATATTGTGCCTTCAGCCTCTGCAACATCCCCAAGTTAAAATGGCCGCTCTCTAGTTGTAGGGTATGAACTCCCCACACCAGCTCTCTGTCCCGGGCCTCTGTCTGAGTGAGGAGGACAGTATTCTGTAGCGAACGCACTTGTGGTGGGAACTGAGTTGAGCCCGTTCCAAACTCATTCTGCTTCACACCCTTCCAGCCGGCGGAGAGAGCAGAGCACCAGCCCAGCCCCCTGAGCTGCATCTGCACCCAGCTCCCAGAGGTGAAAGGGCACTGTCCTTGACACCCGGGCTCCTGTGTCCAGGTTATTAAAAATAATTGTTTAACTAGAAGAAACCAGCTGATCCCAGTCACAGCAGACGGCCAGCATCTTCTGGTAGGGCAGTGCTGCCCCGATTCAATCAGTACAAGGCTGGAACATTACACTTCTACACATCAGCGCCACCACCCCCCCCCCCCCCCCACGGGAGTTTACAGAGGACCATGGGGAGCAATTACAAAAATCAAAACATATTTAAAAATTGGTAGCTAAAATGAACATATAAAGGTCCTGCCATAAAACTGTTGCAATATCAATGTAGAGCATCAGAGAGATTAAGAAAGAATCTCATCTCGTGGTCTGTTGTCACTTAAAGCATGAATGGAATATTTCCATTTTAAAGCATTAATACCACAACTTGCATTTATCTAGCACCTATAACGTAGTAAAACATCCCCAAGGCGCTTCACAGGAGCGTCATCAGACAGAATCTGACACCGCGCCACATGAGCTATTAGGGCATGGCTTGGTCAAAGAGCTAGGTTTTGAGGAATGTCTTAAAGGAGGATCAAGAGGCTGAGAGGCTGGGAGGGAATTCCAGGGCTTGGGGCCCAGGCAGCTGAAGGAGTATTACAACCTTTAGGTACTGACATGCGCAAATCATTGAGGGAGTAGGGCTGAGATGCCAAGTTCCTTATTCTTGTTCAAGGTGAGCTTGCTGCCAGATCTTGCTGGCCTGGTTACCTGGGAAACAGTCTTCGCATCTATCATGTCAGTTGTGGCTCAGTGTGGTAGCACTCTTACCTCAGCATTATGAAGGTTGTGGGTTCAAAACCCACACCAGTGATTGAATACAAAATCTAGTTTTGGTCACCTTATCTGAGGAAGGATGTTCTTGCCATGGAGGATGTGCAGCGAAGATTCACCAGACTGATACCTGGGATGGCAGGAATGACTTATAAGGAGAGATTGGGTCGATTGGGCTTATATTCGCTAGAGTTTAGAAGAATGAGAAGGGATCTCATTGAAACTTATAAAATTCTAACAAGACTAGACAGACTAGATGCAGGAAGGATGTTCCCGATGGCGGGGGAGTCCAGAACCAGGGGTCACAGTCTAAAGATAAGGGGTAAGCCATTTAGGACTGAGATGAGGAGGAATTTCTTCACCCAGAGAGTGGTGAACCTGTGGAATTCTCTGCCACACAGGGCAGTTGAGGCCAATTCATTAAATATATTCAAGAAGGAGTTGGATATATTTCTTGAGGCTAAAGGGATCAAGGGATATGAGGAGAAGGCAGGGACAGGGTACTGAGTTTGGATGATCAGCCATGATCTCATTAAATGGCGGAGTGGGCTCGAGGGGCCGAATGGCCTACTCCTGCTCCTATCTTCTATGTTTCTATGTTTCTATGATACTCCATTGCAAGAACTGAGGAAGTTCAGAGGGACAGGACTATACCATTCAGCCCCTCAAACCTACTCTGCCATTCAATTAGATCATGGTTGTCCTGTACCTCAACTCCATTTGCCTGCCTTTGCTCCATATCCCTTGATACCCGTACCTGACAAAAACCTATCAATTTCAGTCTTAAAAGCTCCAATTGATGCCCAGCATCCACAGGGTTTTTGGGGAGAGATTTCTAGATTTCTACTACCCCTTGTATGAAAAAGTGCTTCCTGAATTCCCTCCTAAAAGGCCAAGCTCTAATTTTAAGGTTATGCCCCCTTTTTCTAGATTCCCCCGCCACAGGAAATAGTTTCTCTCTATCTACCTGATCAAATCCATTTAGCAGTCACCTCGATCAGATCGACCCTCAATTTTCTATACTCAAGGGAATACAAGCCTCGCTAATTAAACCTTTCCACACAATTTAACCCTCTACGCCCCCCCAGTAACGCTCTGCTGATTCTGCGCTGCACCCGCTCCAAGGCCAATATATGCTTCCTGAGATGCGGTGGCCAAAGTTGAACGCAGTTACTCCAGGCGGGGCCTCACCAAGGCTCTGAAGCATCACTTTCTTCCCCCCTTTGTAATCCAGCTCCCCTTGAGAAAACAATGGGAAGAGCCCTGAGGAAATTCACTCCCTGAGTGTCCAGCATCATAGGTGAAGAATGACCACTTGGGGCGCAGATGTAATGTAGCCATTCGCCAGCAGGACTCACCTCCTTTTCAGAGCGAAGGCCAGGAAATTGAGAATTTTCTTTTAGGGGGAAACATGCATTGCAGTTCAAAACCTCACTGCCATAGCAACAGTCATGAATCTTATCAGTCATGAAGAAATGACTCATGAAATAACACTGGGCGGCCAGCTGGTGGCGCCGTCCAAGGAGTATAAATACTCGGGCGTGGGCCCAGCTTGCCCAGGACGTTTTTGCAACCAGGAACTAGTGATGTAACTAGAATCTCATGGTTGTGAAACAGTTGATTAAAGCCTTGTTTTATACTCAATTCAAGTGCTTAGTAGTTTTCTTAACGTCAGCAACATTTAGGGGAAATTGGTAACAGAAGACAGGAATTCCAATGGGAAAATTGGAATGGGAAAAGACTTTCCCGTCCCCTGCACCCCACCTCCGCCATCAACCCGGAAGACTTGAGTTCATTAGCAGCATCAAAAAGGACGGTCAGGGATTGTGCTGAATGGGACAAGACCCTCGCAGCCACCTGTTACTGTGTAGTACATCAAGGAGAAGCATCCGGGAAGGCGCCGAACACCTCGAGTCTCTTCGCCGGGAGCAAGCAGAAGCCAAGCGCAGGCAGCACAAGGAGCGCACGTCAACCCAAGCACCCCACACCCACCCACCCCCTTCAACCACCGTCTGCCCCACCTGTGACAGAGACTGTAGGTCCCGCATTGGACTCATCAGTCACCTGTGAGCTCATTTTTAATGTGGAAGCAAGTCATCCTCGGTTCTGAGAGACTGCCTAAGAAGAAGAAGAAGAAGTACATCAAATGCCCTCGAGCTCTCATTGTCTGAAACTGATATTTTGTAAAACTGGTAGCTCAGGATTGTTATGTATCTCCCGTGTCACCTCCCATTGTCCCGTTGCACCTGTGATGCTACTCTCCCATTGTCCTCTGTTACTGGTTGCCCCCTCACCTGCTGCCTCGACTCACCTCCAACTCAGTGTTTCTCAGGGCAAGAAATAGGATGTAAACGATACGATGAGGCAATAGGTGAACCACGGATCTGAGTGGAGCGGGGTCGCGTGTCGGTCTGTTGCTGTGCATGCAGCCAGCCACTAGCCATCGCTGGCCATCTCTTGTCTTCTGACACCAGCAAAGGGTTTCAGCTTCCTAAGCTCTGGAATTCCCTCCCTAAACCTTTCCACCTCTCTACCTCTCTTTCCCCCTTTAAGACGCTCCTTAAAACCTAACTCTTTGACAAAGCTTTTGGTCACCTGTCCTAATATATCCTTTTGTGGCTCGGTGTCAAATTTTGTTTGATAATCGCTCCTGTGAAGCACCCTGGGATGTTTTACTATGTTAAATGTGGTTTAGAAACGCAAGTTGTTGTTAAAATATTAATGAAGGTTTATATCACATTGCTCAAATCTCGGACTATAGACTCCTGCGGGAAACATCTTGAAACTGTTATGACTATGTCACAGATTGTCTCACTGACTCCCTCCTCTCCTCTCGAAATCCTGCCGCTTTCAATTTAATTTTCCTTTTCCTCTTTTCCCTTTCCTGTTGGTCGATGAAATCGTCTTTTCCTCTTTCAATTTTATTACAACTTAGCAATTTTATCCCTCAACCAACATCACTAAAAGCAGATGACCTGGTCATTATCACATTGTTGTTTGTGGGAGCTTGCTGTGTGCAAATTGGCTGCATTACAACCGTGACTACGCTTCAAAAGTACTTCATCGGCTGTAAAGCGCTTTGGGACGTCCTGAGGTCGTGAAAGGCACTATAGAAATGTAATTCTTTCTTTCTTTAATCTCGAACATTGCTCTTGCAGTTCATAGCATCATCCAAACACTCATAGACACTCCGTAAATCCCACCCCTTCCCTCACACCAGCCATCGGTTGCTCGGTGCAGTATAGGTAACTGCACCAAATGTATCCAACCTGTGACCCTAGGCACATGAGCTCCCAGCCTGGGAAATCTGGCCCTTGAAGCCCCAGCAACTCAACCCTTTAGCCTATTTGTCCTGTTTGACCATGAAGCAGATCCCTGAAGGCAGCAAGACAGGTAGATAAGGTGGTTAAAAAGACATATGGGATACTTGCCTTCATTAGCCGAGGTATAGAATATAAGAGCAGGGAAGTTATGATGGAGCTCTACAAAACGCTAGTTAGGCCACAGCTGGAATACTGTATGCAGTTCTGGTCACCACACTATAGGAAGGATGTAATTGCATTGGAGAGGGTGCAGAGGAGATTCACCAGGATGTTACCTGGGCTGGAGCACTTCAGCTATGAAGAGAGACTGGACAGGCTGGGGTTGTTTTCCTTAGAGCAGAGAAGGCTGAGGGGGGACCTGATTGAGGTGTACAAAATAATGAGGGGCATAGATAGGGTAGATAGAAAGGAACTTTTCCCCTTAGTAGAGGGGGCAATAACCAGGGGGCATAGTTTCAAGGTAAGGGGCAGGAGGTTTAGAGGGGATTTGAGGAAAAAAAATTTCACCCAGAGGGTGGTTGGAATCTGGAACTCACTGCCTGAAAGGGTGGGAGAGGCAGGAACCCTCACAACATTGAAGAAGAATTTAGATGAGCACTTGAAACGCCATAGCATACAAGGCTACGGACCAAGTGCTGGAAAATGGGATTTGAATAGACAGGGCTTGATGGCTGGCGCGGACACGATGGGCTGAACGGCCTCTTTCTGTGCTGTATGACTCTATGACTATGAATTGCATTGACCTTGAGTGTGATAAGACGGAGCATTAAACGGAGAGTTAGCGCTCGGGGTGGGGGGGTGGGGAAATAGTAGGCAAAGGATCGGAATCATCCAGAGAGAAACGTGACCTGGAGGTTTGGAAAGGGGCTCCTCTTAGCACGGTTGCCTCATTGCTGAATAAATCCTAAATCAGAATGGGATCAGTTAGTGTCAGCAAACTTGAGACATATGGATATGAAAGGGAGCAGCCAGTTAAATTTTAAATGGGGCTCCATGATACAGACTTCAGCGACCCAGGAAGACATGATCTTGGGCCTCCTTAGCTTAGGTGGCCATATCAATAGGTGTAATTGTATATTGGAGCATCTCATACCTGCAGGCTGCTTTCTTTCGGAGTCGCTGGTGATAGAATGATCTCCATCTCTTGTTTTTCACTTGCAGTTAATGGCGACCAATCATGAATTCTGCCCTTAACACCTAACTTCACCAATAACTAGGAACAGAGGAGCAGGATAGGCCACTCAGCCTCTTGAGCCTGTTCCGCCATTCATTTAGATCATGGCTGATCTGTACTTTAACTCCATTTACCCGCCTTGGTTCCGTAGGCCTTAATACCCTTGCCTAACAAAAATCTAGCGATCTCAGTTTCGAAATTTGCGATTGACCCCCCAGCCTCAACAGCTTTTTGTAGGACAGCCTACGTTTGTATCTCAGACACAGCCTTTTGCTTCAACGTTGGCAGTGTCTGGTCCTAGCAGACTTTGGTATTCTTACTATCTGAGTATGATGGACCCTCACTCCCAGCAGCTCCGATGCAGCATTTCTGAAACAATGCATTTCAAAGTTGTGACCAGTAGACAGTGGGTGGTAGCTGCTTGACATTGGGATGTAGGGAGAAGAAATTTACACTCAATCTGTGGGTTAAAAGAATGAGCCATGGCTTGTTTTCTTTTTATAAAAGATTTAGCAGACAGGTTCTGGTGGAAGTCCTTCAGGAGTTGCAGAGTGACGTATAGATGTGTTCTGTAATTTCAGCTGCTCTAGTAGTAGCCATGAAGCGTGCAGAAGCTAAATTTATGTAGTTATATGGTTATTCCAGCCATTCCAAGAGGCTTATGAAGAGATCAACCAAGCACCTCAACTTAGATTTAGCAGTGATGTGGAGATGCCGGTGTTGGACTGGGGTGGACAAATGTAAGAAGTCACACAACACCAGGTTATAGTCCAACAGCTTTATTTGAAATCACAAGCTTTCGGAGCGCTGCTCCTTCGTCACCTGTGATTTCAAATAAAGCTGTTGGACTATAACCTGGTGTTGTGTGACTTCTTACATTAGATTTAGCAGGACATAGCTGTCTTTTTCTGGAGTGGGATGTCTGTCTATCTATGGTTCCCTGAAGATGCACAATAGCAACCAGAAACCTGGCCCAGGTTTGCCCCAGCACTTTGTCCACTGGATGCTCCTGTACAGATGTGCGCACGGACCTACTAGGTTTTGGCAAGAATTTCATTCCATGACTGTGCAAATGAATTGTAATGGAAAAAGTAACCACACAACTGACTGCCAATCCTTGAATGACTCCTTCGTTCAACATCAATCACCAGGTAGCTGACTGTTTGAGAGAGATGACACACTGAAGAATTGTTCAACAATGGTGGTGAGGTCTGTTATTTTTTATTTGTTCGGGCACAGAAACTCATTGCCGAGTTTAATTCCCTTGAAACCAAGAACAATCTACACAGATAGAGCTTCTATTCGCCCGATATAGAGTGTAGACAAACCCTCTTGTAGTGTATGCACCTTTAAGGGGAGAACTACTTTTTACAGCTCCTGTATACTGTAGTACCGGCAGTGACCACACCTGTATATAAACCCTGAGTAGGGATCTCTACAGTTAGTTTTAGAGTAACCCTCATCCTGTAAACACCTGTTGATTGTTCCCTGCAGTCTCTTGCCTAGTTATTGAAGGACACACAACATCAAGATACACGGATCTAACATTGGCGATGAGAAGATTCAAACCTACCTGCAACTCTGCATCACCTCCCAGGGATTCGCTCCTGGAGAACAGTAAAAGAAGAAGGCCGAGTCCAGAAGGACGGGCGTCGACCATCCAGCGGAGACTTGAGCATCGCAGGGGAGGCTGTTGAGAGCTGGGCTTGGTTCTCCAGTCAGTGGTCCAGCGAAACGGGCTGGCAACAGGTACGGCGCAGACCCTTCCCAGACAGCGGCGGCTAGAGCCGACCGACGGCACAGAAAAAGGCCGAGCAGTGTCGACGGGAGAAGAGAGAGGGTAGAGCGCACAGGGCGCAGCTGGTGTTCAAGACCGAGCGGCGTCGACAGGAGAAGAGAGAGGGTAAAGCACACAGGGCGCAGCCAGTGTTCAGAACCGAGTGGCGTCAACGAGAGAGAGCAGAGCGTAGCCGGTGTTCAAGGGCCGAGCAGCGTCAACGAGAGAGAGAGGCGCGCAGGAAAACGCGCAGAGCGCAGCCGGTGTTCAAGGGCTGAGCAGCGTCAGCGGGGAAGAAAGGAAAGCACGGGAGACGCCATTTGAGCCGCAGCGGAGAAGAAGGGAGAGCGTGGGAGACGCCATTTTGAGCCGCAGCGGAGAAGGAGGGAGAGCACGGGAGACGCCATTTTGAGCCACAGTGGAGAAGAAGGGAGAGCGCGGGAGACGCCATTTTGAGCCAGTCTAGCCACACCCAGGGATGCCGAAGAGTGGCAGTGTCACAGCGTTCGACAATGAAGTCGAAGATTGGGCGACATATGTCGAACGCATAGAAGTGTACTGCAAGGCGAATGAAGTGCCAGATGACAGGAAAGCGCTGGTATTGTTGAATTCAATGGGTGCAAAAACGTATGGCTT
Source organism: Somniosus microcephalus (assembly GCF_052327205.1). Classification (NCBI taxonomy): domain Eukaryota; kingdom Metazoa; phylum Chordata; class Chondrichthyes; order Squaliformes; family Somniosidae; genus Somniosus; species Somniosus microcephalus. The sequence continues at coordinate 21,873,763 of NC_141020.1, read as the reverse complement.
ACTGCGAAACCTAGTAACCCCAGAGAAGCCAGTGGAAAAGGATTTTGAAAACATAGTGTCAATCCTACAGGACCACTTAAACCCCACACCGCTGCTGATAGCAGAAAGATTTAAGTTTCACAAAAGAAACCAGCATAAAGTTGAAAGTAATGCTGAGTATTTAATAATAATAAAACTTTATTGTCATTGCACAAGTACATGAACAACGAAATGTGATCTTGCAAGCTCCCATGACTGGGAGAAGCAAAGCCGCTGCGTCGGTGCGCGCCGCCATTCCATTTCCACCATTCCTCCTGTCCGACAATCTTCAGCCCAACGCCCGGGCCTGCTCACCAGCCGCTCCTCCTTCCGTGACCTTCTCACCAACCGCCCCTCCTCGGGGCTCCTTCCGTGACCTTCTGCACCTGGTCTTCCCTGATGGTCACCCCTCCAGGTACTAACCAGGCCTGGCTCTGCTTAGCTTCCAAGCCTTGCCAGTGACCCTGTCCCTAGTCCCAGGAACTGCGCAAGCTATCGAAACACTGCCAGTTTGGAACGGGGCTAGCAGATACTTTAAGGGACAAGTTTGTGTGTGGGCTTCAAAGTGAAGGAACCCAGAAACGGCTTCTATCAGAAAAGGGTCTTACGCTGGACAAGGCTTTCAGCATGGCAGTATCACACGAAGCAGCCGCACAGGGCGCTGCAGAGATACAACGGCGACCACAAGAATATGGCACAAATGAAATGTCATACGGAACAGTAAAGTGCTATCGCTGCAGCAGAACAACACACGACCATAATGATTGCTGGTTCAAGGACAAAGTGTGCAGACAGTGTGGAAAAGTAGGACACATAGCAAGAGTCTGCAGGTCGGGAAAGAAAACCAGCAGCAAGAAATCTCCACAGGAGAAGTACAAGAAGGTACATAAGGTGACGGAGAGTAGTTCAGACGAACAGAAAAGTGATACAGACTCCGGAAGCAAGGTGCTGGGTTGTCTGAAACTACATAATGTGATCAAAACGGAGGATCACCAAACTATCTGGGTCACGCTCAAGATAGCCGGAGTCCAAGTGAAAATGGAATTGGACACAGGATCAGCCCTAACAGTCATAAACCGAAGGGACTACAAGCGGCTATTTTCACATATACCCTTGAGAGATACAGAGATTGTCTTGAAGACGTACACGGGGCAATAAGTCTACCCCAAAGGAAAAATAAGGGTGAACGTTATATATAACGGCAAGGAAACACCAAAAATGGACCTATATGTATTGCCAGATGGAGGACCACCACTACTAGGACGTGAATGGATCCGGAAGATACAGCTAGATTGGCATTCCATACAAGCACTGACTGTAGATGCCAAAAAGGATGACGACATCACACCTGGACGATTGTCAAAAATGCTAACCGACGCACAAGAAGTGTTCCAGGAGGGACTCGGAACACTAAAAGGCATAACAGCGATGATCAAAATAGAGGAAAATGCAAGCCCAAAGTTTTTTAAGGCCAGACCGGTGCCTTATGCGATCCGCCCAGCCGTCAAAGCAGAGCTGGAAGGTTTGGAACGTTCAGGAGTACTGTCCAAAGTGGACTGGAGCGAGTGGGCTACACCCATCATTCCTGTAATGAAGAGGTCGTTGAGTAATACGCCTGGGGAACCAAAGAAGGTTCGCATCTGTGGGGACTTTAAGGTGACAGTGAACCCAGTCCTTCACACGGTACAATATCCGCTTCCGCGGATTGAAGATATTTTCGCCTCGCTATCTGGAGGGAAACGCTTCACTAAGATTGATCTGGCCCAGGCGTACCTGCAAATGGAGGTAGAAGAAGCCTCGAAACAGTACCTCACGATCAACACTCATAAAGGTCTCTACCAATACAACCGGCTGGTGTTCGGGGTAGCATCAGCTCCGGCTATTTGGCAAAGGGCAATGGATCAAGTCCTGCAAGGGATTCCAGGGACCCAGTGTTATTTGGACGACATCCTGGTCACGGGCGAAAATGACAGTGATCACCTCGCCAACCTGGAGCAGGTGCTCACTAGATTGAAGGAATATGGGCTCCGAGCTAATCGCCACAAATGCGAGTTTCTCCAGAAGCAGATCTCGTATTGTGGCCACGTTATTGATGAAGAGGGGTTACATAAGTCCCCTGAAAAGATTGAGGCAGTAGTCAAGGCTCCAGCACCGGAAAATGTGTCACAACTGAGGTCGTTCCTCGGGCTGGTGAACTACTACCATAAGTTCTTGCCGAATTTGTCTACAGTACGACACCCACTGAACACTCTACTGCAAACGGGGGTACCATGGAAGTGGAATGACGAATGTAAACGAGCTTTCCAGAAGTGCAAAGAATTGATCACATCAAAAGAGGTGTTGGCTCATTTCAAGCCAGCACTACCAATTCGGTTGGCGTGTGATGCATCACCCTATGGCATTGGAGTGGTGCTGTCGCACAAATTCCCTGACGGCTCGGAGAGGCCAGTAGCCTTTGCGTCTCGGTCACTAAACTCAGCCGAGCGTAACTACGCCCAGATTGACAGGGAGGCCCTCAGCCTAGTGTGGGGAGTGAAAAAGTTCAACCACTATCTGCACGGGCAGAAGTTCACCTTGCTGACTGACCACCAACCACTTGTCTCCATCTTTAATCCAAAGAAGGGCGTTCCGGTGATGACTGCGCAACGGCTACAAAGATGGTCCCTTTTTCTAGGGGCGAACCAATATGAAATCGAGTACAAGGACACAAAACAGCATGGAAACGCTGATGGGCTATCACGCCTGCCACTGCCTACTGTGGAGGAAGCACCAGCAGTGGACCCTGTCGAAATATTTTATTCGACTATAATTGAACGCTTGCCAGTAACTAACGCTGATATAGAGAAGGAGACCTGAAATGACCCGACACTGTCTCGGGTATATGACTTGACGGTGAAGGGATGGCCAACACATGGCGACTCACTGTTGCCAGCATTCTCATCCAGAAGAGAACAGCTGTCAGTATGCCAGGGGACCTTGATGTGTGGATCCCGAGTGGTAATTCCACCCAAGTTAAGGGAGAGAGTGCTCAATGAGCTTCACGAAGGCCATCTGGGAGGGGTGAAAATGAAAAGCCTTGCTAGGGCTTATGTGTGGTGGCCGGGGATCGATCAGCAAATCGAGGACCTGACAAAGAGCTGCTCAGGATGCCAGAAGGTCCAAAATGCACCACCACATGCCCCTCTACACCCATGGGAGTGGCCCTCATCTCCATGGCAACGGGTGCATATTGATTTTGCTGGTCCATTCATGGACTCAATGTTTTTAATAGCCATGGATGCACACTCGAAATGGCCTGAGGTGATCAAAATGTCATCCACCACCATGGAGAAAACTATTGCAGTCCTACGGACCATATTTGCCAGGAACGGCTTGCCAGAGCAGATTTGCTCTGATAACAGACCACAGTTTGTGTCCGAAGAGTTTCGAAGATTCATGAAAAGGAATGGGGTAAGGTATTACACATCCGCCCCGTATCATCCAGCCACAAATGGATTGGATGAGAGGTTCGTACAAACCTTTAAAAAAGCAGTAAGGGCCATGTGCGATGACAACATTCCACTGCAGCATAAGGTGGACAATTTCCTGTTAGCCTACAGAAATGCGACACATGCAGTTACCAACCAGACCCCGGCCATGATGTTCTTTAACCGAAGGTTGAGATCTCGTCTGGATTTGCTCAGACTAAATGTACGAAGAGATGTTGAGAATAAGTAATTCCAGCACATCAATGAGAAGCCGACAAGGAGCTTGAATATAGGGCAACCAGTCTTGGCCCGCGACTACCGAACAGAGAAATGGCAACCAGGAACGATATGCACATGGCAGGGGCCACTAATGTACACAGTGGATGTTGGGGAGATCTTTGTGAGATGCCATGTTGACCAGATCCTGGAGTCACAGGAACGAGTCAACCCCATGTCTCGCGTACCTGGTGATGAACCCGACATACAGGTAGCATCTACCCCAGAAACAGTAGCATCGGAAGCTGATGAACCAACTGACGACAGGGGGCCAGAATCGCCTCCGCACCAAGAGCAAGACACTCAGGAAAGGCGCTATCCAGAAAGGATCAGGAAGCCGCCCCAAAGACTGAATTTATAAATGGACTATTTTCAGTTAATGTTGCATGTTAAAAGTGTTAATTGTTAAGTGAATGTTATGGTACTGTTAATCTAAAAGGGGAGGAATTGTAGTGTATGCACCTTTAAGGGCAGAACTACTTTTTACAGCTCCTGTATACTGTAGTACCGGCAGTGACCACACCTGTATATAAACCCTGAGTAGGGATCTGTACAGTTAGTTTTAGAGTAACCCTCATCCAGTAAACACCTGTTGATTGTTCCCTGCAGTCTCTTGCCTAGTTATTGAAGGACACACAACATCAAGATACACGGATCTAACACCTCTAAAGATACATCCAAGTCACCTAATCCATGGACCTTACTTAGACAAAAGCAAAATACTGCAGATGCTGGAAATCTGAAATAAAAACAGAAAATGCTGGAAATACTCAGCAGGTCAGGCAGCATCTGTGGAGAGAGAAACAGAGCTAACGTTTCAGGTCGATGACCCTTCGTCAGAACTTAGAGGTTGGCAATGACCAAGGCTTAGGAAATCCATGTGTGTACACTGGTACTGCTGGATGTTAACCAGCTAAAACTGTACACCTTATCGGCACAGAGCTTTGGTAAGCTTCCTGTTGCCTATTCAGCTAGGATGACCTGATACCTCAAGATATTTGTCCTACAGGCAGGATTACCTGGAGCTGAGCAGGAAGAATCTCAGTGAAGTTAAGGCCCCTTCAGGTCCTGTTAATGAGCATAATCGTCGACAGTGTCCCGAAGCACCGTGGAACTGCCTGCATTGTACAGTCAGCAGCGGAGGGTTGACCCTGTTGAAATCTTCACTCTGCAGAGGAGCCATCTTGGAGCCAACTCAACCCCAAAGGCTCTGCTTAGCTCCCGCAAAGAGGTAAGCTGGTCATCGGATAACTGACAACATGGGTGTGAGCCCTCCCTAGACATGCTTCAAATACAAGGACCTTCTCACAAGGACTGTGAGCAGCATGACTCACCATTATATATGTGAATGCGTTGGCCAGGCACATTCACCCACTGAATATTAGCTCCACCACATGAAGGTGCAGAACATCCACAGAAATTCCTTGCCTCCCCAGCATGCAATTTTTCAGTTGGCACCAAACACTAAATATGTGAGTGCATGGTCTCACATCCACCCTCAACGTGATATCTTCCAGCAAGTTGCAGTGCCAAGCTTCAGACGTTCTGAATCAACTATATGGCTCCGCCTTCTCCCTAGTGGAAGGATCTACACATTCAGCTTGCCGTATGCCAGCCACCTTAATGCTTTAATTGTCCAATTATCATGGTGTATACCAGGCTTACTCATCGCCATCTGCTGATCTTGGACCACATGTGAAGGACTTTAGCAAACAGGTGTGCCGTGGACCAGTGGGTAGCGCTCTTGCCTCTGAGTCAGAAGGCAGTGGATCAGCCATGATCTCATTGAATGGCGGAGCAGGCTCGAGGGGCCGAATGGCCTACTCCTGCTCCTGTCTTCTATGTTTCTATGTAAGCCCCCTGCTCCAAAGACATGAGCCCATAATCTAGGCTGACGTTCCAGTGCAGCGCTGAGGGAGTGCTGAGGTGCCGTCTTTCAGGTGAGAAGTTAAACTGAGGCCCTCTCAGGTGGACGCAAAAGATCCTACAGCACTATTTTGAAGACGGGCGGGGGAGTTCTCCCCGGGTGGAGTTGAGGTTGATGATCAGACATGAGTCCTGGGGCCAATATTTATCCCTCAACCAACATCACTAAAAAAAATTATCAGTTGATGAGAGCTTGCTGTGCGCACATTGGCTGCCGCGTTTCTTACATTACAACAGTGACTGCACGTCAAAAAGTACTTCATTGGTTGTAAAGCGCTTTGGGACACCCGGAGGTTGTGAAAGGAGCTATATATTGCGAAATCTTTCTTTACTCTGCTGTGAAGCTGACCCCCTCCTCCAGGCTCCAGGGTTGCAGTAACTCTCTGCAACTGTTCCTCCTTTTCATCACAAATCCACCCCATAGATTGATCCCGAATGTGACGCGTGGGACAAAGGAATTCCTATTGTTTGCATGCTTAGCAGGCTCCCAAACTATGCAGGACAACTGTTCGGAGGTGTATCGCTCTCAAAACATCGCCTTAAACTAACTTGAAAGGCTAACCCAGGAGGTACAATCACATCTGTGATGCAACCAGATTCATAAGAACATAAAAAATAAGAGCAGGAGTCGGCCACACGGCCCCTCGAGCCTGCTCCGCCACACGGCCCCTCGAGCCTGCTCCGCCACACGGCCCCTCGAGCCTGCTCCGCCACACGGCCCCTCGAGCCTGCTCCGCCACACGGCCCCTCGAGCCTGCTCCGCCACACGGCCCCTCGAGCCTGCTCCGCCACACGGCCCCTCGAGCCTGCTCCGCCACACGGCCCCTCGAGACTGCTCCGCCACACGGCCCCTCGAGCCTGCTCACGGCCCCTCGAGCCTGCTCCGCCACACGGCCCCTCGAGCCTGCTCCGCCACACGGCCCCTCGAGCCTGCTCCACCATTCAATAAGATCACGGCTGATCATCGACCGCAACTCCACTTTCCCGCCTGATCTCCATATCCCTTGATTCCCCTGGAGTCCAAAAATCTATCGATCTCAGCCTTGAATATACTAAAGACTCAGCATTCACAGCCCTCTGGGGCAGAGAATTCCAAAGATTCACAGCCCGCTGAGTGAAGAAATTCCTCCTCATCTCGGTCTTAAATGGCCGACCCTTTATCCTGAGACTCTGCCCCCTAGTTCGAGACTCTCCAGCCAGGGGGGAAACAGCCTCTCAGCATCTACCCTGTCAATCCCCCTCAGAATTTTATATGTTTCAATGCGATCACCTCTCATTCTTCTAAACTCCAGAGAGTATCGGCCCATTCTGCACAACTTGGACACAAAAATCACGGCCAAACCGAGAAGTCCCAGTGGCGGTAAATAATCTCAGCTGTGACCCCCAGTGCTCAGCATGGCTTGGACAAGCAAGCTCATCCACAGCCCTCGGTGGGTTAATTGTCTTGAGCCTAGGCTGATCTATATAGCTGTAGGTTAAACCTTAGCATGTTGGCGATCGGCCCCTTCAGTGTGCCTCTGCCAAATATTTGCAGTTCCTCATATCCTGCACAGCACGGTCATTCACTGTGGTGTCACTGCACATCTTCCCGTGGAGAGACTATCGATAATATAAGCCATTGAGCCCAAATCAGTTATTACAGCCTGGGAACGAGGGACAAGGTCATGCTGCAGCCAGAGTGCTAAGGTCAATCTAATCTACGTACAATTCTGCCAACAAAGGAACTTTTGGAACTGGTAAGCTTGCCACTGAAGTGGCTCAGAAACCCCGTTGAACGACTTTGACAATAACGTCTGTATTGTACTCAAGCTTAATACATTGAAGAAAGCGCCTTTAACAACATCCCAAAGTGGTTTGCAGCCAATGTTACTTCAAAGTAATTTTGAAGTGTACTCACTGTTGTAATATAGGAAATGCAGCAGCCTATTTGTAAACAGCAAGCTCCCACAAACAGCAATGTGGTGATAACCAAGTAATTTAGTGATGTTGGTTGAGGGATGAATATTGGTCAGGACAAAAGGGAGAACGCCCCTGCTCTTCTTCGAAATAGCGCCATGGGATTTTTTACGCCCACCTGAGAGGGCAGACGGGGCCTCCATTTAACATCTCATCCAAAAGACGGCACCTCCGACAGTGCAGCACTCCCTCAGTACTGCAGTGGGAGTGCCAGCCTGGATTTTTACACTCGAGTCTCTGGAGTGGGGCCCAAATCCACAACCTTCTGACTCAGAGGCGAGCGCGCTGCCCACAGAGCCACGGCTGACATCTAGAAGTGTCGTTGATGATGAGCTTAGCTATACTGCAGTAGTGTATCACTATGGGTTGGGTGCCAAGTCTCCGAAAGGAACGTTGACCATGGAACGCCTTGCAGCTCAGCATTTGCACCAGTAATGGAGCGCAAAGAAATCCCTATGAGCAAACTAACTCGGCAAATGACCAACAGCTGAAAGTGCACAACACATCAAAAAGAGAAAGGCAGATTAATGTTTCCATCTCAAATGCCATAATCAGGCTGCAGAAATCTCTTAGGTAGGACTTTGAAGGTCAAGTTAAGACCTGGCGAGAAGATGAGAGGCAAGGGGAGAGGAAGAGGTCGGGGTCGAGAGCTAAGATCTACTAGCAATTTGCACAAAGCCAATAGGATATTGATAGAGTTAAACAGTAGAAGTGCTACATATAATACAAAGCTTAACTCAAACAAGGCTGACATTCGAACGACAATGGGGGCAACATTAACCTAACCCGGCCGTTGGGAAACTGAGGGGATCGGGTACAATGCGGGTTTTACACTTTGCCCAATTTTACTCTCCAGTGAAGTCAGTGAGGTGTAATATTGGCCAGGGTGCAAAACTGGCATCCACCCAATTCCGTGGGATTTCTGCCCAGCGACTTAGGCTAAAATTACCTTTGGGTCAGTTAGACATAGCTTTTAGGAAGGCAAATGGCATGTTGGCCTTTATTGCAAGGGGGTTGGAGTATAAGAGTAAGGAAGTCTTGCTACAATTGTACCGGGTCTTGGTGAGACCACACCTGGAGTACTGGGCACAGTTTTGGTCTCCTTATCTGAGGAAGGACATACATGCCTTAGAGGCGGTGCAACGAAGGTTCACTAGATTGATCCCTGGGATGAGAGGGTTGTCCTATGAGGAGAGATTGAGTAGATTGGGTCTATACTCTCTGGAGTTTAGAAGAATGAGAGGTGACCTCATTGAAATATGTAAGATTCTGAGGGGGATTGACAGGGTAGATGCTGAGAGGCTGTTTCCCCTGGCTGGAGAGTCCAGAGCTAGGGGGCACAGTCTCAGGATAAGGGGTCGGCCTTTTAAGACTGAGATGATGAGAAATTTCTTCACTCAGAGGGTTGTGAATCTTTGGAATTCTCTGCCCCAGAGGGCTGTGGATGCTGAATCTTTGAGTATATTCAAGACAGAGATCGATAGATTTTTGGACTCTAGGGGAATCAAGGGATATGGAGATCAGGCGGGAAAGTGGAGTTGAGGTCGAAATTCAGCCATGATCTTATTGAATGGCGGGGCAGGCTCGAGGGGCCGAATGACCTACTCCTGCTCTTAATACTTAGGTTCTTATGTTCTTGCCTCTGCCATGGGTTCAAGCCGCACTACAGTCCTGATCACATAACATAGGCTGATACTTCATTGCTGTAGGCTTCATTGTAGCCAAGGCTTCTTCGGCAGCACCTCCCAAACCAGTGGCCTCTTCCACCTAGAAGGACAAGGGCAGCAGGCGCATGGGAACACCACCACCTCCAAGTTCCCCTCCAAGTCACACACCATCCTGACTTAGAAGTATATCGCCGATCCTTCATCGTCGCTGGGTCAAAATCCTGGAACAGCACTGTGGGAGTACCTTCACCACACGGACTGCAGCGGTTCAAGAAGGCGGCTCACCACCACCTTCTCGAGGGCAATTAGGGATGGGCAATAAATGCTGGCCTTGCCAGCGACGCCTACATCCCATAAACAAATATTTAAAAAAGTACTGAGGGAGTGCTGCACTGTCGGAGGTACGTTTGCATAAGATGCTAAACAGAGGCTTAGGCTGCCAGCCTAGGTGGATGTAAAGGATCCCCTTACACTATAGGAAGAACAACGGCATTCAACTGGTAGCCCAGCTGGCATCCTTCCCTAAACAAACCATTTTGCTGTTTGTGGTGTTGTAGGAAAAATGATTCCTCGGAAACTAGACTTTGAGTAAGAGAGACAACTTTATTAAATGACAGGGCTCTGGGAGAAGCGTCTGTAACCATGCGGTCTGCGAGAGCACCTTCTCCCCGATTGTAGTACGTGCCGAGCTTATATACAATTCCAAGAAGTTGGTTTTAGATCATTTACATTCATCCAATCAATTTGTTTATTAGCGCATATCGTTATTTTCCTCCAGTCAGGAGTTTACACACTTGTGTTGCCAATTCTGCCTCTTCAGGTCTTCGTTCCGTCTTGTTCCCCGGCGGAATGTGATTAGTTCAATAATAGGATACAAGTGATTAGTTCGATGATAGGATACCAGTGAACCTTGTTAGTCCTCAGTGATTCAATTAGTCCCAGTCAGGACACGAGATGAACTTTGTTCCAGCCATGCGTAAGCGTGGCACGTTTCACTGTGCAGTGATTCAATTAGTCCCAGTCAGCGAATTTGTTGTTTGTGTCTTTTCCAGCAAAATCTTGTCCAGCAATCTTGTCCAGCAAAATTTTATTCTAACAGTGGGATCTTGCTGCTATGTTTTCCTACACAGCAGTGACTACTGCAAAAGTAACCCATTGGCCATAAGACACTTTGGAACGCCGATGGAGACTCCCACACACTAGAATTGTCTATCTTATTTGCCCTGGTCGTCTCAGGCTCCACAATTCTATTAGCTGAAGAGTTACTGCTCACATTCTCACTCCCCGTGCCGTGTCAACAGATGTTCCCAGGGGCGTGGATCCAACCAATGTCAGTACAAATGTTAGGTGGGCTTAAGTGCGATCTTTGCTGCAGTGTCTGACACCCTAATATAAGGCTCCTGACAACACTGTACGCCAGGAATTTCATGCTCAGAAGCTTATTTTGTCATTTCACCTGCATTAACAGTAGATATTTTGGGTTTAGCAGCTATTAACTTCGCTGGCGCACACAGATTCTATTGCAGAGGTATTGAGACAGCTGTCAGCCTTAGCTGAGTGGTAGCGCTCTTGCCTCTGAGTCAGAAGGTCGTGGATTCAAGCCCCACTTCAGTGAAATCAGTATATAATCTGGGCTGACACTTCAACAAAATAAGGAGAGAGTGCTGTACCGTTGGAAGTGCCGTCTTATGCATGAGATGTTAAACCGAGACCTCATCTGCTCTCCCAGGTGGACGTAAAAGATCAAATGGTCCTTAATCGAAGAAGAGCTTGTGTCCTGGCCAATTTTTGTCACTCAACCAACACCACAAAAAACAGATTATTTGGCCATTTATCTCATTGCTGTTTGTGGGACCTTGCTGTGTGCTATTGGCTGTCGCGTTTCCCTGATTTACAACCGTGACTACGCTTTAGAAGCTGTGGAGTGCGTTCGGACATCCTGGGGTCGGGAAAGGAGATATATAAATGCAGCTTCCTTCGTTCTTTGTCAGTGCTGGCCGTGTGTGTGTGTGTGTGTGTTTCTGCAATGGTTGTAAGACTCCTGACGGATTGAAATAAAGAACTGCGACCAATGTAGGCAGAAGAGAAATATCAGTTCAGACGCAGCGTGGAATCATGAATGAAAGTGGCAGGATTGGCGGACCATTGCGACCCTGTGAGAGACTGGGTAGGAACAACTACATACAACATAACGAGGTGACACTGTTTCATAGACCAGCAAACAGCGATCATACCTTCAACGGAAGGTTTATGTCTTTAGACTTTCAACATCTACATCATGGGAACGGACTGCGAGGACTTGCAGTGCTGAGTGACCTGAGCTCCAGACATGCTCAGAGGGATCGCTTTGACGATGATGGATGGTCCAGGTGTACATTATAACTCAGGAGGGAAGTCAACCAGATTAAGTTCTGGCAAATGGTGTGAGGCCACTGTTTGGACACATTCTCAGGCTGGTTTAATGTCACCCTGGAGCATGACTATATATACTATATATATATAAAATATACTTCAGTGTGTTGCCCTTCAGTACTCCTATATGGTCTCTTGTTCCTCTGAAGTTGTAGGTACACCATTGTATGATATGATTTTCTTTGCCCCACTATTGGTAGTCGTACCTTCAGCCATCTCGGCCCCAAGAACTGGAATTATCTCCCTAAATCTCTCCCCAACTCTAGTTCTCTCTCTCTCCCTTTAAGACACTCCTTAAAACCTTTTACCGAGTTTCTGGTCATCTGTCCTGCTATCTCCTTACGTGACTCGGTGTCAAATTTTGTCTGATAACTCACCTGTGAAGTTCCCCGGGACGTTTCTCCTGCGCTAAAGGCGCTACATAAATGCAAGGTGTTGTTTAAAATGGAGCTCCGCCAGTTGCTCCTGAAGGAACTTGCTCCAAGCCTGGAGAACAGCTATGAGCAAAGGTGATAGAACTTGCTCCTGTTCATGTTATTGACTGGAAACGAAACCTAATGGGGTCAAGATTGTCTTGGCTAGTGCTTGCTAGAAAGGTTGATCAGGCTGGGGCTTTTTCCTCTTGAAAAGAGAAGGCTGAGGGGTGACCTGATAGAGGTCTTTAAAACTATGAAGGGGTTCGATAGGGTAGATGTAGAGAAGATGTTTCCATTTGTACGGGGACCCTTGGGTCAGAGCGATCATAACATGATCGATTTCTCACTCGAAATGGAGAGCGAAGAAATTGACTCAGAGACTAAGGTCCTGAATTTAAACAAGGGGAATTATGATGCCATGAGACGGGAACTGAGTAGGTCTGATTGGACAACGTTCCTGGGAGGACTGGAGGTAGATAAACAATGGCAAACATTTAAAGATAGAATGACAAAATTGCAAAAATTGTTTATACCAATCTGGCATAAAAGGAAATCTAAAAAGGTGACTCAACCGTGGATAACAGGGGAAATTAGAGACAGCATAAAATCCAAAGATAGGGCGTATAAAATAGCCAAAAAAAGCGCCAGAGCGGAAGATTGGGAACAGTTTAAGATAGAGCAAAGGAGGGCAAAGGGCATAATCAAGAGGGGCAAAATAGCTTACGAAAACAAGCTGGCGGAAAATATAAAAACTAACTCCAAAAGCTTTTATAAGTATATCAAAAGGAAAAGACTGGTGAAAACCAAAGTTGGTCCATTGCAGTCAGATACGGGGGAATATATAATGGGAAATAAGGAAATGGCAGATCAACTAAATGCATACTTTGGGTCAGTCTTTACGAAGGAAGACACAAAAAACCTCCCTGGGATATCGGGAAAAATAGGGACATTGGCAAAGGAGGAACTGACGCAAATCAATATCTCTAAGGATATGGTGTTAAGGAAGCTAAAGGGATTGAAGGTGGACAAATCCCCAGGGCCTGATAACATGCATCCTAGGGTACTGAAGGAGGTGGCCCTAGAGATAGCGGATGCACTAAGGATGATTTTTCAGAATTCATTAGACTCGGGAACAGTGCCGATGGATTGGAGGGTAGCTAACGTTACCCCACTATTCAAAAAGGGGGGTAGGGAAAAAGCAGGTAATTACAGACCTGTAAGCCTTACATCAGTTGTGGGCAAAATGCTGGAGTCCATCATTAAGGATGAAATAGCGGAGCACTTAGCAAATGGGGACAGGATAGGACAGAGTCAACATGGATTTACAAAGGGTAAATCGTGCTTGACTAATCTATTGGAATTTTTTGAGGGAGTAACTGGTAGAATAGATGGGGGAGAGCCAGTAGATGTGGTGTACCTGGACTTCCAAAAGGCCTTCGATAAGGTCCCACATAAAAGATTAGCATGGAAAATTGAGGCTCATGGGATAAAGGGGAAAGTTTTGGCGTGGATAGGGAACTGGCTGTCAGATAGAAAACAGAGAGTTGGAATAAACGGCTCATTTTCTGAATGGCAGGCAGTAACAAGTGGGGTACCACAGGGATCTGTCCTGGGCCCCCAGCTGTTCACAATTTACATTAATGACCTGGATCAGGGAGTCGGATGCAGCATTTCCAAATTTGCAGACGACACTAAACTAGGAGGGGGGGTGGGCTCAGAGGAAGAGACCAGGAAGCTCCAGAGCGATTTGGACAGACTGGGCGATTGGGCGGATAAATGGCAGATGCACTATAATGTGGACAAGTGCGAAGTTATCCACCTTGGGTGCAGGAACGGGAGGGCAAATTATTATTTAAATGGCAATAGATTGGGAGAGGGGGAAGTACAGAGAGACCTGGGTGTTCTTGTACACCAGTCACTGAAGGCGAGCATGCAGGTGCAACAGGCGGTCAAGAAGGCAAACGGTATGCTGGCCTTCATAGCAAAAGGGTTAGAATACAGGAACAGGGATACCTTGCTGCAGCTGTACAGGGCACTGGTGAGACCACACCTCGAGTACTGTGTACAGTTTTGGTCGCCTCATCTGAGGAAGGATGTTCTTGCCATGGAGGGGGTGCAGCGGCGATTCACCAGGCTGATACCAGGAATGGCGGGAATGACCTATGAGGAGAGACTATGTAGTTTAGGGATGTACACACTGGAGTTTAGAAGATTGAGAGGGGACCTCATAGAAGTGTATAAAATTCTGACAGGTCTAGACAGACTGGATGCAGAAGGAATGTTTCCCTTGGCGGGTGAGAACAGAACTAGAGGACATAATTTAAGGATAAGGGCTAAACCATTTAGGACAGAGATGAGGGGGAATTTCTTCACTCAGAGAGTGGTGAACCTGTGGAACTCATTGCCACAGAGGGCAGTGTACGCCAGCTCATTAAATATATTTAAGAGGGAATTAGATATATTTCTACGGGCAAAAGGGGTTAAGGGTTACGGAGAGAAGGCGGGGACGGGATACTGAATTAAAGGATCAGCCATGATCTCATCGAATGGCGGAGCAGGCACGAAGGGCCGAATGGCCTACTCCTGCTCCTATCTTCTATGTATCTATGTATCTATGTAAGTCCAAAACTAGGGGCCATCAATATGAGCTGGTCACCAATACATCCAGTAGGGAATTCAGGATATATTTCTTTACACAGAGGCTGGTTAGAATGTGGAACTTGCTACTACATGGGGAATAGCACAGATGCATTTAAGGGGAAGCTAGAAAAGTACATGAGGGAAAAAGGAATAGGAGGATATGCTGATAGGGTGAGGTGAAGTAAGGTGGGAGGAGGCTCGTGTGGAGCATAAACACTGGCATGGACCAGTTGGGCTGAATGGCCTGTTTCTCTGCTATACATTCTATGCAATTCTATGTACAGGAAACTTTTTTTTATCCGGCACCGACGGGACCAACGTGGTGCCGGTTCATCAAAAATTCTGGATAACCGAGAGCTATAGTAAAAGATACGGAGAGCTGAGCGCTCCGTATAAAGCAACAAACCCTGTTGCTTAGCAACAGGTGCAGAACAATGGCCACAAGTTCCAAGCATCTCTGTAGCTTAGCAACAGCTGCAGCCACACCCAATTGCACAGCAACAGATCGAGGAAGGCAAGTAATATGAAGTAAAAGTTACCTGAACCTACTCCTGAATTTTGCCGGTTAACCGAGATTTCCAGTTATTTAGGTGCCGGTAAATCGAAAGTTTCCTGTAATACAATTTGTGAAGTAATGAGTTTAATTGGTTTGTCACTGTGAGAGAAAACTGGTGCTTGTTTTGTCTGTGATTGCCACAACTATTCAGAGAGTGGTACGACAAATAGAAATTCCAAAAGACTATGGTGTAGGATTTCGACCGGAGTTACCAGATCCCCTCTCCCTAACTACGGCACAAGATCCGGGTGAAAATCCTGGAAACAACCGTGTAAATAATTTCCCCCATGATTTCCTGGGATGAGTAGAATATCCTCTGAAGTTTAGAAGAATGAGAGATTATCTAATTGAAACGTGTAAGACTCTGCGAGAGTTTGACAGGGTAGATACTGAGAGGTTGTTTCCCCCGGCTGGAGAGTCTAGAACTAGGGGGCAGAGTCTCAGGATAAGGGGTCGGCCATTTAACAACAACAACAACAACTTGTATTTATATAGCGCCTTTAACGTAGTAAAACATCCCAAGGCGCTGCACAGGAGTATTTTAAGACAACAAATTTGACACCGATCCACATAAGGATAAATTAGGGCAGGTGACCAAATGCTTGGTCAAAGAGGGAGGTTTTAAGGAGCGTCTTAAAGGAGGAAAGAGAGGTAGAGAGGCGGAGAGGTTTAGGGAGGGAATTCCAGAGGTTAGGGCCCAGGCAACAGAAGGCACGGCCACCAAAGGTTGAGCGATTATAATCAGGGATGCTCAAGAGGGCAGAATTAGAGGAGCGCAGATATCTCGGGGGGTTGTGGGGCTGGAGGAGATTACAGAGATAGGGAGGGGCGAGGCCATGAAGGGATTTGAAAACAAGGATGAGAATTTTGAAATCGAGGTGTGATACGTCAGAATCATGCAGCCACAGCGAAGTCCACTGACACGTCCGCATGCACTGATGTTAAACACAGACGCAAAGACTCAGCTACTCTGAGATTGACTTGGACTGGTGCAGCCATACAACAGTGAAATGGACACCATTGCACAGACAATTATCCCAGAGTTGTCATCACCAGGCGAAACCTAGATGTGAGATGTTCAGTTGCAAGCCAGAATGTTACCAGGGCTTAAAGGGTTAAATTATGAGGACAGATTGCATAAACCTGGCTTATATTCCCTTGCGTTTAGAAGGTTGAGGAGTGATCCATTCGAGGTGTTTATAAAGATAATAAAAGGATTTGATAGGGTGGATACAGAGAAACGATTTCCTCTAGTAGGGGAATCAAGAACAAAAGGGCACAATCTTAAAACTAGAGCTAGGTCGTTCAGAAGCGAAAGCAGGAAGCACTTCTTCACACAAAGGGTAGTGGCAATCTGAAATTCTCTCAGCCGTGGCTCACTGGGCAGCACTCTCGCCTCTGAGTCAGAAGATTGTGGGTTCAAGCCTCACTCCAAAGACTTGAGCACAAAAATCTAGGCCGACACTCCAGTGCAGTGCTGAGGGAGTGCTGCACTGTCGGAGGTGCCGTCTGTCAGATGAGACGTTAAACCGAGGCCCCGTCTCCTTTCTCAGGTGGATGTAAAAGATCCCATGGCACTATTTCGGAGAAGAGCAGGGGACTTCTCCCCGGTGTCCTGGCCAATATTTATCCCTCAATCTACGTTATTGAAACAGATTATCTGGTCATTATCATATTGCGGTTTGTGGGAGCTTGCTGTGCGCAAATTGTCTGCCGCGTTTCCTACATTACAACAGTGACTCCACTTCAAGAAAGTACTTCATTGGCTGTAAAGCGCTTTGGGATGTCCGGTGGTCCTGGAAGGCGCTATAGAAATGCAAGACTTCTTTTTAAAGGCTGTGGATGCGGGGGTCAATTGAATTTTTTACACTTAGATCAAGAGATCTTTGTTAGGTAGGGTTATTAAGGGATATAAAACTGAGGTGGTTAAATGGAGTTGACGTGAAGATCAGCCATGATCTAATAGAATGGTGGAACAGGCTCGAGGAGCTGAATGGCCTTCTGTTCCTATATTCCTGTATACCTGTAGCAATTTTTATAACCAAGGAACATAAACACAACAAGCTGCATCGGTTCAAGGATGGAAGGGGATGGCCAAATGTATTCTTCGAAGTCTTCTTTTTTATCTTCGTTTCTTCATCATTCTCTTCTCTTTCTCTTGTTCCCTTCTTTCCTCCTTCCTTTTATTTCTCTCTTGCTCTTCACAGTCTTCCTCACTTTGGGGTTTGTAAGAGTTTCTGCTTACTTCTATGAAGGTCGACCTGTCCCAGCATCCGTAGCAATAGTGAAATTCCCGCCCCCCCCCCCCCAGCACCTGGTTAAAACTACAAGCCCCTGCAGTCAAAACCGAGCGTCAGCCTCGGCTCAGTGGTAGCACGCTTGCCTCGGGGTCAGAAGGTTGCAGATTCAAGCCCCACTTCAGAGGTTTGAGCCCATGGTCGAGCTTGCTCCTTCAGTGCAGTATTGAGGGAGTGCTGTGTTGTTGGGAGGCGTTGTGTTTTCGATGAGAATTTGAACCAAGCCCTTGTCCTCCTGCTCGGGTGGATGTTAAAAAAGAGCAGGGGGATTGGTCCGGCCTAACATTTATCGCTCAACCATTGGCACTAAAACAGGTTATCTGGCCATTTATCTCATTTGCTGTTGGTGGGATCTTGCTGTGTACACATTGGTGGCTGTGTTTGTCTACCCAAAAGTAACTATACTCCGAGAAAAGTAATTAATTGGTTATTACAGCACAGAATGAGGCCATTCGGCCCATTGTGCCTGTGCCAGCTCTTTGAAATGCTATCCAATTAGTCCCACTCGCCCTGCCCTTTCCCCATAGCTCCACAAATTTTTCCACTCCACGTATTTCTCTAATTCCCTTTTGAAAGTTACTATTGAATCTGCTTCCACCTCCCTTTCAGGCAGCACGTTCCAGATCACAACTCACTGCGTAAAAAATAGTCTCCTCATCTCCCTCCTGGTTCTTTTGCCAATTACCTTGAATCTGTAATAACAACAGAAAATGCTGGAAAAACTCAGCAGGCCAGGCAACATCCGTGGAGAGAAATTAGAGTCAACGTTTCGGGTAAACCCTTTGCCAGTACACTTCACACCTAATCTGAGCCGTCCTTTGTCTCCACTTGTCCTATTACCATCTCGTCTGGTTTTGAATACCTCTTAATGTCTCTTTTACTTCTTTTGTTCTATCGCAGCCCTGCCTTCGATCTATTTTATTTCCTTTCCAGTTTGAAAAAGGGTTAGACCCGAAACGTCGACTCTAATTTCTCTCCACGGATGTTGCCTGGCCTGCTGAGTTTTTCCAGCATTTTCTGTTGTTATTTCGGATTTCCAGCATCTGCAGTATTTTGCTATCGTACCTTGAATCTGTGTCTACTGGTTACCGACCCTCCTGCCAGTGGAGACACTTTCTCAGGATCTGAAGTGCTTTGGAATGTCCTAGGACATAAAAGGCACTATCTAAGTGCAAGTTCCTTTATTGATCAATGCTGAGTGAGCCCTGTCACCATCGATTGGTTCTCTTCCTCTCCAATGAGAGACATCAAGACACATCGAGGCTGCAGCATAGAAGCAGGCCATTCGGCCCAACTGGTCTAGTGTGGCGTTTATGCTCCACACGAGCCTCCTCCCACCCTTCATCGTCTCACCCTACCAGCATAATCTTCTATTCCTTTCTGCCACATGTGTTTATCTAGCTTCCCCTTAAATGCATCTGTGCTGTTCACCTCAACTATTTGTGATAGCGAGTTCCACAGAATGGATTGGGAATCACTGCTATAATGCATAAGATCACAAAGCTGATGCAGGAGTACAGGACATCTCAGTCTCACGCATTAGAGTCTCCCGCCAGATGTGGGATAGGCCTACACATGCACATATCGTACAGCCTCACATAGACCATGTGCACAGATGCACGCTCACAACACTCATGTGCCTGCTATCTCTCAACTGTATACGGCATGACCCAGTTGTCTGCACTGGCAGTCAATTGTGATATTTTCCTTGCGTGCCATGCTCTAGAAGGTGTCTTTGGTTACATTGCGGGACAGATACCAGAGACCAAACAACAACAACTTGTATTTATAAAGCATCTTTAACATGGTAAAACGTCCCAAGGCGCTACACAGGTGTATTTTAAGACAAAAAATTTGACACCGAGCCACATAATGATAAATTAGGGCAGGTGACCAAAAGCTTGGTCAAAGAGGTAGGCTTTAAGGAGCGTCTTAAAGCAGGAAAGAGAGGTAGTGAGGCAGAGAGGTTTAGGCAGGGAATTCCAGAGCTTAGGGCCCAGGCAACCGAAGGCACGGCCACCAATGGTGGAGCGATTATAATCAGGGATGCTCAAGAGGGCAGAATTAGAGGAGCGCAGATATCTCGGGGGGTTGTGGGGCTGGGGGAGATTACAGAGATAGGGAGGGGCGAGGCCATGAAGGGATTTGAAAACAAGGATGAGAATTTTGAAATCGAGGCGTTGCTTAACTGGGAGCCAAGGTAGGTTCACGAGAACAGGGTGATGGGCTGTGAGGAGGAATTTCTTCACTCAGAGGGTTGTGAATCTTTGGAATTCTCTACCCCAGAGGGCTGTGAATGCTGAGTCGTTGCGTATATTCAAGGCTGAGATCGATACATTGTTGGACTGAGGGAATCAAGGGATATGGGGATCGGGCAGGAGAGTGGAGTTGAGGTAGAAGATCAGCCATGATCGTATTGAATGGCGGAGCAGGCTCGAGGGGCCGAATGGCCTACTCCTGCTCCTATTTCTTATGTTCCGCCAAAGTCACAGCAGGAGATCACGGAAACATCACCGAATCTCTACTCCTTTTGTTTTGGGCCACAACAAGTAAGAAAGAACTTGCATTGATAGAACGCCTTCCAGATCCTCAGGAAATCGCAACGTGTTTCTCAGCTGATGAAGGCCTTTTTTTAATGTGTATTTACTCTTAGTACCAGACAGCTATCAAGCTGCTAGCCATATCCACAACTGCTCGGGCGATGGAAACCACTCGTATTATAATTACCAGCTGTTAGAAAGAACCGGAGGCTCCTGCAAAAAAAAAGCTGGCTTCCAATTCAAAGTAAACGAGTAGCTCTGGAATGCACTGCCTGAAAGGGAGGTGAAAGCAGCTTCAGTAGTAACTTTCAAAAAGAGAATTGGCTACATACTTGAAAAGGGAAATAAAACGTTTGTAGGGCTTTGGGGAAAGGGCTGGAGAGTGGGACTGATTGGCCAGCTCTATCAAAGGGCCGGCACAGGTCACGATGGGCCAAATGGCCTCCTTCTGTGTTGAATGATTCTATGATTCGGGAAGCAGCTGTAGATTGCTTAGTTCATTGAGTTAGACTGTCCACAGCAGGAGACACAACTCTGGAGCAATCTACTTAGAAGAGCATTAAATAACTCAGATTCTAGAGAGCTTTGTCATTTTCAAGTAAAGAAATAAGAAGTATGTAAGTCCAACATCGATCTACTGTCTTCATTTTTGTTTTTATGCGAATTTCTTTCTTGCAATAAATTTGACCGACTGTTTTAACCTGAATTTATGTCACATCGAACAGTGGGGTGTTGTTCCACCTATTGAGATTATGAGCACATGGTAGGCATTTCAGTGTGAGATATCTCCTTAAAAAGCACTGTCTACTTGATACATTGTCGGTCACGGATTGTTGTGGGAACCCCCTCTAATTTGCATACTGAACCTGAAGTGAAACATTGACACGATAGCAAAATACTGCGGATGCTGGAAATCCAAAATAACAACAGAAAATGCTGGAAAAACTCAGCAGGCCAGGCAACATCCGTGGAGAGAGAAATAGAGTCAACGTTTCAGGTCTTGACAAAGGGTCTTCGACCTGAAACATTGACTCTCTCCATTTCTCTCTCCATGGATGTTGCCTGGCCTGCTGAGTTTTTCCAGCATTTTCTGTAGTTATTTTGAAACATTGACACATTGCACTGACAGGACCTTTACAAAGGCTCTTACTTATTATTAGACCATTCCTCTTCCAAACTGCTCAAACATTTTCACCTGATTTCTAACTAAATGTACCAAAGAACTAAACGAATCAGCACGGAGGAGGAGGCCGTTCGGCCCATCAGGTTTGTGCTGACTCCTTGCTGGAGCAATCCAAGGCTATTCCCACAACCCTGCTCTCTCCCCATAGCTGTGCACCTTCCTCTACTTCAAACATTTAGCCAATTTTTCCCTCAAAAGGTGCAATGGTCTCTGCCTCCGCCCAGCAGCGCCTATATTTCCTAAGGAGGCTGAAGGGATGTAACCTGTCACCCCTGATTCTCTCTAACTTTTACCGCTGCACTATAGAGAGCATCCTGACGAACTGTATCACAGTATGGTGTGGCAGCTGTAGCTACTATGACCGGAAAGCCCTGCAGCGGGTAGTCAAAACTGCCCAACGCATTACCGGCACCCGGCTACCGACCATAGAGCACATATACCAGAAACGCTGCCTATGGAGGGCACGGTCCATCATCAAAGACCCTACCCACCCCAGCCACAGTCTGTTCGCCCTCCTACCATCTGGGAGACGCTACAGATGCATTCGCACCCGTACGACCAGATTTAGGAACAGCTTCTTTCCCAGGGCTGTCATCCTACTGAACTCCACAAATAAACTCTAAAGCCTGCACATCTGCCGATGCACTTTATTATGGTTATGTTTATGTTAATGTATTACAAGCCAAATGTATGTTGAATGTTTAAATGTCTTAATCCAAATGTACACTCTCGGGAGCCGCAAGCCTACATTTCGTTGTACTGCACTTGTGCACTAACAATGACAATAAAAGTTGATTTGATTTGATTTGATTTTGATTTGATTTGATTTGATCCATGCTCCAATAACCCTCTGCTTAAAGACATGCTTCCTAGCCTCTCCCTTCACTTTCTTATTGACTATTTGATCACCCCTCATCACTCACACCCTAAACAGAGGATATAGCCTTTCCACATTCACTCTATCAAAACTTTATATAACTTTTAAAAACTTCAATTAAATCTCCTCTTAGCCTTCTCTGATCCAATACAAATAGTTCCAGTATCTCAAGTCTCGCCTCATAACTATTAGCTTCACAACTCTGGTAGCAGCCTGTTGAATCGCTCCTGAATGTTCTTCATGCCCTTAATGTGCTTTCTATAATATGGCACCTAAAAATGCACCTGGCTTTGTAAAGTGCTAGTTGAAACATTTTATTGGCCTTTTAATATCCTAGAACAGGTTCTTGCATGAACGATCCCTTTAACTCTTTCCATGTTCCTCCAGTTTATGATTCCAGTCTACTTAGTGATGTTTTCAAGAACAGCAACAACAGATTGTATTTACATAGCGCCTTTAATGTAGTAAAATGTCCCACGGCGCTTCGCAGAAGCGTAATCAGAAGATATGTTGACACCGAACCACATCAGGAGATATTACGGTGGATGAATAAAAGCTTGGTCAAAGAGGTAGGTTTTAAGGAGCATCTTAAAGGAGGGTAGAGAGGCGGAGAGGTTTAGGGAGGGAATTCCAAAGCTTAGGGCCCAGGCAGCTGATGGCACTGCCGCCAATACTGGAGCACTAAAAATCGGGGATGCTCAAGGGGCCAGAATTGGAGGAGCGCAGAGATCTCGAGGGGGTTGCAGGGCTGGAGGAGATTACAGAGATAGGGAGGGGCGAGGCAATGAAGGAACCTCCTTCCTTGACTTTCAGTTACCAGAAACCTGCAGGCATATTTTCCAACAATTGTTTAAGAGGTGATAACTTCAGAAAATTTGATCTAAATTTACCCATTGTAGTGGACCATTCCTTGGATCCTCTGCATGCCTTCCGCACACTGTGCATGTGGTATGTGCTCGATAGTTGAAACTTCTGTCTTGTCACACAATGTTTTCACCAGTGATGCCAGCAACAAATGTCAACTCAATGGCTCTGAATCGACATTTGTCTTTATTACGTTCCAAATGGACTCTTCCAGTAACTTCAAGTACTTTCCGAAGTCTGTCATCGGTTTCCTCTTTGGATGAACCAAACACCGCTGGGTCATCCATCAATGTGTCAACACCTTTGAAATATTATGTGGATGGTTCTGAGATATAAGATTCCAGAACCAGAGCAATCCAAATGGAGGCCATAAACGAACTGTCCCTCCCAAAAGAAATAGTGAGCCTCCTTCATTGACTTTCAGTTGTCAACAACCTGCAGACATGTTTAACTTGCTAAAATACTTTGAATTAGTAAATTATGTCATCATTTCCAGAGAAGTTGAGAGCTTGAAGTGTTCCCTTTTAATAGCCCTGTTAACGTTTCTGGAATCCAAGCCGATTGCAAGGCACCATCTTTCGTGATAATAATTACTAAAAAGTTGTCCACTTTCATCTGCTTTCTTTGTGCCCATGTCCTCCATTGCCACAAACTCCACTTTTTACATTTTTCTCGCGCTGCAGCTCATTCGCTGCACGGACATGTTATTGGGGAGATAACAACAGAACATGCTGGAAATACTCAGCAGGCCAGGCAGCGTCTGTGGAGAGAGAAACAGAGTTAACGTTTCAGGTCTGGGACCCTTCGTCAGAACTGGAAAATAACAGGAAAGGGGATCGATTTTAAAGCAAGTGGGGGCTGGGAAAAGGGGGAGGGGGTGAAAGAACAAAAGGGAAGGTCAGCGACAGGATAGAAAGCAGGAGAGGTTAAGAGACATTGAGAGAGATTGAGAGACATTAAGAGATATTCAAGAGATGTTATTGGGGAGACTTGTTTATCAATCCCGATTCTGTATGCTCCAGGTAAACAACTCAAATCTTGAAATAGAGCCGTGCATTCTGGTATAAGTGTACCCTGTGTCTCCTTGAACGTTTACTGTGTCTCCTTGAACCTTTACTACTAGATCAGGTTTCTCACAAGAACTCAGATCTAAAGTTGGCTGAATATCTTTTGGCATCACTGCAAGCGACAACTGGAATTTGGTGTCCATATATGTGATGCTGGCAACACACCTTCCTTTCACTGTATGTCTGCTTTTGAATATGGCGCCCTCCATTACCTTAGCTCACTGGATTTCGGGCTATGCGTTAATCTCACCCTGCTCCGGTATCCATTTTGATTCATATGTCTGTTTCATTCACAATTAATGGGTTGCGCTCAATCTTCCTCATTTGCTTAATATGCAACAATTGGGGTACATAGAAACATAGAAGATAGGAGCAGGAGTAGGCCATTCGGCCCCTCGAGCCTGCTCCGCCATTCAATGAGATCATGGCTGATCATCCAAGTTCAGTACCCTGTCCCTGCTTTCACCCCATATCCCTTGATCCCTTTAGCCTTAAGAAATATATCTAACTCCTTCTTGAATATATTTAATAAGTTGGCCTCAACTGCCTTCTGTGGTAGAGAATTCCACAGGTTCACCACTCTCTGGGTGAAGAAATTCCTCCTCATCTCAGTCCTAAATGGCTTACCCCTTATCCTTAGACTGTGACCCCTGGTTCCGGACTCCCCGACCATCGGAAACATCCTTCCTGCATCTAGTCTGTCTAGTCCTGTTAGAATTTTATAAGTTTCAATGAGATCCCTTCTCATTCTTCTAAACTCCAGCGAATATAAGCCCAATCGACCCAATCTCTCCTCATATGTCATTCCTGCCATCCCAGATATCAGTCTGGTGAATCTTCGCTGCACTCCCTCCATGGCAAGAACATCCTTCCTCAGATAAGGTGACCAAAACTGCACACAATGCTAACTATGCAACAATTGCGGTACGGTAACATAGTGGTTGAGTTACTGGAGTAGTAATCCAGCAGCCTGGACTCATGATCTGGCTGAGGACATGAGCTCAAATCCCACCATGGCAGCTGTGGAATTTAAATTCAGTTAATTAAATAAATCTGGAATAAAAAGCTAGTATCAGTAATGGTGACCACAAAACTACCGGGTTTCATAAAAAAACCGATGCTTCATTAAAGTCCTTTAAGTAAGGAAATCTGCCACCCTTATCAGTCTGGCCTATATGTGACAGCAATGCGGTTGTCTCTTAACTGCCCTCTGAAATGGCAGCTCACCACCACCTTCTCAAGGGGCAAATAGGGATGGGCCATAAATACCGGCCTTGCCAGCGATGCCCACCTCCCGTGAATGAACAAAAAAAAAGATAAAATCCGCGAATGACCTGTGCTAACCTAGCTTCGATGAATCGAATTTCAGGTTTCATTCGGGATGAAACTGGGTCTTTAAAGCCCCGTCTAATTTCCTCTCCCATTGAAGTCGGTAGAAGCGATATTTGTGCAGCATGTAAAATGGGCTGTCGATTCGTTAGCACCTGTTTCGCACACGAATTTCACCCCCATTGTTTCTTAATCTGTTCACTCGATTACTGTCTCAGTGGCTCCATTCTCCTCACTGCACAGATCTTGTGTTTGTACTTTAATAACTGTGGCTGCCCCACATACTTTGACTACTGCACTTAATGTTCGCTCTTGCACTCACAGGGACTCAGCTGAGTATTCCATAGACTATTCTGTCCTTTATTAGTAACGGTTAGCCCATCAAACTGACAACAACAATAACTTACATTTATATAGTACGCGGTAAAATATCCAAAGGCGCTTCATGGGAGCGTTATCAAACAAACTTTGACAGGTTTCACTGTGTGCCCTTAATTCAGTTGCATATTAATGTAGTTACTACCTGTATCGACCAGGTGCACTGCAGCAACTCGCCAAGGCTTCTCCGACAGCACCTCCCAAACCCACGACTTCTACCACCTAGAAGGACAAGGGCAGCAGGCGCATGGGAACACCACCACCTCCAAGTTCGCCTTCAAGTCACACACCATCCCGACTTGGGAAATATATCGTCGTTCCTTCATCATCGCTGGGTCAAAATCCTGGAACTCCCTCCCTAACAGCACTGTGGGAGTACCTTCACCACACGGACTGCAGCGGCTCAAGAAGGCGGCTCACCACCACCTTCTCGAGGGCAATTCGGGATGGGCAATAAATGCTGGCCTTGCCAGCGACGCCTACATCCCATTAAATTAATGAAAAAAAATACTGATTACTGCCTTCTCTCATTTTTTGGATATGTCAAAACTCTGTGCCTTTTCATGTGCCATTTCTTTTAGCATTGTAGCATCTCTCAAACCTATTCCCTGTTACGTCTGCTCGCTCACAGTTAAAATTATTTTTAAAACCGAGTGCCCCTTCCCTGGTAACATGGAGTAAAGCTGACCCCTTTATTGTTTAGATTTTCTTCCCTCATCGGCCGCAATATCGAAAACTCACAATTCAAACACTTGTTTAAATTTTCTGCGACATTTCCGATCACTGGCAGGCAACGTAAAAACAGAAAGTGCTGGAAATACTCAGCAGGTTGGGCAGCATCTGTAGAGAGAGAAACAGAGTTAACGTGTCAGGTTCCATCTCCAACTTTTTCCAGTTCTGATGAAGGGTCACAAACCTGAAACGTTATCTCTGTTTCTCTCTCCACAGATGCTGCCTGACCCGCTGAGTATTTTCAGCATTTTCTGTTTTTATTTCAGATTTCCAGCATCCGCAGTATTTTGCTTTTGTATTAGAGATTGCAACGCTTCCATTTTACTCTCTTGTGTTACTGTACAGTCACTATGTGGTCTCCACCACACTCTTTTATTTTCGTGCATGAGTCACTTGTTTGTTTACCACAGTTCTTTAATGTTGCTTTTGTCATTCCGCACTTATTCTAACGTCAAGTTACCTAACTTGTTCCAAGCTTCTTTGTAATCCATGGTTGTTTGAAAGGAAATAACAATTTATTAAGATTTATAACATTATGGCCTAGAAATTCAGTATAGCCACTTTTGGGGCGGTAAAGTCGGGCGGCCGCTAAAGTTTGCGCCCGGCGCAAAGTCGAGCCCCCTTCGCCGATATTCAGTCGCATCGCCCTAAGAGGTTGCTGCTGCGCTAAAACAGGCGATGCACGACTATCATTAGGCGCTAAGCCGGCGGCCCGGGGCGAAACCCCGGAAGTTGGGCGCAGGGCAGGTGCGGCGAGCTGCTGATTGACGGCAGACACTCTGGCGCCGGTGAGCTCTTAAAGGGGGAGGGTGCATTTGTGTTTTTGAAAGGCCGACATTAGTGTGTTATGTGGTACGGTCCTCCTCCTCCTCCTCCTCCTGTGTTGAGCCAAACCAGAAGATCCGTCTCTCACAAAAAGGAGTGTTGCAACACGGCTGCCGTTTCTAGTGCAGGGGAAGTGCCCTTTAATTTGCGCTCCCCGTGGCCCGCATCGGCTGAGCAACGTTCCACTCAACAGTCGTTAGGGCCGCCCGGCGCACAATCGGCCGGCGCGACTGAAGATCCGGTTTGGGGCGCACAAAGGGCGTTGCACGAGGAAATGACGTCATGATCTGCGTGCGCAGCTGAGCGCGCGCAAACACTTTGCGCTGGCGCTAAATGTCTACTGAAGTTGGGGAGAGGCGCCGATCACGCTGTGCCCGGTCGCTAAGCGCCCAGCGCTCGACATCTACTCCTCCTAAGGCGCTAACGGCTGGCGCAACCAACTGAATTTCTAGCCCTATATACAGTAGCGGTTGAACCTCTGTTAACAGAACTCCATCTTCAGTGACCTGATTGGAGCAATCTACCTCAACAACAACAACTTGCATTTGCATAGCACCATTAATGTAGCAAAATGTCCCAAGGTGCTTCACAGGAGCAATTATCAGACAAAATTTAACACCGAGCCACATAAGGCGATATTAGGACAGATGACCAAAAGCTTGGTCAAAGAGATAGGTTTCAAAAAGCGTCTTAAAAGAGGAAAGAAAGACGCATTTATATAGCGCTTTTCACGACCACCGGACGTCCCAAATGAAGAACTTTTTGAAGTGTAGTCACTGTTGTAATGTAGGAAACGCAACAGCCAATTTGCTCACAGCAGGCTCCCACACACAGTGATGTGATAATGACCAGATAATCTGATTTAGTGATGTTGATTGAGGGATATATATTGGTCAGGACACCGGGGAGAACCCCCCTGCTCTTCTTTGAATAGTGCCGTGGGATCTTTTACATTCACCTGAGGGGGCAGACAGGGCCTCGGTTTAACATCTCATCTGAAAGACGGCACCTCCGGCAGTGCGGCACTCCCTCAGTACTGCACTGGGAGTGTCAGCCTGGATTTATGTGCTCAAGGCCCTGGACTGGGACTTGAACCCACAACCTTCTGACTGAGCCACGGCTGCCACACAGAGAGAGAGAGAGGTGAAGAGGTTTAGGGAGGGAATTCCAGAGCTTAGGGCCTAAGCAGCTGAAGGGACGGCCACCAATGGAGGGGTGAATAAAATTGGGAATGTGCAAGAGGTCAGAAACCAATTGTCTAATTGATACATTGTCAGGTAACAATTAAGGGAAAGCCTCTAACTTATATAGTCAAACGTATATGAAACATTGACACTTACTGAATTAAAGGAACATCTATCAATTATAACCTCTAGTACCTGGATTCAAAATTAGCCCAGACTGATGGAGTGAGAGATGGCTCTCTCTGCATGTCCTCAACATGGATATGGAATGAGTTTGGACAGTCTCAACCCTGTTCCATTGGACATGGGGCCACAACACAAAACTGGTGCCAACTGATGCCACATTGATACCAACTCAGAAACTGTTGGCATGAGGAATAAAAACTAATGTCACACTGGCGTTCTGGCTGGTAGTCTTTCAGATGAGATGTTAAACTGAGGCCCCGTCTGCTCTCTCAGGTGGACGTAAAAGATCCCACGGCCACTATTTTGAAGAAGAGCAGGGGAGTTCTCCCCGGTGTCCTGGACAATATTTATCCCTCAATCAACATAACAAAGACAGATGACCTGGTCATTATCAAATTGCTGTCTGTGGGACCTTGCTGTGCGCAAATTGGCTGCCGCGTTTCCTACATTACAACAGTGACTACACTTCAAAAAGTACTTCACTGACTGTAAAGCGCTTTTGGACATCCTGAGGTCGTGAAAGGCGCTATAGAAATGCAAATGATTTCTTTCTTTAGATGGAACACACTATCGTGGCAAAATAAAAGGATTTCACTCGACATCTACATGTGCCGTGCCTGAATTGGAAATGCAATGTTTGCCAAATTGTTTTGGTAAGGAGATTTCGAACACAAGCTCTCCAAACAGCATTTCCTTTCATAAACTCACTCACGTGATCAAGACTTAAGACACAAAGCCATAGGGAGACCCCATATAGAATATAAATACTGCACAATGCCCCTTCAGTGACATCAATATATTTTTAAGCACCCTTTTAACCCATAGCATTTTCCAGCTTTGGTATCCTTCACTTTGATCACTGTGCACTGTCTTGATTGAGCATTTTGATATTCATAAGAGATTGTTCAGGTGGTTAACTTGTAAATGGCCAGTGGGTCTTTGGCCTGTGCCTGATTGTAGTTTGAACGCAGGGCCTTGTGTTTATCCTGTTGTCGGTTTAAACAATCGAGTTTCACACTTGCCTCACGTTCTGTGAAGGAAGTGCAACACAGGCCTACTGCAGCGGAGCGGGGGATCGTAGCAATTATCGGCGCTTTAACAGAGGGAAAACATTGCACAATTAACTTCACGCTAAATTCGCAGGGAGCTGAGATCACAGCAACTGGTAGATGAAAGGGTTAACGTCCGCTGAATGCCAAGATATCTGAAGGATATCTGCGAAGGTTTTAAATTTGTGTACTGATGCCGGGAGAAAGAAACAAGAAGCGAATCTACTTTGAATTTTAAGTTGGTTCAACCAAAGCCAGATTTGTTACGGTTTTCATTACTGTATAATGGTGTTTTATCTGTTGAATGCATAACCACAGGCTTTAATGTAAAACAGTTTAGATCTTATTTAAATGTAGATATTTATTACTGCTCCCAGTCTCCATGTATAAATCTGTCAAACACACAGATGCCCGTTTTTTTCCCAAGTTGAGAAAGAATGAGACTTTCAGGCCTTGTCTGCCTCTCATAACTGGGCAAGACTGCTTTGTGAGGCTTACATAGCGGGCTTTCACCTGCCCTAAGAAGCATGGGTAATAAATGCAACCATTAGGAGACCTCGGCCTAGGTCAAGCAGCTCAGTGACGCTTCAGGTGCACCTGTGCTAGATAGTGTGCTGTCAGTGAGTCAGGGGTGGGGTGGGGTGGGAGAGAGTGTGTGTGCCATGCACACGGTTCTGAGAGTTGACTGCTCTGCACGCACTTGCTCTGGGCGACACTAAAATACCACAACCCCCCCGTAGCTCGCCCCACCACCTCAGCACTCTGGAGCCACCATCTTGGCACCCGTTCAGTCGTGGCTTCTGTGGTCTTACTCGAGGTTGAGGAAGTTCCTCCTCGTTCGGCTTCTTGCCTGCAACATGCATCCAAAGTATGTCAGTCTTTTTGCTCCCTGAGGCTCAGCGGGAGGCTCGGAGGTCGAACCGGTCAGAGGGGAGGCGGCCAGCGGACCGAGGGCAGGAAAAGCAGGCCCTGGAAGGTCGGACACCGCGGGAGGCTCGGAGGTCAGACCGGGCGGAAGGAGAGCCAGGGAGAAGCAGGCCCCGGGACGTCGGTACCACGGCGGCTGAAGATTGTCGGGCAGGAGTGCGGGAAAGGCAGAGCGAGGCGAGAGCGGACCCTATTGTGATGGCGCCGATGAAGATGGCTGCCGCCCTTGCGGGCTCCGTGCGTACCAGGCAGCTAAGTGTCCTTTGCTGCTTGGTGCGCTCGGCTCGTTAAGAAAAAAGCATTTCACTGACTGGATTTCACTTATTGTATTTGGTTATGTGACAAATAAAATAAAATTGAAAAATTGAAAAATTGAAATTGATAATTTCTCCGGTATCCTGCTCGAGTCCAGATCAGGGCCATGTCTTTCTAGTGATTATTCAGCTCTCTTCTTGTGTTGCTAAGATCAGGGTACAGACGGGGCATCTCAGACCTTTGGCGTCTCCTGCCATTGTTAGCTTTCAGTCTGCTTGTTCGCATTTTATACAGCAACACTGCTGCTGTCTGTCAGGTGCACCATCGCTGTGAGCGGTGTGCACCAGCACCGTGCACTCTGTACACCATCACCGTGAGCGGTGTGCACCAGCACCGTGCACTCTGTACACCATCGCCGTGAGCGGTGTGCACCAGCACCGTGCACTCTGTACACCATCGCCGTGAGCGGTGTGCACCAGCACCGTGCACTCTGTACACCATCGCCGTGAGCGGTGTGCACCAGCACCGTGCACTCTGTACACCATCGCCGTGAGCGGTGTGCACCAGCACCGTGCACTCTGTACACCATCACCGTGAGCAGTGTGCACCAGCACCGTGCACTCTGTGCACCATCGCCGTGAGCGGTGTGCACCAGCACCGTGCACTCTGTACACCATCGCCGTGAGCGGTGTGCACCAGCACCGTGCACTCTGTACACCATCGCCGTGAGCGGTGTGCACCAGCACCGTGCACTCTGTACACCATCACCGTGAGCGGTGTGCACCAGCACCGTGCTATCTGTACACCATCACCGTGAGCGGTGTGCACCAGCACCGTGCACTCTGTACACCATCACCGTGAGCGGTGTGCACCAGCACCGTGCACTCTGTACACCATCGCCGTGAGCGGTGTGCACCAGCACCGTGCACTCTGTACACCATCACCGTGAGCGGTGTGCACCAGCACCGTGCACTCTGTGCACCATCGCCGTGAGCGGTGTGCACCAGCACCGTGCACTCTGTACACCATCGCCGTGAGCGGTGTGCACCAGCACCGTGCACTCTGTACACCATCACCGTGAGCGGTGTGCACCAGCACCGTGCTATCTGTACACCATCACCGTGAGCGGTGTGCACCAGCACCGTGCACTCTGTACACCATCACCGTGAGCGGTGTGCACCAGCACCGTGCACTCTGTACACCATCACCGTGAGCGGTGTGCACCAGCACCGTGCACTCTGTACACCATCACCGTGAGCGGTGTGCACCAGCACCGTGCACTCTGTACACCATCACCGTGAGCGGTGTGCACCAGCACCGTGCACTCTGTACACCATCACCGTGAGCGGTGTGCACCAGCACCGTGCACTCTGTACACCATCGCCGTGAGCGGTGTGCACCAGCACCGTGCACTCTGTACACCATCACCATGAGCAGTGTGCACCAGCACCGTGCACTCTGTACACCATCACCGTGAGCGGTGTGCACCAGCACCGTGCACTCTGTACACCATCGCCGTGAGCGGTGTGCACCAGCACCGTGCACTCTGTACACCATCGCTGTGAGCGGTGTGCACCAGCACCGTGCACTCTGTACACCATCACTGTGAGCTGAGAGCACCATTCGTGTGAATTTACAGGATTATATTTTGGTTTGTGCAGAGATATTGCAGAGCATCCAGGCCGACACGCCAGTGCACTACTGAGGGAGTGCTGCCCTGTTGGGGGTGCCATCTTTCGGATGAGACGTTAAACTGAGGGCCCGTCTGCCCTCTCAGGTGGACGTAAAAGATCCCACGGCACTATTTCGAAGACGAACAGGGGAGTTCTCCCCTGGTGTCCAGGGGCCAATATTTGTCCCTCAATCAACATAACAAAAACAGATGATCTGGTCATGATCACATTGCTGTTTGTGGGAGCTTGCTGTGCGCAAATTGGCTGCCACGTTCCCCACATTACAACAGTGACTACACTTCGGAAAGTACTTCATTGGCTGTAAAGTGCTTTGGGACATCCGGTGATTGTGAAAGGTGCTATAGAAATGCAAGTCTTTCTTTCTTTCATTCTCCCCACATGTCACCGTCACAAATAACCATTGTGTTTAATCCTGTTTTCCATATTTGAAATGGGTCTTTACTGGTTGTTACAGGGTGCCTGTGAGTCCATTCGAAATAGGGTCAAGGTTTGTATTTAGGTTTTTTTTTTGTCTTTCTCCCACTTTTGAGCTGCTTCTGTTTCGCACTGACCAGTCAATATCTCAGCCCCCCAGTCCCATTCCCCGTATCTGATCTCTACTTCTCCTGCACTCACACGGACAGAGCGCACAGGTAAGCAGCAAGAGTTAACAATTAAGTAATGATGGACATGAGTGTAAATATAAAAAAGACCGCAAACCTTGGAAATCAGAAATAGGAATAAGAAGCGCTGGAAAACATCACAGCAGGTTGATCAGTACGGGAGAAAGATGGGCTTTATAGAATTACATCGAATGTACAGCACAGAAACAGGCCATTCGGCCCAACTGGTCCGTGCCGGTGTTTATGCTCCACACGCGCCTCCTCCCACCCCTCTTCATCTCACCCTATCAGCATAACCTTCGATTCCTTTCTCCCTCGTGTGCTTATCTAGTTTCCCCTTTAAATGTATCTATACTATTCACCTCAACCACTCCCTGTGGTGCCGAGTCCCACATTCTCACCACTCTCTGGGTAAAGAAGTTTCTCCTGAATGCCCGACTGGATTTATTAGTGACTACCTTATATTGATGGTCCCTAGTCTTGGTCTCACCCCCCACCAGTGGAAACACCTTCCCTACATCTACCCTATCGAAACCCTTCATAGTTTTAAAGAGCTCTATCGGGTCACTCTTCAGTCTCCTTATTTCTAGAGAGAGGAGCCCCAGCCTGTTCAGTCTTTCACGATAGTTGCACTCTCTAAGTTCTGGTATCATCTTTTTTGTACTTTTTCCACTGCTTCTATATCCAGCTGTGCACGGTACTCAAAGTGTGATCTAACCAAGGTTCTGTAAAAGTTTAACGTAACTTCTCTGCTTTTCCGTTCTATTCCTCTAGGAATGAACCCCATTGTTTTGTTTGCATTTTTTATGGCTTTGTTAACCTGACTGCCACTTTTAATGATTTGTGAATCTGTCCCCCTCGATCCCTAGTGTTTAAGGTGTGTGACCCTTGATCAGAACTGGCTGGTTAATCATGAACCATTAGCCCCTCTTTCTCCTTCAGATACTACATAGGATTACATCGGATATACGGCACAGAAACAGGCCATTCGGCCCAACCAGTCCATGCCGGTGTTTATGCTCCACTCGAGCCTCCTCCCGTCTTTCCTCACCTAACTATCAGCATAACCCTCTATTCCCTTCTCCCTCATATGCTTGTCCAGCCTCCCCTTAAATGCATCGATACTATTCGCCTCAACCACTCCCTGTGGTAGCGAGTTCCACATTCTCACCACTCTCTGGTAAAGAAGTTTCTTCTGAATTCCCTATTGGATTTCTTGGTGACTATCTTACATTGATGGCCTCTGGTTATGCTCTTCCCCATAAGTGGAAACACTCTGGCCTAGAAATTCAGTTTGGGCCCGCCAGCTGGCTAGCGCCCAAAAGTTAGCGCTGGGCGCGGAGCCAGTTGCGACCGTCAGAAATTCAGTTTTAGCGCCCCAAGTCGGAACCGGGCGCTATTCCAGGGTGTGCCCGCCCCCGCTTGGGGCGCTGAAACTGAATTTCAGCGCTCCCGGTGCCGCTGCGCCACCCGATGCGGTGTGGCAGGCTGCGGTACTGCAGGCCTCCTCCTTCTCTTAAGGGGGAGGTGCCTGCAACGGCTGGAGCCCCGATCGCGAGTGCTGGCAAAAGAGCCCGGCACAACGGAGAAGTGCCGGGCTCCACGGAAACCAGCCGGCAATGCCGCGGGGGGGGGGTGGAGGAGGCCAGGGAAGGAGGTGCGGGCAGGCGGCCGCCGAAAAAGCAGCCGGCCGCACCTCCACCTTAAAGCGCCCCACTAAGGCTGCAGTAAGGACCCGGTCTCCCGATGTTGTTAGCGGCCGCCACGGAAGAGGCGGCTGCTACTGAAGATGGGGGTCGGGGCGGTAGCGGGGCGGAACCGGGGCACTGCGCACACCGATGACGTCATCGGTGCCGGTGCAGCGCTACCGGCTACCGCCGCCATTACCGCGGCCCTCAAAATCAGCGCTACCACCCCTACTGGCGCAGAAGCCCTCTTTGGGCTGTAACTGGGCGCAAAGCCCACCGAATTTCTAGGCCTCTGTATCCACTCTATCAAAATTTTTCATAATTTTAAAGACCTCTATTAGGTCACCCCTCAGCCTTCCTTTTTCAAGCGAAAAGAGACCCAGCTTGTTCCTCCTTTCCTGATATGTATACCCTCGCATTTCTGGTATCATCCTTGTAAATCTTCTCTGCACCCTCTCCAGTGCCTCTATATCCTTTTTATAATATGGCGACCAGAACTGTATGCAGTACTCCAAGTGTGGTCTAACCAAGGTTCGACACAGGTTTAGCATAACTTCCCCACTTTTCAATTCTATCCCTCTAGAAATAAACCCTAGTGCTTGGTTTGCTTT
Source organism: Somniosus microcephalus (assembly GCF_052327205.1). Classification (NCBI taxonomy): domain Eukaryota; kingdom Metazoa; phylum Chordata; class Chondrichthyes; order Squaliformes; family Somniosidae; genus Somniosus; species Somniosus microcephalus. The sequence goes on along the minus strand of NC_141020.1, from coordinate 21,838,141 downwards.
TTTTATGTGGCCTTCTTTGATCTCACAAAGGCATTCGACACTGTCAACCCTGAGGGATTATGGAATGTCCTCAAAAGTTTGTCACCATCCTCTGCCTGCTTCACAACGACATGCAAGCCGTGATCCTGACCAACGGTTCCACCACAGACACAATTCACGTACGAACCGGGGTCAAGCAAGGCTGTGTCATTGCACCAATGCTCTTCTCGATCTTCCTTGCTGCAATGCTCCATCTCACCCTCAGTAAGCTCCCCACTGGAGTGGAGCTAATTTACAGAACAAACGGGAAACTGTTCAACCTCCGTCGCCTCCAGTCCCGATCCAAGGTCATCCCATCCTCTGTCGTCGAATTACAGTATGCAGACGACGCTTGCGTCTGTGCTCACTCGGAGGTCAAACTCCAAACCATCGTCAACACCTTCACCGAAGCGTACGAGAGCATGGGCCTTACACTAAACATCCATAAGACAAAGCTCCTCTACCAACCTGCCCCTGCCACACAGTACTGCTCCCCGATTATCAAAATCAACGACAAGGCCTTGGACAACATGGACCACTTTCCATACCTCGGGAGCCTACTGTCAACAAGGGCAGACGTCGATGACGAAGTCCAACACCGCCTTCAGTGTGCCAGTGCAGCCTTCAGTCACCTGAGGAAGAGAGTGTTTGAAGACCAGGACCTCAAACCCGGCACTAAGCTCATGGTCTGCAGGGCAGCAGTGATACCTGCCCTGCTGTATGCCTCAGAGACATGGACCATGTACAGTAGGCACCTCAAAGCACTGGAAAGGTACCACCAATGCTGCCTCAGCAAGATCCTGCAAATCCATTGGCAGGATAGGCGCACCAACGTCAGTGTTCTCACTCAGGCCAACATACCCAGCATCGAAGCTTTGACCACACTCGATCAGCTCCGATGGACGGGTCACATTGGCCGCATGCTCGATACGAGACTCCCAAAACAAGCGCTCTACTTGGAGCTCCGACACGGCAAGAGAGCCCCAGGTGGGCAGAGGAAACGCTTCAAGGACACCCTCAAAGCCTCCTTGAAAAAGTGCAACATCCCCACTGACACCTGGGAATCCCTGGCCCAAGACCGCACAAAGTGGAGATGAAGCATCCGGGAAAGCACCGAACACCTCGAGTCTCTTCGCCGGGAGCAAGCGGAAGCCAAGCGCAAGCAGTGCAAGAAGCGCACATCAACCCAAGCACCCCACCCACCCGCCCCTTCAACCACCGTCTGCCCCACCTGTGACAGAGACTGTAGGTCCCGCATTGGACTCATCAGTCACCTGAGAACTCATTTTTAATGTGGAAGCAAGTCATCCTCGGCTCCGAGGGATTGCCTAAGAAGAAGATGGGGTACCTTATCGAAGGCCTTTTGAAAATCCAGATAAATTATATCTACTGCATTACCATTGTCTACTCTCTCTGTTACCTCTTCAAAAAATTCAATAAGTTTGGTCAAGCAAGACTTTCCCTTTTGAAATCCATGTTGACTAACCATCCTGCTGCACTATTCCAACATTCTCTATTTTAATTCGTGTGTTATGTGGGCAGAGTTGGAAAACCGAGGGTAGATTTAGATGATTAAGGGTTGAGCTGGCCAGATCTCTTGGCCTATCTTCAGTTTAAGAACATAAGAACATAAGAAATAGGAGCAGGAATAGGCCACTTGGCCCCTCGAGCCTGCTCCACCATTCAATAAGATCATGGCTGATCTTGGGCTCAAAGCCACTTCCCTGTCCGCTCCCCATAACCCTTCCCTCCCTTATCTTGCAAAAATATGTCTATCTCCACCTTAAATATATTTAACGACCCAGCCTCCACAGCTCTCTGGGGCAGAGAATTCCACAGATTTATGACCCTCTGAGAGAAGAAATTCCTCCTCATCTCAGTTCTAAAAGGGCGACCCTTTATTCTGAGACTGTGCCCCCGAGTTCTAGATTTCACCATGAGGGGAAACATCCTCTCTGCATCTACCTTGTCGAGCCCCCTCAGAATCATATATGTTTCAATAAGATCACCTCTCATTCTTCTAAATTCCAATGAGTATAGGCCCAGCCTGCTCAACCTTTCCTCATAAGTCAACCCCTTCATCGCTGGAATTAACCTCGTGAATCATCTCTGAACAGCCTCCAATGCAAGTACAGGAAACTTTGGTTTATCTGGAGGTTGTATGTCCGGAATACTCGATCTAATGGCAAAAATCAGGAGCCATTTTCTGTAAGTTTGTTTTGATCTCGTTCTTTTTTTTTCCCAGTCAGCCACTGCAAGGTCTGTAGCTATAGCAACAGCTTCAGCTACAGACGCTTGCAGCTGCAGCCGACTCTTTAGAAGCTGTTGTTTGTTAAGCAACAGTGTTTGTTGTCAGATACGGAGCTGAAAACCTCCGTATGCTTCAACATTAACTTTGTATGTCCGGCAGTTTTGATAGATCGGCAACACGCCGGTCCCATCAGTGCTGGATATCACAAAGTTTCCTGTATATCCTTCCTTAAATAAGGAGACCAAAACTGTACGCAGTACCCAGGTGTGGTCTCACCAATACCCTGTACAGTTGTAGCAGGACTTCCCTGCTTTTATATTCCAACCCCTTTGAAATAAAGTTCGGCAAGAAAATCCATGCAGAGTCCATTATTGGCATTCAGGCCCAGTCTAAGGGTGCCAATGTGTGTGCCAATCACAATGATTTTGTCATCAGGCTTCACAATAAATTCAGAGTCACTGGCAAAATAGCCCGCTCCTCTTGGCCTACATCCTGTATCAATGGGATGTTACCTGGATAAAGTGGTCCATCCTGGTCCGGTTACCTCAGCTGAAAATTAAGAATCCCCTTTAGCAGTGGGAGATTGGAGGTGGGGGCAACCAGGGGACGAGGGGAGTTTGGCAGGGTCGCAGGCGAAGAATTGGAGCACGGTGGCATAGTGGTTAGCACTGTTGCCTCACAGCGCCAGGGACCCGGGTTCGAATCCGGCCTCGGGTGACTGTCTGTGTGGAGTTTGCACATTCATAGAGTCATAGAGTTTTACAGCACAGAAAGAGGCCCTTCGGCCCATCGTGTCTGCACCGCCCATCCATCCCTGTCCAGTCTAATCCCATTTTCCAGCATTTGGTCCATAGCCTTGTATGCAATGGCATTTCAAGTGCTCATCCAAATGCTTCTTGAATGTTGTGAGGGTTTCTGCCTCTACCATCCTTTCAGGCATTGAGTTCCACATTCCAACCACCCTCTGGGTGAAGAAGTTCCTCCTCAAATCCCCTCTAAATCTCCTGCCCCTTACCCTGAATCTATACCCCCTTGTTATTGACCCCCCTACTAAGGGGAAAAGTTCCTCTTTATCTACCCTATCTATGCCCCTCATCATTTTGTACACCTCAATCAGGTCCCCCCTCAGCCTTCTTTGCTCCAAGGAAAACAACCCCAGCCTGTCCAGCCTCTCTTTATAGCTGAGGCGCTCCATCCCAGGTAACATCCTGGTGAATCTTCTCTGCACCCTCTCCAAAGCAATCACATCCTTCCTATAGTGAGGTGACCAGAACTGCACACAGTACTCCAGCTGTGGCCTCACCAGCGTTTTGTACAGCTCCATCATAACCTCCCTGCTCTTATATTCTATGCCTCGGCTAATGAAGGCAAGTATCCCATATGCCTTTTTAACCACCTTATCTACCTGTTCCGCTGCCTTCAGGGATCTATGTACATGTACACCAAGGTCCCTCTGACCCTCTGTACTTCCTAGGGTCCTACCACTCATTGTGTATTCCCTTGCCTTATTTGTCCGTCCAAAATGCATCACCTCGCACTTTTCAGGGTTAAATTCCATTTGCCACTTTTCCGCCCATCTGACCAACCTGTTTATATCGTCCTGTAGCCTGAGGCTTTCCTCCTCGCAATTTACCACCCCACCAAATTTCGTGTCATCTGCGAACTTACTGATCATACCCTTTACATTCTCATCCAAATCATTTATGTAGATCACAAACAACAAGGGACCCAGCACCGATCCCTGAGGTACCCCACTGGACACAGGCTTCCAGTCACAAAAGCAACCTTCGACCATCACCCTCTGCCTCCTGCCACTCAGCCAGTTTAGGATCCAACGCGCCAAGGCACCCTGGATCCCATGGGCTCTTACCTTCTTGACCAGTCTCCTATGCGGGACTTTGTCAAAAGCTTTACTGAAGTCCATGTAAACCACATCCACAGCATTTCCCTCATCCACCCCCCTAGTCACCCCCTCGAAAAATTCAATCAGATTTGTCAGACATGATTTACCCTTGACAAAGCCATGCTGACTATCCCCGGTGTACATTCTCCCCGTGTTTGCGTGGGTTTCCTCCGGGTGCTCCGGTTTCCTCCCACAGTCCAAAGATGTGCGGGTTAGGTTGATTGGCTATGATAAATTGACCCTTAGTGTTAGGGGGATTAAATACGTGGGGTTACGGGGATAGGGTGGGATATGTGTTGGTGTAGGGGTTACGGGGATCGGGTGGGATATGTGTCGGTGCAGGCTCGATGGGCCAAAATGGCCTCTATCTGCACTGTGGGGTTTCTGTGATTCTGTGATTCTGCGAAATAGGGTAGTGAGGACTACCACAGCCCCGTTGCTCCGACCGGGATTTTCTTTCCCCCCCCCCCCATCCCCCTCCTACCTCCGCCAGGGACTCTGTTGCCTGCTCCTTCCCCGCCCGCTGCCTGCCACTGGTGGCAGGGAGGGGGCGGGACCTGGCTTCTCAGCAGACTTTCCTGGGCTGCCGTCACTGCCCAGGGATGTCCAGGAGGATGATGGCGATGGGTGTTGGGGAGATGCGGTAACTGCGCTAAGGTGGCCCCCATGGATGGAGCGGGTCTTGGGTCTGCCTCGTCTCCCTGCCACCAAAGACTTGCCTGTTGGAGCCACCACCCCCGCCCCTGCAATCCCCGCCAAGGTCTTCAGTGGTTTGCCAGCTGGAATGGCAATGATTGGAAAGTGTGACATACGAACATAGGGAAAGGACAGGCAGGGAAAAAAAACAGCTGGTCCATCAAGCCTGCCTCACGCTCACAATGGCTGGAGCATCACGACTTGACCGTGCGCACCCTGTGACCCCCTCCCCTCATCCCGCTCCCCCACAGCCATGTGATCTCTTGGGAGAAGCAAAAAAATAAAGGAAAACTCAGGGCCAAGAAGAGGGAAAAACCAGTCCAAGAGATCAAATAAAGAAAGAAAGACTTGCATTTCTATAGCGCCTTCCATGACCTCAGGATATCCCAAAGTGCTTTACAACCAATGAAGTATTTTTGAAGTGTAGTCACTGTTGTAATGTGGGAAACGCAGCAGCCAATTTGCGCACAGCAAGCTCCCACAAACAGCAATGTGATAATGACCAGATAATCTGTTTTTAGTGATGTTGATTGAGGGATAAATATTGGCCCAGGACACCGGGGAGAACTCCCCTGCTCTTCTTCGAAATAGTGTTATCTGTAAAGCCACTTAGCTTCTATATGATGGGATCTCTGCCCAGTCAAGGACCGGTCCAGCTCCCTCTTGAAGGTGTACAGAGAGTCAGCACCCACCACACTCTTTCCGGAGGCTCACCACCCTCTGGGTAAAGCAAACAGCTAGGCTCACCTTTGCCTCTCAACCCGTTACATTTCAGCATTGAAACCTGGTGCAACCGGCTGTACGAGTACATGAAATGAGTCGGTCGGTCTCAGTCCACTTCACAATGGGCCGAAAGCAGCAAAGCTAGCACTAATTCAGCCTAACTGTACGACTGACGCAGTGGGAGGGGGGAGGCGGGGGGGGTCACAGAATGCCTGGTACAGGAAGTGTGATGCTGTTCTGAAGCTGGCACTGAGACGCATTCCTGGGACACTGTAGACGGAGGCTTACTCTGCATCTGATTGTATTATATCGGACCTGAGAGCACTCGATACTAACACTGGATGTCTGAAGAGGCACAAGACTCCATTAGACTGGCATCTCTCGTCTTGATGAGCCTAAAATTCGTCAGAAATACAAAGCTGAACTGTGGTGTGAGTGAATCCGAGACTCGGCTTCCTCCGACACTGATGGTAATAACATCATAAAAATTCACTTGAAGATACAGCTGTTTCGCTAGTCAGTTCAGACCCATTATTACAACATAAATGGAGCATCTTAAATTGCTTTTGCAAGCTCTATTTATCATTTCAAGTTAATTATCAAATCCTAAAGATAGTTGTTTGTGAATCTTACAGAAAATTCCGTCATGGAAATTTTGCAGGGGGGGGAATAAAATCACAAATGAATGAGTCGTGAGGGCAAGTGTTAAGTCAAGTACAATTATTCCTCTAATGATGGAGTGCGAGCATGTGTAGATGTTCCTTTACTTCAGTAAGTGTCAGCTTAGAGGCATTGTATCTGGCAATGCTCCCGTTGAAAAGAAAGTCTAGGTCAATTGGAAAATGTCAAAACTGAGAACATATGAATTAGGAGCAGGAGTCGGCCATTCGGCCCTTTGAGCCTGCTCCGCCATTCAATAAGATCATGGCTGATCTTCTACCTTTTTATTCATTCGTTCATGGGATCTGGGCATTGCTGGCAAGACCAGCATTTATTGCCCATCCCGAATTGCCCCTTGAGAAGGTGGTGGTGAGCCGCCTTCTTGAACCGTAGAGGGCAGTTAAGAATCGACCACATTGCTGTGGGTCTGGAGTCACTAGGTAAGGACGGCAGATTTCCTTCCCTAAAGGACATTAGTGATCCAGTACGGGAAGTGTGGTGCTGTTCTGAAGCTGGCACTGAGACGCATTCCTGGGACACTGTAGACAGAAGCTTACTCTGCTATATCTGACCTGAGAGCGCTCGATACTAACACTGGTTGCCTGAAGAGGCACAAGACTCCATTAGACTGGCATCTCTCATCTTGATGGGCCTAAAATTCGTCAGAAATACAAAGCTGAACTGTGGTGTGAGTGAATCTGAGACTCGGCTTCCTCCGACACTGATGGTAATAACATCATAAAAATTCACTTGAAGATACAACTGTTTCGCTAGTCAGTTCAGACCCATTATTACAACATAAATGGAGCATCTTAAACTATGACAACCCGGTAGTTTCACAGTCAACATTAATGATGTTAGCTTTTTATCCCAGATTTATTTACTTAACTGAATTAACTCCACTTCCCTGAACTATCCCCATATCCCTTGATTCCCTTAATATCGAAAAATCTATCGATCTCTGTCTTGAATATACTCAACGACGGAGCCTCCACAGCCCTCTGGGGTGGAGAGTTCCAAAGATTCACAACCCTTTGAGAGATTGTTTGATTTTTGTTCGGCAAGTGTTACGGAACCACGGCGGGTTGGTGAAGTTAAGATACAGATCAGCCATGATCTCAATGAATGGCGGAACAGGCTCGAGGGGCTGAATGGCCTGCTCCTGTTCCTACTTTCCTTTACTTCAGTGAGTGTCAGCTTAGAGGCATTGCACTAATAATCGGCATCCGACAATGATTCAATTAAGTAAGCGGTTTGAGGCGGACAGCCCCAGCTAGAGCACTGAAGGTGGAGTTCGCTGGAACAGGCTGAGCTTCCTGAATCTCATGTTCGGTTATCCCTTTCTATTAGAATGAAGAAAGTCAAAATCAAAGCATCATTGTACCTGGTTGGGTAACTGTTCCTGAAGACACAAATTAGTGGAAATGGGTTTGCCAACCCTTCTGGATTGCCCTGGAGCCTTCAGGAATTAAAGACCAATCTCTTGGACACTGCTGTGAGCAATACCCGGGAGAAAAATCATAGCGGGCATTAATAAATTTGTGTCGTTTTAAAAAAATGTCTTTGAGCACTTTTATTTGCTAATTAGAAAAATATTGGACATGAGGGGAAAAAAGGATGTTTGACTGACGGTCAGGGATCATCCAATCGGATATCGAAGAGTTTATTCGCTTTCCGATTGGCCGTGGGAAGGCCGGCGCCGCGAGGATGGACGTGTTGGGTGACCAATGGCAGGAGTGTGGGGGCAGGGCAGTTGGAGGCAGGCGGTTATAGGATGACACCTCAAGGAATACGTCCAATCAGAGATGCTGGAAATACAGAGCAGGCCCACCAGCATCAGCAAAGAGGAAAAACTGGATTTTGGTGGCATTGAACAAGGGTTATCAATGTGGCACCCACTAGTCCCCAGATGATGGTTGACTCTACTCTTTGATTCTTGCTCACAAGCTCCCACATTTAGTTGCTCGATGTTCTGTATGTCGTGGCTCAGTGGGTAGCACGTGTGCCTCTGAGTCAGAAAGTTGTGGGTTCAAGTCCCACTCTAGAGACTTAAGCTCAAAAATCTGCACTGACACTCCGGTGCAGTACTGAGGGAGCGCTGAAATGTCTTTTGGATGATATAATGGCCCAGAAATTCATGTCGGGGGCTTCCCGCGGGTGCAAGCCCCCGACCTACACTTACCTAGCACGCCGGCAGTTGAGGCCTGCGTGGATTTCCTGTCTGTGGCCCGGTCCAGCTCCCGGCGCGCTGTGCTTGCGTGTCCCAGGGGCGTAGTTAGTGCGATGCGTCCCCTGGGATCACGTGAGCCATGGGCAACCAATCGGAGGAGGGAGAAGCCCATTCATGAGATTGACAGAAAAAACTGTCAAACTAATGAAAACTCCGGCCCCCAGAACAGTACTTAGCCTTCAAAGAAATATTTTAAAAAATCACACTTTTTAAATAAACTATAAATAACATTAAATAACTATTTTAAACAATAATTTAAATTTTTGAAAAAAATAATTTTATAAAAAAACAGGGCTAAAAATACACTTACCTTACTTTAAAGTATTTAAAAATAATAAACCTGTGGAAAAAATGTTCTAATTTTAATTAATTGACCACTTACCTTTTAAAATGAAGTCCTTACGCCTGGTTTTTAAATGTGTAAAATGTAGAGGCCGTCACGCACGGAAAAACCTGTAAAAAAAGAGGACGTTCAACACGCACGCGCAGACTCCCGCGCGCACGCGTTCGACCTCTGAACCCCTTCGTTCAGAGGATCGGAAATGCCGGTTTCCCGCGCATGCGTAGTGCATGCAAGAAACCGGCACTTCCATCGGGTCCACGCGTGGGTACTCCGTCCGTACTCACGCGTTGGGACCCGAATTTCTGGGCCATTAAACTGAAGCCCTGTCTGCCCTCTCAGGTGGACGTAAAAGATCCCATGGCACTATTTCAAAGACGAGCAGGGGAGTTCTCCCCGGTGTCCCGGCCAATATTTATCGCTCAATCAACATCATTAAAAACAAATTATCTGATTATTATCACGTTGTTGTTTATGGGAGCTTGCTGTGTGTAAATTGGCTGCTGTGTTTCCTACATTACCATAGTGACGACACTTCAAATGTACTTCATTGGGTGTAAAGTGCTTTGGGATGTCCTGAGGCCGTGAAAGTCTTTCTTTGGATGATCTGACTGCAATTGGTGACACACTCATAATGTAAGTGAAGACCAGGAATCAAAGTAAAGCCTTTTTGTTATGAGGTTAGTTTTCTGACATTACTCAGTAGAACCCTGTTTGAGAGCAATAACACCTTGAGGTTAAGACTATCGTTCACCTCTCGGACTTTGACTTGAATCAGACTCAGGCAGAAGGTCTGAAGGTCTCCTCTCTATTCAGTTACAGAAAATGAACTTGAGTGAGCTTGAACCAGTTCCTCCAGCAAGGAATTCTCTACCTTAAAGGGCTGTGGATGCTGAACCATTGAGTATATTCAAGGCTGAGATCGATAGATTTTTGGACTCTAGGGGAATCATGGGATATGGAGATTGGGCGGGAAAGTGGAGTTGAGGTCGAAGATCAGCCATGATCTTATTGAATGGCGGAGCAGGCTCGAGGGGCTGTACGGCCTACTCCTGCTCCTAATTCTTATGTTCTTATGTAGCAGGTACAAATCTTCTTCACAAAACTGTCCAGAAGAAAAACATATGGGTACCTTGACGTTATAAATAGAGAAATAGAGGAAGTTATTGTAAACCTTTATAAATCACTGGTCAGCCCTCAGCTAGAGTATTGTGTCCAATTCTGGACACCACACTTGAGGAAGGATGTCAAGGCCTCGGAGATGGTCCCAGGGATGAGGGACTTCAGTTATGTGGAGAGAATGGAGATGCTTGGGTTGTTCTCCTTAAAGCAGAGAAGATTAAGGGGAGATTTGATAGAGGTGTTCAAAATTCTAGGGGGTTTTGATAGAGCAGATGAGGAGAAACTATTTTAATTGGCAGGAGGGTTGGTCGCTGGAGGACAAAGATTTAAGCTAGTTGACGAAAAATCCAGGGGAAAAATGAAGCGAATGTCTTTACGCAGTGATTTTTTATGATCTGGAACGTGCTGCCTGAAAGGGCGGTGGAAGCAGATTCAATAGTAACGTTCAAAAGTGAATTGGACAAATAATTGAAAAGACAAAATTGGCAGGGCTATGGGGAAAGAGCAGGGGGGAGTGGGACTAATTGGATCGCTCTTTCAAAGAGCTGGCACAGGCTCGATGGGCTGAAAGGCCTCCTTCTGTGCTGTAAGATTCTATGGCCTAGAAATTTGTGACCATCGCAAAAGCTGCTGGTGCCACCACGGTGCTGTGTGTTTCCATAATTCTATGCTAACTTTGCACCTACCGTTGCTGAACTGACATCTTACTCCAAGGAGTGGAAGGATGGCTCATGTAGAAAATGGAAGAGTTCTCTTGGTACATCAAAAGACTCTGCTCACAGGTTGGGGGCTTAAGGCACGTCGGGGTAGATCTTGAACTTGCCGCCCAGGTGTAAAGCTGGCCTTGCGGATGGTGAAACCAAATTACCTCGTGGGATATTGGCATCCAAGTGCTTGATACCTTCATCTGGAATTCGTCGCCCCTCACTGTTAGTCTCCCATGGTGTAATGCCAAACTCCTGCTGTGGCAGAGCAAGGGGAATTCCTTACTCTAGGGGGTGATTTTCATTCAGGAGTCGGGTTGGAGGCAGGACTACAACTTTCAAGGTTGTAGTCCCGCCTCCGTCGAGATGCGGCCAATCCACACGATTTTAACTTGATTGACCTTGTTGAGCCTGCCCAGCGGGCTCAGCAGGCCAATTAAGGGCCACCCGGCAACAGGTGACGTCACAGACTGCAATTTCATCTGTCAAGGCGTTTTGACAGATGAAATATCAGCGTTTCACAGCTGTTTGAAGCTGTCAAACACTGACAGTCTCACTTCTAACCCGAGTCCTTCTACACAGACTCAGTTAGAAATCTCACCGGCGCAGAAAGCTGAAGGCTGTCACTTTTGACAGATCGCAGCCATTCTGCTTTCTGTGCCGGTTAGATGATGGACTCCCGAAACCTAGAGGAAGGAAGGCTGTAAAGGTAAGTACAGGTAATTTAAACTTCTTTACACACTTTAGACACACCAAACACACTTACCTTTGTACTCATGCACACATCACTCACCTGAACACCGACATCTCGACCCCTCCAAGTCCTTCAACCCGACAGCCCGCCTCCTCTAACTTGGCGTGGTTTGGAGCCGTCGGGAATCCCATACTTCAAGCTTTAAAATAGGGATTAGGCTAAAAACTACCTGTTAACTACCTGTTAACAGGCAGTTAATTGGCACTAATCCCTTCCCGCCTCGGGTCGGCGGGTCCCAGTGCGGGGCGGGTACCCGCCTCCTTTGAAACTTACATGGGGGCGGGATGGTGCCGGGACCCCCGAATTCAGGACTTTAACCCCCCCGCACGCCTCCAATCCCGACTCCATGGGTCAATGAAAATCGACCCCTATGTATTACCTGTGTTACACCTGACCCTGAAGTGCTTGATGCTGTCACTACAAGCAAAATTGTAAAAAGACTGTCCCATTCTCCAGGGCCTGATATCCTTTACCTCAATGTCCCAAATATATATATATATATATATGTTTTACTGTTGGAAGCTGTTGTTTGAAAGCTGTAATGTCATGCTTGCCAGGGCAGTGAAATGTTTAAATGCATGAGATGAAATCTGTTCTTAATGAGTCGACATCCTACTCGTGCCTTTCACCTGGTTTGGTTGTATCCAGAGGTGTATGAGGAACAGATGTTAGTAATCACATGGTTACTGCCGGTGATTATTCACAGTTTCCAAGTGATTACTCTCAGGTTCAAATGAAAGTCACACGGGAATGACATCATAATAAAGGGCCATTTGCCGCTGGCCAATGACAAACGACGATAAGAAAGCCCAGCTAACGGCGAATGAAACGAGGGCCTTGATGTGTTTTTAGCTCATTCATGGGGTGGAGTGAGTTTGGGTGGGTTGGAGTGGAGTGGGGTGAGGTGGAGTGGAGTGGGGTGGAGTGGAGTGGAGTGGAGTGAAGTGGGGTGGAGTGGAGTGGGGTGGGGTGGAGTGGAGTGGGGTGGGGTGGGGTGGAGTGGTGTGGGGTGGGTGGGGTGGAGTGGAGTGGGGTGGGGTGGAGTGGAGTGGGGTGGGGTGGAGTGGGGTGGGGTGGAGTGGAGTGGGGTGGGGTGGAGTGGGGTGGGATGGGGTGGGGAGAGGTGAAGTGGTAAACACCCAATCAGAAAGAATAAAAACACGTAGAAATAAAGTAGATAGACAGATAGATAGACAGATAGATAGACAGATCGATAGATAGGCTGATAAATAGATGATAGACCAACAGTAGATAGATGATGAAAAATTGATGTCGAAAACTCAATTCTGATTGGTGCTAGCCCAAAGATTGGCATCTAGTCAGCCTGGTGTAGCAGATCCCGGAAGTACATCAGGACACTGGTTGATCGGCCGACCTGGCTCATTGCCGCAGCCTAGACGAGTAGGCCTGTCATTGTGAGCTAGGTAATGGTAGCCCTGCTACAAGGGGACAAGCTGCATGAAGCTTATCAGTGCTCTGTAATGGTCGGGTGTGCAGATTTAGCTGGTTAGACTTCTTGTGCACTCTTGGAGTTTCCCAAGCCTTAGTACTGCCAACCTACACCCTAGCACTCTGGACTGAGATAGGCAGGACGTCTCCCTTAGGACTGAGATTGTGCGTTGCATAGCGGGCAAACAGAAGCTCTCCCGGTGCAGATGTCTTAGTAACTCAGTCTGGCGACCCTTCAACATGGTGATGGATTCCACGTGAGCCTAACAGCAGCTGACCCGAGTAAATCACTGCTGGGTATTGATTACATAAACCAGCCGAATCCCCTCGGTTGGATCCCAACCTGTAACTCACCCCCACCAGCTATCCCTATTCTTCATGTAATAACGTTACCAGTTGCTGGAAGATATTATGTTTGGATCAGGATTGGTACCAGTTGCCAAGAATCGGTTTAATTGGAAATATTTTGTCTTCTTCCTGTTTAAAGTAGCTGCTCCCCATAGTTCTTTTATTGAATTCAAAGTACTTCCCAAAATAATCCAGCCATGAAAAAAAAACCACAAGTCAATCTGCCTGTGGGGCAATTGCAAGACCTCAATCACCTCATTCTGGGATCCGGACTGGAATGAAACACCAGAAAATGTTACTTGTAACAGTTGGGTTCACCTAAACATTGGACTGAATTTTGCCAAGAAAACGTTCGGCCTGCATCAAAGTTTTGTAAAGTGCAGATTAAAGAGGCGGTAGTGTAACTCCCTTGACCTGCACCCCATTGAGTCGTTCGTTCAGCGACTCGCTCAACGCCAGAAGCAAACCGAAAATGCCCGAAGCAGTATTTTGTACGAGGGCGGTTGGACTCCGAGATTGAACTGCTGCTCGTGGGCCAGTGGCCGTTTAGTAAATCATTACTGTATGCCACTAAATCCTAGTGTAATGAGTGTCAGTTTGGCTCGGTTGTTGGACCAGAACGTTCCTTGTTCAAGGCCTATTGCGAAGTCTTGAGCTTGTAGTTGCGGCGAACGTTCCAGTACAGTACAGAGAGAGTGCTGCATGGTTAGAGGTACCTTCCTTCAGGTGAGACGCCAGCTTGAGATTCCACCTGTTGAGCTGGACGTGTAAAGACTTACATTTATTTACATCTTTGCAGCCAATGAAGTACTCCTTAGGTTAAGGGGAAATTTAATGGAGGTGAACAGAAAAGACTTTCATGACCTCAGGACGTCCCAAAGTGCTTTACAGCCAATGAAGTACTTTTGAAGTGTAGTCACTGTTGTAATGTAGGAAACGTGGCAGCTAATTTGCGCACAGCAAGCTCCCACAAACAACAACGTGATAATGACCAGATCGTCTGTTTTGTTTAGTGATGTTGATTGAGGGATAAATATTGGCCAGGACACCGGGGAGAACTCCCTTGTCTTCTTCGAAATAGTGCCGCGGGATCTTTTACATCCTCCTGAGAGAGCAGACGGGGGCCTCGGTTTAGCGTCTCATCCGAAAGACAGCAGTACTGCACTGCAGTGTCAGCCTGGAATTTTGTTCTCAAGTCTCGAGAGTGGGACTTTGAACCCACAACCTTCTGACATGAGGCAGGAGTGCTGCCCACTGAGCCACAGCTGACAGACAGGTGTTCAAACTCATGAAGGGTTTTAATAGAGTAAATAAGCAAAAACTGTTTCCACTGGCAGGAGGGTTGGTAACCAGAGGACACAGATTTAAGGTAATTGATAAAAGAGCCAGACGAGAGAGGGAGGGGAATTTTTTTACGCAGCGAGATAGTATGATCTGGAATGCACTGCCTGAAGGGTGGTGGAAGCAGATTCAATATTAACTTTTGAAATTTTATTGGGTAAGTACTTGAAAAGGAAACATTTGCAGGGCTATGGGGAAAGAGCAGGGAAGAATGGAACTAACTGGATGACTCAAAGAGCTGGCATGGACACGGTGGGCCGAATGGCCTCAATAATTCTACCTTACAGACGGTGTAAAATCATTGCTGCTGTTAATTGTTCAGGTGCTTTAACCATCATAAGACAACAGGCCATTCTCCTCAAGGTCTACTAGGGACGCAGGGAAGTTAATACCACGGCCCATCTCCTATTGAGTAGACTAGGCCTATATTCTCCAGAGTTTAGAAGAATGACAGGTGATCCCATTGAAACATACAACATTCTTACAGGGCTTGACAGGGTAGATGCAGGGCGGATGTTTCCCCTGGCTGGGGAGTCTAGAACCAGGGGTCACAGTCTCAGAATAAGGGGTCGGCCATTTAGGACTGAGAGGAGAAATTTCTTCACTCAGAGGGTGGTGAATCTTTGGAATTCTCTACCCCAGAGGGCTGTGGAGGCTCAGTCGTTGAGTATATTCAAGACAGAGATCGATAGATTTTTGGATATTAAGGGAATCAAGGGATATGGGGATAGTGCAGGAAAGTGGAGATGAGGTAGAAGATCAGCCATGACCTTATTGAATGGCGAAGCGGGCTCGAGGGGCCAAATGGCCTACTCCTGCTCCTATTTCTTATGTTCTAATATTCCTATGTTCCCACATATGAATAGGCAAATACGTAGAATAGAATGGTACAGCATAGAAGGAGGCCATTCGGCCCATCGAGTCTGTCCAGAACAGCTCTCTCCTTTACTTGAGCTGTCGCTGAGTTGGTAGCACTCTTAAGGGGAGGAGAATAAACCTAGAAGAATATTTTAACTGTAAGCTGAAAGATCATTATAAGGCTCTGTGCATGTTTTATTCAGAAAGGAATTTAAAGATAGTATTTTATGATCAATATTTAAAGTACAATAGATTAATATATGTCGCAGGAGACAAATTAAACTTCAGGTTTCGATGTTAATATGTGGTGGAGGAATGGCTGTGCAGAGCGGCGGAATGGATTTGTATGATACAATGGAATTATCACAATGTAAATGTTTTTAATGTTGAATAAATCCGTTGAAGAAAAGTTGGTAGGACCATCGCCTCTGAGTCAGAAGGATGTGGGTTCAAGTCCCTCTCCAGAGACCTGAGCCCAAAAATCTCCAGTACAGTACTGAGGGAGCCTCTGCTGCACTGTCGGAGGTGCCGTCTTCTGGAGCAGATGAGACGTTAAACCGTCTGCTCCTTCAGATGGATGTAAGGATTTCATGGCACTAAAAGAAACAGATTATCTGGTCATTATCACATTGTTGTTTGTGGGAGCTTGCTGTGCGCAAATTGGTTACTGCGTTTCCTACATTACAACAGTGACTACACTTCAAAAAGTACTTCATTGGCTTTGGGATGTCCTGAGGTCATGAAAGCTGCTATATAAAGGCAAGTCTTTCTTTTCTTTCAAAATCCAGGCTGACCCTCCAGTGCAGCACTGAGGGAGTGCTGCACTGTCGGAGGTGCCATCTTTTGGCTGAGGTATTAAACCGAGGCCCTGTATGCCTGCTCTAGTGAACGTAAAAGATTCCAAGGCACTATTTCAAGAGAGCAGGGGAGTTCTCCCTGGTGTCCTGGGCCAACATGTATCTCACAACTATTATCACTCAAACAGATTATCTGGTTATTTATTTCATTGTTGCTTGTGGCACCTTGCTGTGCGCAAATTGTCTGTCCCCCTTTCCCTACCTTACAAAGGGCTATAAAGCACTTTAGGATATCCTGAAGATGTGAAAGGGACCATTTTAATGCAAGTTCTTTCTTACCAAACCGCCAAGGAACAAGACCCTGACGTGAGTCCGCGTGTTTCGGAGAGGACAGGAGGAAGTTAGAGGCGAGGAAACTTCAATTCGTAGGTTTCGCGCCCTGAATATATCTTGAGTTTCACTGTTCGGTGTGCGGCTGCTCCCCCACCCCCACCGTCCCACTCTACCAGTTCACTGGTTGAATCAAAACCAGACTGCTTGCAGTACCTGTGCAATCTATGGAATCGACTTGGGGACGAGAGCAGATGAACAGTTTTGGTAATCAGATCTAAATTTTAGTCCTGGCAGTCTGATCTTTTGAACATCTAATAAGGGAACCATTACCTCTCAGAATTGGAAAAGTATGTGGTTGGGTCAAGACATAGTTCAAGTGTTTTTCTGTGTGAGGAACTCTATATAATGGTGCTAAACTGGAAGAAATTTCCCATTACGAATCGTTGTCTTGGATTGGGATCCTGATTTTAACCCTTAGAAGACCAAGAAATCCAGGAATCTCTACAACATTTGCTGTGAAGGTTCTGGCTCATTTTCAATGGATGGGGAGTAAAATGGCGAACTATTTTAGTTACACTTATTCTGATTCAGTCTGATTCTTTCTCCCTACCTCTCCCCAAAGTGCTGATGTTTGCCAAGGTACATGTCCGCAGGAACTAGCAGCTCTTTACGCATGACCCCAGAGAGCGTTTTCTTTAACTTACTTTTTATTTATTCATTCTCGGGATGTGTCGTCGCTGGCAAGGCCAGCATTTCTTGCCCATCCCTAGCTGCCCTTGAGAAGCTGGTGGTGAGTTGCTGTCTTGAACCGCTGCAGTCCGTGTGGTGAAGGGACTCCCACAGTGCTGTTAGGGAGGGAGTTCCATGATGTTAGCCCAGCAACGATGAATGAACGGCGATATATTTCCAAGTCAGGATGGTGTGTGACTTGGAGGGGAACCTGGAGGTTCATGATGTTCCCATGTGTCTGCTGCCCTTGTCCTTCTAGGTAGTGGAAGTCGTGGGTTTGGGAGGTGCTGTCAGGCTGGAGGGCCGTCGAGGTCATTCCCTGTCTTCATCCAACTACATTTCCAGCAGGGTTAGTATAAAAACAGGGAAGTCTTGCTGCAGTTATACAGGGTATTGGTGAGGCCACACCTGGAATACTGCGTGCAGTTTTGGTTTCCATATTTAAGAAAAGATATGCTTGCTCTCGAGGCGGTTCAGAGAAGGTTCACTCGGTTGCTTCCAGAGATGAGGGGGTTGACGTATGAGGAAAAGTTGAGTAGGTTGGGACTCTACTCATTGGAGTTCAGAAGAATGAGAGGCGATCTTATCGAAACATATAAGATTGTGAGGGGGCTTGATCGGGCGGATGCGGTGAGGATGTTTCCACTGATGGGTGGGACTAGAACTAGGGGGCATAATCTTAGAATAAGGGGCTGCCCTTTCAAAACTGAGATGAGGAGAAACTTCTTCACTCAGAGGGTAGTAAATCTATGGAATTTGCTACCCCAGAGAGCTGTGGAAGCTGCAACATTAAATACATTTAAAATGGAGATAGACATTTTCCTAGCAGATAAGGGAATTAGGGGTTACGGGGAGCGGGCAGGGAAGTGGACGTGAGTCTAGATTCAGATCAGCCATGATCCTATTGAATGGCGGAGCAGGCCCGAGGGGCCGTATGGCGGAGCAGGCCCGAGGGGCCGTATGGCCTACTCCTGCTCCTACTTCTTATGTTCTTATGTTCAATCAGGAAACCATGCTTGCTTTTGCCATCCCACTCACTGAGGCCAATTGATGTGTCCCAACACAGCCTTGGAGAGATCAGTCAAGTCCATGCTAACCAGGGATTCAATCTGGGGGTTCCTTTGTTCTCCTGCCTCAGCATTTATCCGCTGATCCAATTTGTGGATTATTTTCTGATTCTAATCCAATATTTGTATCTATAATTGAATCGCATTTTAATATTCTGATATTCTGGAAAAAGTCACTAAAGAACAGTCTGTGCATGATTGATTTTACTTCATTTAGAGATTAGTCCAATTTGTGCTTGCAACTAAAAAGGGGACATACAGAGAGTGTTGTCCTCTGTTAACCTGCAGACTAGGTTACTTGTCCAGACACACTCTTCCTTCTCGAGCAGTTTACATAGAATTACAGCGCAGAAACAGTCCATTCAGACCAACTGGTCCATGCTGCTGTTTACGATACTCCACACAAACCTCCTCCCACACAACTTCATCGAACGCTATCTGCATGTACTTCCATTCCTTTCTCCTCATGTTTATATCTAACTGCCCCTTAAAGGCATCTCTACTATTCGCCTCAACCACTCCCTGTGGTAGCGAGTTCCACATTCTAACCACTTTCTGGGGAAAAAAGTTTCTCCTGAATTCCTTAGAGGATTTATTAAGTGACTATCTTATATTTATGGCCTCTAGTATTGAACTCCCTTGCACGTGGAAACACTTTCTCTACGTTTACCCTATCATAACTCTTTATAATTTTAAAGAGCTCTATCAGGTCACCTCTCAGTCTTTCTCTCTTCTAGAGAAAAGAGCCCCAGCCTGCCCAATCTTTCCTGATAGTTATAACCTCTCAGTTCTGGTATCATGGTTGCAAATCTGTTTTGCATCTTCTCCAGTGTCTCTGTATCCTTTTTATAATACGGAGATCAGAAATGTGCACAGTAATGGTGCATGCATTCTAAGTGTGGTGCACACAGCACTTTCAGTGTAAATGCTGCCCTTGCCAGCGATGCAGGTTATGCACTTTGGCAGGAAAAATCAGAGAGCAAGTTATTATCTTAATGGCAAGAAACTGGAAAGTACTGTAGTACAAAGGGATCTGGGGTTCCTGGTGCACAAAACTCAAAAAGTTAG
Source organism: Somniosus microcephalus (assembly GCF_052327205.1). NCBI lineage: Eukaryota > Metazoa > Chordata > Chondrichthyes > Squaliformes > Somniosidae > Somniosus > Somniosus microcephalus. The sequence goes on along the minus strand of NC_141020.1, from coordinate 21,818,750 downwards.
TATGCAGGTGCAGCAAGTGATCAAGAAGGCCAATGGAATGTTGGCTTTTATTGCTAGGGGGATAGAATATAAAAACAGGGAGGTATTGCTGCAGTTGTACAAGGCATTGGTGAGACCGCACCTGGAATACTGCATACAGTTTTCGTGTCCATACTTAAGATAAGACATACTTGCTCTCGAGTCAGTACAAAGAAGGTTCACTCGGTTAATCCCGGGGATGAGGGGGTGGTCATATGAGGAGAGGTTGAGTAGATTGGGACTCTACTCATTGGAGTTCAGAAGAATGAGAGGCGATCTTATTGAAACATATAAGATTGTGAAGTGGTTGGATCGGGTGGATGCGGTGAGGATGTTCCCAATGATGGGTGAAACTAGAACTAGGGGGCATAATCTTAGAATAAGGGGCTGCTCTTTCAAAACTGAGATGAGGAGAAACTTCTTCACTCAGAGGGTGGTAGGTTTGTGGAATTTGCTGCCCCAGAAAGCTGTGGAAGCTACATCATTAAATAAATTTAAAACAGAAATAGATAGTTTCCTAGAAGTAAAGGGAATTAAGGGTTACGGGGAGCGGGCAGGAAATTGGACATGAGTCTAGGTTCGGAATGGTCATGGCCCTGTGGGTAGTGGAGCGGGCCCAGGGGCCGTGTAGCCTGGTTCTGCTCCTACTTCTTGTGTTCTAATTCTGTGTTAGATTTCAGGAGATGGTTTTATTCCTGTTCCTGGCTGGGGTGGAGATCGCCTTTACAGAAGGTAAGTACTGTAGAAAATATAGGGACAGAGTGATCTCCTGGACGAGTTTCGATCGCCTAGATGGGTCGGAGAGGAATTTCCCAGATTTTTTCTCCCAAATTGGCCATTGGGTTTTTTATCTGGTTTTTCGCCTCTCCCGGGAGATCACATGGGTTCGGGTGGGATGGAGAGTGATAGAAGATTTGAGGTTAGGATCAGATCAGCCATGATCTTATTGAATGGTGGAGCAGGCTCGAGGGGCCGATTGGCCTACTCCTGCTCCTATTTCTTATGTTCTTATGTTATGTTCTTACATGCCTTGAATGAATGAAAAGAAGTGTGGTGCACTGTGCTAAAATTGTGGTTACCCTTCAGCCCCTTCCTGTTGATGTTGCAAAGATTAATGCACATCAATCTGCTGGCCGATTGGCTGAAGAACCTGCCCTTGGAGCAAGTTTTCCACCAATAAAATGGCCATTTTGTTTTTTTCCAAATAGACAATAGGGGAAGCGGAGGAAAAGAAGTGAATCAAATAGTTGAATTTAAAAAAAGGGAAAGGATTAGGATAGATAGAATGGGAAATCTTAGTCACAGCAAGAAATAGGCCCTGAGTTTTCTTGCTGTATCCTTAGCCGCGGAATACCACGACGGCATTTTCAGGACTGCAGGTTGGTGCAGGAGCGTTCCTGTTGAGTTCTCGCCCCCAAAAATGTCGCGCCCCATTTTGCAATGGCTTGTTTAGGCCTCTTTTCCAGCCATTCCCCTGCTGAGTCCCTGCGGAGCTGATTGACATTTATTCAAATGAGAGTTCAGTGGCAATGGCAGGCCAATAACCTGGAAGTTACACTTTGCAATGCACCTGGGACCGGGGAGACAGAGCAAGATAATGAGGCATCACTGTTGCCAGTAACAGCTGGAAGAAGATCAGAGCCTGAAGACAACTGATTGGTGGATACTGGTGAAGAGCCTGTGGAGCAGGTTTCTCCCTTGGATTTTTCAACCTAGACAACGCGGAACTGGACAACCCAAAGACCCGTGAGGCCATCGGGATAGGTCACCCTCCTCCCCCGCACTGGGAGGTCCTGAGGACCAAATATAGGATTTCCAATGGATGGTTTGCCATTACAATAGATGATAAGAAGCAGAAGATGGTGGAGGAAAGGAGAGTTTCTTCAAATTCATTCTCAGGGTGTGGGCATCACTGGCAAGGGCAGCATTTATTACCCGTCCCTAATTGCACTTGAGAAGGTGGTGGTGATGACAACTGAATGGCTTGCTAGGCCATTTCAGAGGGCAGTTTAAGAGCCAAACTGGTAAGGACAGCAGGTTTATTGCCTAAAGGACCAGTTGGGGCTTGACAGCAATCCAATTACTGATACTAGCTTTTTCGAGATTTATTTAATTCAACTCACAAACTGCCTTGGTGGGACTTGAACTCACGTCTCTGGATTATTAGCCTAGAATGACTGGATTTGACTCATCCAGTAGCATAGCCACAATGCTACCGTATCCTATAGCGAGTGAGACAGTATATGAGGATGATGTACTCTTGCACGGTCAGGAAGCTGGCACACAGGGTGCTGTCTAATCTTCCCCTTACTGCCGCCAGGGCAGCAATCTGTGCCCCAACTGGTCCCTGCCCACTTCTGAGGTGGGGGTGACTGTCACAGATACCAGTGAAGCTGCCACACACGCCATTGGTGCCCGCAATGAAGAGAAAGCTCCCTTGACGTAGCCGGCGCTGGCTGTACCAAACCTTGTCCCAGACTTTGGGACCTCCTGCTACCATCAAGGCAGGTTTTTGAAATATACTTACGTGAATGTGGAGCCAGGAGACGCAGGAGTGGCCCCGACGCCATATTTAAAGAACGCGCTCGGCACCCCCATCGCAGTCGCTCCCCGATACCGCTGACCCCCCCTTTGACCTCCAATCCTCCCTGCCTCCGATCCCCCTGACTCCCCACCAACCCACCAGCTTACTGCTCGGTGCCAAGAAATTAGGACGTCCTGAGGAAGGAAAGGTATTTGGGTGTCACAGAATCACAGAATCACAGAAAGCCCACAGTGCAGATAGAGGCCATTTCGGCCCATCGAGCCTGCACCGACACATATCCCACCCGATCCCTGTAACCCCCCGTATTTAATCCCCCTAACACTAAGGGTCAATTTATCATAGCCAATCAACCTAACCTGCACATCTTTGGACTGTGGGAGGAAACCGGAGCACCCGGAGAAAACCCACGCAAACACAGGGAGAATGTGCAAACTCCACACAGACAGTCACCCGAGGACGGATTCGAACCCGGGTCCCTGGCGCTGTGAGGCAACAGTGCTAACCACTATGCCACCGTGCCGCCCTTGGCTCAGTTGGTAGCACTCTCTCACCTGAGTCAGAAGGCTGTGGATTCATCGTCCCACCCCAAAGACACAAGCACAAAAATCTAGGCTGATACTGCAGTGCAGTGCTGAGGGAGTGCTGCACTGTCAGAGGTGCCGTCTTTCAGATGAGGTCCTACCTGCCCTCTCAAGTGGATGTAAAAGATCCCAAGACACTATTTCAAAGAAGAGCAGGGGGAGTTCTCCCTGTTGTCCTGGCCAATATGTATCACTAAATAAACAGATGATCTGGTCATTATCACATTGCTGTTTGTGGGAGCTTGCTGTGCCCAAATTGGCTGCCGCGTTTCCTACAACAATGACTACACTTCAAAAAGTACTTCATTGGCAGTTAAGTGCTTTGGGATGACCTGAGGTCGCGAAAGGTGCTATTGAAATGCAAGTCTTTCTTTTTTTTAAATGCAAATCTTTCGCTACTCTTTGTAAAGTGCTCTGAGACGTTCCTCAGTACTTGAGGAACGCTGTAGAAACATAATCTATTGTTGTGATTGCACTGTATGGTTCCAGCATTGAATGTAACATTTAAACACACCTAGGCCTTGTCATACCCTGCGGAGGTGGAAATTGCCCTATAATTATCCTCATGTGACTAGCCGATTCCTCACTTAATCCTTTAATCCATTTACACCTGTTTTTGTGATGTTTCCAGCTGCTCAGCGTGAGGTCCGCCACCAGTGGAGTCCCTCAGGAATTCAAGCTGCGGCCCATTGCTCTTCACCAGATCTGACAAGACTCTGAATGAAGGTGTTTGGGTTTGGGACAATTCCCACCCTTGCTTATGATACAAAGATGAGTGCAGAAGTTGGCACGTCTGGAAAATTAAATGGACTGCAGGCTGGTTTAGATACACTGGGGGAATGGGCCTGTGTGTGGCAGATGGAGGTGGTCTACATTGGCGCAATGTAGGGTGTTCTTCTGAGGTTGGAGCTGAAGAACATTGTTAGGCTAAAGTAGAGGGAGCCTTAATGAGCGGTTGCCTCCAATAGCCCTGGACCTTGGGAGTGCTTGATGCTGATGCTGGGTGTCTCCAGGAGGGGGCAGTGTTCCAATCCCCAGCAAACCCTCAACCCTCAGCTCTATTCCGACTTGCCTTGAAAGTGGCAGGACCTCTGCCCCACCCACCTAAAACAGCTTGCATTTATATAGCGCTTTTAATGTAGTAAAAAGTCCAAAGGCACTTCACAGGAGTGTTATCCAACAATATTTGATATGGAGCTACATAAGGAGATATTCGGACAGGTGAAAAGGTAGGTTTTGAGGGGCGTCTTAAAGGAAAGAGTGGTAGAGAGGCGGAGAGGTTTAGGGAGGGAATTCCAGAGCTTAGGGCCTCAGCCGCTGAACGTAACAGGCAACTATAGTCGGGGGAAGTTGGCCAAGGGAAGAGGATTTTCTAAACTGGGAGCTGTAGTGGGATCCAGTGTATCTGTGGAGGTTGGTACACACAGTGAGAAGGCACCAACTGACCTCCAATTGGATGAATGTGCAACCCATTGGTGGGATCCAGGTCAGGGAAGTAACCTGGACCCTCAAAGATGAAGATCTAAAAAACAAATTATTTTAATGATGATTGTTAAGTCTGTGGGTTATATTGAGAATTACTACACAGACCACAAGAGTAAACTTTAACAGGTTTTTACTAGTCGAAGGTCAGGGCGGAACTGCCCAATAAATCCTTACACAGCACTTATATACCGGTGTGGTCACCACCGGTATTACAGTATACAGCAGCCAAGATAAAGTAGTGCAACTCTTAAAATAGTTCTCTTAAAGGTGGAACGGTTACATACACCACAATCCTCCCTTTTTAGCTTAACAGTATATATTCCCCATTAACATAAAATAATAACATATATACACAACTTCATGTACCACAGTTCACAGATTCAGTCTCTCTGGAGGCTTCCTGACTCGGTCCGGATAACGCCTCGGTGGTGTAGTAGTTTTCGGTGGTGTAGTAGGTTCTTTTGGCAAGGTCGATTCGGCTTGAATGCCAGTGTCGGGTTCATCTGACTCCAGTATCACCGGATCGGAGGTAGATACTATGGGTATCTCTGCTTCATCATTAGGCGTATAGAGTTGTGGAGTAGGTTGTCCCTTTTCGGATGACTCTATGATCTGGTCAACATGGCGCCTTATTATGCTTTCACCAATGTCCACGGTATACATCAGCGGTCCTAGTCGTGTGCAAATAGTTCCAGGTTGCCATTTCTCGGTACGGTAGTCCCGGGCCAAAACTTGTTGACCTATCTGGAAGGTTCTAGTTGGCCTTTCATTCATGCCTTGAAATTGCCGGTTCTCTACGTCCCTTCTGATGTTTGGCTTGATCAAATCCAGCCGGCATCTAAGTCTTCTATTGAAAAACATCATGGCGGGAGTTTGGTTTGTAACCGCATGTGTTGCATTCCTGTACGCCAACAAGAAGTTATCTACCTTATGTTGTAGATTTATGTTTTCATTACCCATGGCCTTTATGGCCTTCTTGAAGGTCTGGACAAACCTTTCAGCTAATCCATTGGTGGCGGGATGGTATGGGGCGGACGTATAGTGCTTAACCCCATTGTTTTTTAAGAACTTCCTGAATTCTTCGGACACAAATTGCGGTCCATTGTCAGAACAGATCTGTTCCGGCAGCCCATTCCTGGCAAATATGGTCCTTAATACTGTGATGGTTTTTTCCGTGGTGGTGGAGGACATCTTTATTACCTCCGGCCACTTGGAGTGTGCATCCACCGCAATTAAGAACATTGAGTCCATAAATGGACCAGCAAAGTCGATATGTACCCTTTGCCATGGAGATGAGGGCCACTCCCATGGATGTAGAGGGGCTTGTGGTGGGGCGTTTTGGACCTTCTGGCATCCTAGACAGCTCTTGGTCATTTCTTCGATGTCTCCATCGATACCTGGCCACCACACAAACGCTCTGGCTAGGTTCTTCATTTTTACTCCACCCAGATGCCCCTCGTGAAGCTCCTTTAGCACTTTATGCTGGAGTTTGGGTGGAATCACCACTCTGGATCCACACATCAAAGTTCCTCGGCACACTGACAGCTGTTCTCTTCTTTGCGAGAATGCTGGCAACAGTGGCTCGCCATGTGCTGGCCATCCCTTCACCGTTAAATCGTAGACTCGTGAGAGAGTCGGGTCATTTCTCGTTTCCTTTTCGATGGTAGAATTTGTTACTGGTAGACATTCCACTATGGTTGAGTGGAACATCTCCACTGGGTCCACTGTAGGCACCTCTTCTACCGTTGGCAACGGTAGGCGCAGTAAACCTTCAGCATTCCCATGCTGTTTTGATCCTTTGTATCCTATGTCATATTGGTGTGCCCCTAGGAAAAGGGACCACCTCTGTAGCCTTTGCGCTGTCATAATGGAAACGCCCCTTTTAGGGTTGAATATGGATACCAACGGCTGGTGGTCTGTCAGCAGTGTAAACTTCTGGCCCTGCAGGTAATGGTTAAACTTCTTTACTCCCCACACCAGGCTGAGAGCCTCCCTATCTATCTGAGCATAGTTGCGCTCAGCGGAGGTCAATGATCTGGATGCAAATGCGACTGGCCTTTCCGAGCCATTTGGCAACTTGTGTGAGAGTACTGCTCCAATACCATAAGGAGAAGCATCACAAGCTAAACGAATAGGTAGCGTTGGGTTGAAGTGAGCCAACACTTCCTCTGAGGTGATCAATGCCTTGCTTTTGCGAAAGGCCTTCTTACAGTCCTCGCTCCACTTCCATGGTACTTCTTTCTGCAAAAGAGCATTCAGCGGGTGCAGCACCGTGGATAGATTTGGCAGAAACTTATGGTAATAGTTAATCAACCCTAGGAACGACCTCAACTGGGATACATTTTCCGGAGCGGGAGCCTTCACAACAGCTTCGATCTTGTCAGGTGACTTGTGCAGCCCCTCCTGGTCAATGACATGACCACAGTACGAGATCCGTTTCTGAAAGAACTCACATTTCTGGCGATTAACTCGAAGGCCATATTCCTTCAACCTGGTGAGCACCAGTTTCAAATTTGCAAGGTGTTCCTCATCGTCATCTCCTGTAATCAGGATATCGTCCAAGTAACATTGAGTGCTTGGAATTCCCTGTAATACCTGCTCCATGGCCCTCTGCCAAATTGCTGGAGCCGAAGCCACTCCAAAAACCAGTCTATTATATCGATACAAGCCTCTGTGCGTGTTGATTGTGAGATACTGGCGCGACTCTTCCTCAACTTCCATCTGTAAGTACGCTTGCGCCAGGTCTATCTTGGTGAAGTGTTTCCCGCCAGACAATGAAGCAAAGATATCCTCAATCCGCGGAAGCGGATATTGCACCATGTGAAGCACCGGATTAACTGTGATCTTGAAGTCTCCACAGATGCGGACCTTCCCCGGTTCACCTGGCTTGTTACTCGATGAACGCTTCATGACGGGAACAATGGGCGTGGCCCACTCACTCCAGTCCACCTTAGACAGTACTCCTGAATGTTCAAGCCCTTCCAGCTCAGCTTCCACAGCAGGTCGTATCGCATAAGGTACCGGTCTGGCTTTGAAAAATTTTGGGTTTGCATGTTCTGCAATCTTGATTTTTGCCTTAATTCCTCTCAGTGTTCCCAGTCCCTGTTGGAACACCTCATTAGCTTCATCCAATATTCTGGACAATCGTTCAGGTTTGACATCTTTTTTCCCGGAATCTACCGTTATTGCATTTAGGGAGTGCCAGTCCATATTTATTTTCCTGATCCACTCCCGTCCCAGAAGTGGTGGACCTCCCTCAGGTAGTACATATATGTCCATTCCTTGGTGTTCTTTGCCCTTGTGTACCACCTTGACTTTTATCTTTCCGATGGGGTATACTTTTTGCCCCGTGTATGTCTGCAATACTATCTCCGTATCCCGTAGGGGAATATGTGTGAATAACTTTTTGTAATCTTGCTTATTCATGACCGTCAATGCCGATCCGGTGTCCAATTCCATCTTCACTTGGACTCCTGCTATCTGAAGTGTGACCCAGATAGTTTGTCGGTCAGCTTCCTTACTCACATTGTGAATTCTCAGACTACCCAGTTCCTTGCTGTTGGAGTCTGAATCCGAATTCTGTTCATCCGAACTCTTCTCAGCCACCTTATGTACCTTTCTGCACTTTTCCTGCGGTGACTTTTTGTTGCTGGTCTTCTTTCCTGACCGGCATACTTTAGCTATGTGACCAAGCTTGCCACATTTTCTACATTCCTGGTTTTTAAACCAGCATTGGTTCTGATCGTGTGTTGTCTTTCCACAACGATAACATTTCGTTGTACCCAAAGCCATTTGATCTACGCTGAGTACCACTGCCTTCAGCTGCATTTCCGCAGTGCCTCTCGCTGCGGCTTCGTGCGATGCTGCAATAGTGACAGCCTTATCAAGTATAAGATTATTCTCTTCAAGCAGCCGCTTTTGTGTTCCTTCTTTCGACAATCCACACACGAATTTGTCTCTCAGTGCCTCTGTCAGACTTTCCCCAAACTGACAGTATTTCGCGAGCTTACGCAGTTCAATTAAATACTCTGCGTTGCTTTCCTCTTTCAGTTGCGTTCTCGCATAAAATTTAAATCGTTCCGCTAACATCAGCGGTGTGGGGTTCAAATGATTTTTCAGAACAGCAACAATTTTAGCGAAAGTCTGATCCGCCGGTTTAGCTGGTGATAGAAGATGCTTCAATAGCCCGTATGTCTTCGCACCCATTGAGTTTAGTAAGGTTAGTGCTTTATCTTCATCTGATATTTTATTTGCCTTACAATATATCTCTATGCGTTCTACATACGTGGCCCAATCTTCAACATCGGGATCGAAATCGTTGATGTTACCACGCTTAGGCATCCTCGCAACCTTCTTGAGAAACAAAAAGAAATTTTTCTTTTCTTTTTTTCTCCAAAATGGCAGTTTCCCGCGCTTGTCTTCTTCCCCCGCCTATGAAAATGGCGGCTTCCCGCATTTGCCTTTCTCCCCCGCTGGCTGTAATGGCGATTGCTGTATTGCTGCGTTCGCCCTCCCCAGCGGTTTTCAATCGTGCCTCCCAGCCCCTCTTGCAGTCTGGTCCTTTCCCCCGGCTGCGGCTGAGTTCTCCGCATTTTTTTTTTTTTAATTTTCTCCCGCGCCTTACGCTGACCCGGTCGCTGCTCCTCGCGGCCTCGGTAGCTGCCCGGCCTTTTTCACCGGTCGTGGTCGAGCTCTCTCTCGACGCTGTTGCATCTCCCAGCCCGCTTGCAGCCCGGTCTTTTACACCGGCTGCGTTTGCATTCACCGCGGCTCCCGTGCCTTACGCTGCCCCAGTCTCAGCGCCTCTGGCCCCGACTTCTGTCCAGCTCTTTTCCCCGGCCGTGGTCGAGTTCTCCGCCCTTATATCCTCCGTTTTTCCCTCCCCTATTTCACAGCCAACGTGGCCGACTTGCTGCTCGTCGCTGATCGGCTTACCCACCACCGTGATAGAAGGGATGATCACTGCCTGTTGCTGATGGAAGGCTTCGTGTCAGAATTCTTCCTTTGCTCTGCAGACCCGAGTCTTTTCTCAGCAGAATGATGAGGGCGGATGCCTCCTCTCGACGCCCGTTAAACTGCCTTGGATGTATCTCTGCCGCAGGGTAAGATCGTACTCGTCGCCACTGTTAAGTCTGTGGGTTATATTGAGAATTACTACACAGACCACAAGAGTAAACTTTAACAGGTTTTTACTATTCGAAGGTCAGGGCGGAACTGCCCAATAAATCCTTACACAGCACTTATATACCGGTGTAGTCACCACCAGTATTACAGTATACAGCAGCCAAGATAAAGTAGTGCAACTCTTAAAATAGTTCTCTTAAAGGTGGAACGGTTACATACACCACAGATGTCCCCCTTACACAAGGTGCCAAGGGGGATCATAACCAGGGCTGGTGGTGGGGCCTGTAAAAACCCCATTCCCACAGAATCAGGCCGTGGAGTTTCTGCCCACATGGGACAGGAGGGTTCTGGAGATGCACTTCTAGTGACACTTGTGCCCACCTGCCCTGTGCCAATCAGACAAATTCCAACGGGGTCCATACTCGAGGCCGCTGATGGGCACCATTCTGACGTAACTTCCAGGATTGCGCTCCAAGGACTTTCAGCTACATTGTGTCAGGATGGCCGTATTCATTTTGAGAACAGCAGGAGATAGTTTCTAGGGACCTACACTCAGGAGGGCGGTGGGTGGCTTCATTGGTAGCCCTACTAGCCAACCTGTTGACAGGAAGGGGGTCAGAGGTCAAAATGCCGACTTCCTGTCCAGCTAGAGGATAAAAGGACATGTAAACACATGGTCAAGTCTGGGGAGAGAGTCTGACTTAGCAAGAGGAGGTTCTCTCACCTTAAGCTCAGAGCTGGTCAGAATCAATGGGCTGATTGACTGGACAAGTGTTATTTAGCATGCTTTGGGGGATTCCATGAAAGGCAAATCATTTAAGGTAAACACAACCGTTTACATAATTATCATTGCCCAAACCTTGACTCTTACTTTAAAACGAGAACCTTCAACCATTGCTGAGGCATCTGAAGACCTGGAGCAGACTCCGTGCCAACATGCTCCAAATCCTCAGATGATTCCTTACCTGTCTCCGTGTTCTACGTCACCAGCGCGAGGTAAGGTAAAGATTTCCCAGGAGGTAGATCTTTTGACACACTCTTCAAGCATTGCTCAGCAATGCTTGTTGGCTTTGTGCCAGGAGTGCCATTTACAGTCTGCCATGGCAACGTGTCCAGTTGCCATGCACTGTCCTGCGTCCTTGAATCTCCACATTAGTGATACTCCAATTACTAACCTTGAGAGGGCAGAAGTCTCAAAGGACCTTCAAATGCAAGCTCTTTCTTCTTTTTTTCTTTCCTCGTGGTCCACCCAGCCTTCTCTTCTCTTTCAACCTGTAACCATCAAGCAGAGCATTGTACAGGAAACTCTTTTTTATCCGGCACCGACGGGACCGGCGTGGTGCCGGTTGATCAAAAAGTCCGGATTACAGAGAGGTATACTTACCAAGGTACGAGAGCCCCGTACACGGCCACAGGTGCAGGAGCCTCGGTTATACGACACTTGTGCAGGAGTCCCGGTTACAGGGCCACAGATCCAGGAGTCCCTGTTGCATGGCAACAGGTGCAGGAACCCCGGTTACACGGCCACAGATCCAGGAGTCCCTGTTGCATGGCAACAGGTGCAGGAACCCCGGTTACACGGCCACAGATCCAGGAGTCCCTGTTGCACGGCCACAGGTGCAGGAGCCCCGGTTACACGGCCACAGATCCAGGAGTCCCTGTTGCACGGCAACAGGTGCAGGAACCGCGGTTACACGGCCACAGATCCAGGAGTCCCTGTTGCACGGCAACAGGTGCAGGAACCGCGGTTACACGGCCACAGATCCAGGAGTCCCTGATTGCACGGCCACAGGTGCAGGAGCCCCGGTTACACGGCCACAGATCCAGGAACCCCGGTTACACGGCCACTAATATATAGTAAAACTTACCTGAACCTACTCCTGAATTTTGCCGGTTAAGAGATTTTTCCGGATATTTAGGTACCGGTTAAAAGAGAGTTTCCTGTACCAGAATGGTCAAGGTCACACTCAATAAAGCAGGGGCAGCATTGACCTCCATATCCACCAGGGGATTGTTTCACTTGAGTGGCATTTAGCTGCCGATAAATTCGCAGACACAAAGGAAAATGCTTCTGCTGTCTTCTGTATTAAAGTGAACTTTAGCTGTGTCTGGAAAGTATTAACAGTGAAAGGGACAGTGGCCAGTGTGCAATCCTACATTGTGCCTGGCCCGATTGTTTTAATTCATTTTGGAGCAGGAAGTCAAAGAAGGAAAGAAAAGAGAAATAAAAACAGAAAATGCTGGAGATACTCAGCAGGTCAGGCAGCATCTGTGAAGAGAGAAACAGAGTTAATGTTTCAGGTCGATGACCTTTCCTCAGAACTGGAAAAAGTTAGAGATGGAACAGGTTTTTAAGCAAGTGAAGAGGCTGGGAAATGGGGGAGGAGATGAAAGAACAAAAGGGAAGGTCTGTGATAGGCTAGAAGGCAGGAGAGGTTAAGAGACATTGGCCCAGAAATTCGGGTCGGGGGCTTCCTGCGGGTGCAAGCCCCCGACCTGCACTTACCTACCGCGCCGGCCATTGAGCTGTGGGCCCGCGTGGGATTCCGATCCTGGGCCTCCTCCAACTGCCGACGCACAGTGCTTGTGTATCCCAGGGGCGCAGTTAGTTCGATGCGTCCCCTGGGATCACGTGGGCCATGGGGAGCCAATCGGAGCAGGGAATCCGTATTCATAGATTTGACAGGAAGAGCTGTCAAACCTATGAATACAATTCAGCCCCAAAACATAACTAAAACTTCAAATAAATTTTAAAAAACATCACATTTTAAAAATAACTATAAATTACATAAAATAACTATTTTAAACAATAATTTGAATTTTTGAAAAAATTAATTACATTTTCTAACGGGGCTAAAAATAAACTTACCTTTCTTTAAAGTATTTAAAAATAATAAACCTGTGGAAAAAATGTTTTAATTTTACTTAATTCACCACTTACCTTGTTAAAAGCAGGCCTTGCGACTGCTTTTTATAAGCGTAGCTGCTGGAGACTTACCCTCCCGGAGAAACCTGCAAAAAAACCGGAAGTTCCAGGCGTACGCACTGCCTCTCCGGCGCACGCATTCGACCTGTGAACCCCTTCCTTCAAAGGAGTGGAAGTTCCGGTTTCCCATGCATGCACAAAACCGGCACTTTCGTTGGGCCTACACGTGAGTACCTAGCGCGTACTCACCCGTGGGGACCCGAAGTTCTGGCCCATTAAGAACAGCAGCTCATCTTTCGATTAGGCACACTACAGCCTTCTGGACTCAACATAGAGTTCAACAATTTCAGATCATAACCTCGGCCCCTATTATATAAACATTTTGTAATGAAATCTGTTTGTCTTGCCTGTATTCGTTCTTGCCTGTATTCGTTTTGCACTCATGTATATTACCCTCCCCCACACGGTGTATAGTTTCACTTCCTCTTTCCTGACTAACCTGGAGAGTTCCAGGTCTTGGCTCTTGGCTCCGCCCCTGACTTCTCTTACTTAAAGATCCCAGGATCTGTATGACTCATTCCTGTGAGCCAGTCGGTGTGTTGAGATGTTAGCTCTGATCTTAGTGATTAAAAGCCAACTTGTTAAAGTCTATTAACTTCTAGTTTTGTGGTTATTGAAGGCACATCAATTTTAATCACTAAAGAATACTAGGATGGATCGACTCCTAAAACCAGAGCGTCTGGACTTGGATCCACATTCTGCTGAAGCATCAAATCAATTTGGACACTGGCTCAAATGCTTCGAACTCTTCGCGAGGGCCTCATCCGCTAGTGAGGTAGATAAACTGAGTCTACTGACTACTCGCGTTAATCATCGGATTTATTCGTTCATCCGGGACGCCACCTCTTACACGGAGGCCATCACTATCCTGAAGGCCCAATACCAGAGGCCAGTAAACGAAGTGTACGCCAGACATCTGCTGGCTACACGCAGGCAGCGACCAGAGGAATCAATGGACGATTTCTTACAGGGCCTAAAGGACTTGGTCCGGGACTGTAACTGCAAGGCCGTGACGGCCAACGTGTACTCTGACGAATTGGTCCGCGATTCCTTCATCACGGGCCTCAAATCGAATTATATCCGGCAGAAACTGCTGGAGAAGGAGGTCCTGGACTTAAAAAAGGCAGTGGCCACTGCGCGATCGCTGGACGTGGCCCAGAAAAACTCTGACTCTTATTCTTCCGGCCATGCGGCCCTCACTGTCTCGTGCGCGCCGAGCGGGCCGCCATCTTGGAATCAGCCATCTTCCCCATCCAGTTCTCAGACCAGCTCTACACCGCCGGAGTCCCCACACAGAAGTTCACCCAGGAGTCCTACTACAGCGGCAATGTCTCGCGGCCCGAAACGCTACTTCTGCGGCCAGGCCAAGCACCCCAGACAACGATGCCCAGCGAAAGACGCTACATGCTTCAAATGTAAGAAAAAGGGGCATTTTAGCAAAGTCTGCAGGGGGAATCTGATTTCCAACTCCGTCACCGCCTCGTGCGTGCTGTGCGGGCCGCCATCTTGGGATCCGCCATCTTTTCCCGACTCAACGGCCACCCAGGGCCCAACAGTGGCTTCGATCACGGTGGATCAATCCAGGCCACACCCGTTGACAAAATCCATGATGGACATACAGGTAAACGGGAATTTAATGAAATGTTTAATTGACTGTGGGAGTACCGAGAGTTTTATCCACCCTAGCCTGGTACGGCAGCACTCATTAACGGTAACCCCTACACGGAGCAGAATTGCTATGGCTGCTAAGCCCCACACTTCGGACATTTTGGGCTACTGTGTGGTAACACTGACTGTAAAAGGCATGGACTACAAGGATTTAAACTCCTCGTGATGCCAGAACTCTGTGTTAATGTAATCTTGGGCCTGGACTTCCAGTGCCACCACGAAAGTGTCACGCTAGCATATGGCGGGTCCCAGCCGCCACTCACAGTCTGTGGCCTATTAACCTTAAAAATCAGCCCGTCCTCTTTATTCGCTAATCTCGCTCCGAACTGTAGGCCCATAGCGACCAAAAGTAGACGGTACAGTCTGGAAGACAGACACTTTATCAAGGCGGAAGTGGACAGACTCCTGCGGGAAGGCATTATTGAATGCAGTACCAGTCCGTGGCGTGCCCAAGTAGTCATAGTTAAAAATAGCGAAAAGAAATGGATGGTAATTGACTACAGCCAGACTGTTAATATTTATACCCAGCTGGACGCCTACCCTTTACCCCGCATATCAGAAATGGTCAACCAGATCGCGCAATACCGAGTCTTCTCGACTATCGACCTCAAATCCATTAGAGCGGAGGACCGCCCATACACCGCCTTTGAGGCGAATGGACGCCTCTACCATTTTCTCAGAGTGCCCTTCGGGGTAACAAATGGGGTCTCGGTCTTCCAACGTGAGCTGGACCGCATGGTTGACGAGAATAAACTACAAGCTACCTACCCCTATCTGGACAATGTCACTATCTGCGGGCACAACCAGCAAGACCACGATCTAAATCTTGCGAGATTTTTAAAAATTGCCCTAAAGCTGAATCTAACCTACAACGAAGACAAATGTGTCTTCAACACAACCCGTCTCTGTATCCTCGGCTGTGTGGTGGAAGATGGGGTAATTGGACCGGACCCTGACCGATTACGCCCCCTAAAGGAACTGCCCCTGCCACACAATCCCAAAGCTTTAAAAAGGTGCCTGGGATTTTTTTCGTATTATGCCCAATGGGTGCCCAATTACTCTGATAAGGCCCGACCCCTCATTAAATCGACGTCCTTCCCACTATCAGCTGAAGCTCGGGAGGCTTTCACCAGTATCAAACAGGACATTGAAAGGGCTGCACTGTGTGCAGTGGACGAAAGCATTCCCTTTCAAGTCGAAAGCGATGTGTCAGACTTTGCTTTAGCTGCGACCCTCAATCAGGCTGGGAGACCTGTGGCCTTCTTCTCCCGAACCCTTCAGGGACCTGAAATCAGGCACTCTTCTGTCGAGAAGGAGGCACAGGCTATAGTGGAGGCAGTGCGGCACTGGAGACACTACCTAGCCGGCAAACGTTTCACCCTGCTCACTGACCAGCGGTCGGTGGCTTTCATGTTTAATAACAAACAAAGGGGGAAAATCAAGAATGACAAAATACTCAGGTGGAGGATCAAACTATCCACGTTCGACTATGATATTATGTACAGGCCGGGAGCCCTTAATGAACCCCCAGACGCCCTATCGCGGGGAATGTGTGCCAGCATTCATACGGACAAATTACAGGGTCTCCACAACGACCTCTGTCACCCAGGGGTCACCCGACTATACCATTTTATAAAGTCCCGCAATCTGCCCCACTCCATCGAGGAGGTCAGGGCAATGACCAGAGCCTGCCGCATCTGTGCGGAATGCAAGCCTCGTTTCTACAGGCCTGACCGTGCACACCTTATCAAAGCCACACGGCCATTCGAACGCCTAAGTCTGGACTTCAAGGGACCCCTTCCCTCTGCCGACCGTAACGTATACTTCCTCAATATCATCGATGAATATTCCCGCTTCCCCTTCGCCATTCCCTGCCCAGACATGACCAGTGCCACGGTCATCAAGTGTCTCGGTAATCTATTCTGCATGTTTGGCATGCCGAACTACATACACAGCGATAGGGGGACGTCATTTATGAGTGACGAACTGCGCCAGTTCTTGCTCTCAAAGGGGGTAGCCACTAGCAGAACCACTAGCTACAACCCCCGGGGTAATGGGCAAGTGGAAAGGGAGAATGCTACTGTTTGGAAGGCTGTCACGTTAGCCTTAAAGTCAAAAGGCCTTCCGACCTCCCGCTGGCAGGAAGTCCTCCCAGACGTGCGCCACTCCATAAGGTCTCTGTTATGTACTGCCACTAACGCTACCCCTCACGAAAAGATGTTCGTTTTCCCCCGGAAATCGACCTCGGGCATATCTCTACCCGCGTGGCTGACGTCTCCGGGGACAGTACTATTGCGGAAGCACGTGAGAGGCCATAAAACGGACCCCCTTGTGGAAAAGGTACAGCTCCTCCATGCAAACCCTCAGTACGCCTATATGGAATACTCTGACGGGCGAGAGGACACTGTTTCCATAAAAGACCTCGCTCCCTCGGGGAGCGGAGAGAACGATGAGAGACTACCCGAGGAAGACCTACACCAAAAAGAGACAGGACGCCCAGAGGTATCAATACCCAACTTTAACCTGGAGGACACTGCAGATAACCTGGAAGACACTGCGGAGGCCCGGACAGCAGAGGAACCAGAATCCACTCCCCTAGAGGCACCCCAACCGGCTTTGCGCTGATCACTGAGAACCGCAAAACCTCCTGACAGACTCACTTATACCAACTTTTAAGAAACATCACCCCGATGGACTAAATCTAAAGAAGGGGTGAATGTAATGAAATCTGTTTGTCTTGCCTGTATTTGTTCTTGCCTGTATTCGTTTTGCACTCATGTATATTACCCTCCCCCACATGGTGTATAGTTTCACTTCCTCTTTCCTGACTAACCTGGGAGGTTCCAGGTCTTGGCTCTTGGCTCCGCCCCTGACTTCTCTTACATAAAGATCCCAGGATCTGTATGACTCATTCCTGCGAGCCAGTCAGTATGTTGAGATGTTAGCTCTGATCTTAGTGATTAAAAGCCAACTTGTTAAAGTCTATAACTTCTAGTTTTGTGGTTATTGAAGGCACATCACATTTTTTTCCACACTTTTTGTTTGTGTCTTCATGTGGCAGCTGTCTTTCATTCCGCCAGCACAATTTACACTTCATCTAGAGCCATCTTTTGTTTCTTAACCTGTCCCATTACAGGTACACTATCCCTTATCCGAAAGCCTTGGGACCAGCTGAGTTTCGGTTTTCGGAATTTTTCAGATTTCAGAAGGTATTATTATAAGACTGGGAAATTTGTATTTAATATAAATTTTAAAAGTTCAGGCTACCTCTTGCGACTGTTCCGTGTCTCATTCCCCTTCCTGCTTCTCTGGAAAGCCGGATATCGGCTGACTCCTACTAAGCTGGCCCACAAATCAGGTCGGGGGTCGGGTCGGGTGGTGGGGGAGAAAAGAATATCGGACGGGCCGCGGTTCAGGTCGGGGGGGGGTCGGGTCGGGGGGGGGAGAAAAGAATATCGGACGGGCCGTGGTTCGGGTCGGGGGTCGGGTCGGGTGGGGGGGGGGAGAAAAGAATATCGGACGGGCCGCGGGTCAGGTCGGGTCGGGTCGGGAGGAGAAAAGAATATCGGACGGGCCGCTGCAGCTATCGGACGGGCCGCTGTATTGTTGGGTTCACTCTCCCAGTACCTCCTTCACACTGCCCGGCTCGGCCTGCAATCTCCTACCCAGGAGGGAACTCTGTGACCCTCTGCCCTGCTCAGCGTAAGTCGTGCGCCACTCTGGTCATGTCGTGCGCACGACTTACGCTGAACGAAAAAACTTTCGGTTTTTAGAGGTTTTCGGTTTTCGGAAGTTCGGATAAAGGATAGTCTACCTGTACCATCTTCTTTTGCCTTGAATATCTCTTAATGTCTCTTAACTTCTTCGCCTTCTATCCTATCACAGACCTTCCCTTTTGTTCTTTCCTCCCCCTGCCCCCTTTCCCAGCTCCTACACTTGCTTAAAAATCTGTTCCATTTCCTGCTTTTTTTCCAGTTCTGACGAAAGGTCATCGACCTGAAACGTTAACTCTGTTTCTCTCTCCACAGATGCTGCCCGACCCGCTGAGCATTGCCAGCATTTTTTGTTTTTATTTCAGATTTCCAGCATCTGCAGTATTTTCTTTTAGCAGAAAAGAGAAGATTTGCATTTATATAACACCTTGTTGCACGCCTCAGCAGTTTCCCAAAGT
Source organism: Somniosus microcephalus (assembly GCF_052327205.1). Lineage (NCBI taxonomy): Eukaryota > Metazoa > Chordata > Chondrichthyes > Squaliformes > Somniosidae > Somniosus > Somniosus microcephalus. The sequence goes on along the minus strand of NC_141020.1, from coordinate 21,800,172 downwards.
GCTTCATATACAGGAAATTACTTTGAATTGTAGAATCCTTTTGGTATGTGTGTTGGAGTCGCTAGAAATCAACAGGCTCTGAGACTTTTGTTGCAGCAAAGGTTAAACGCGTGTTACTTTATTCACTCTCCATGAGGACTGAGGGTCTCAGCCTCGTTGCAGGGCTATGACGTCATCACGCTACCGACGCACGACGTCATCACGCTACCGACGCTCTTAAAGGGACCCTGCCCCGATAACCCAACCAAGTACATACATATAACAACATTGGCTATACATAGTGAATTGTGTTTAGGTACATATAACCACATTGGCTATACATTGTGAATTGTGTTATTGTCCCTATAGGGTCTCCGCCACATATGTCCCCCCAGAATTCACTAGCACTGGCAATGTCAGTCGTTGGAGGGGGCCGGATCACACGGTCGGAACGGCTCCTCAATTCCGGGGCGGGGACCGGGGGGGTTCGTCGGAGGGACCTCGGGCGCTCGGTGGTGGACGGAGGGTGCAGAAACCGGAGGTCGGCCCCGCCTCGGGGGCTGTGCCAACTCAACGGGTCGGTCCAGATCCAGGTGGGCCGGCTTAAGACGGTCCACGGAAATGCAGTCCGGCTTCCACTACGAAGGTCTTGTCCCCGGTTTCCAGGACGTGGAATGGTCCATCGTAGGGTGGCTGAAGAGGTCCCGGGTGGGCGTCGTGGCGGACGAAAACGTACTCCGCTGCACGAAGGTCGAGCGGAATGTGGGACTGCGGGAGGCCGTGCTGCGACGTGGGCACCGGCGCGAAAACCTAGGCGTTGTCCAGAAGGTCGGACCGCTGATGGGCTGCGGACCAAGGTTCCGTTGCGTTGGGGACGAAATCCCCGGGAACCCGCAGCGGCTGTCTGTAGACGAGCTCGGCGGACGAGGACTGGAGGTCCTCCTTGGGGGCGGTCCTGAGTCCCAGCATGACCCACGGGAGTCTGTCGATCCAACTGTCATCCCGGAGGCTGGCCCAGAGCGTAGCCTTCATGGAGTGATTAAACCATTCGCACAGTCCGTTAGCCTGAGGGTGGTATGCTGTGGTGCGGTGGAGTCTCAACCCGAGGCCTCGGGCGACAGCGTTCCAGAGCTCCAACGTGAACTGGGGCCCCCGATCGGAGGAAATGTCAGATGGGGCGCCGAACTGGGCGACCCAAGTGCTGATGAATGCCCGAGCCACCTCGATGGACGTCGTTGAAGACAGCAGGATGGCTTTCGGCCATCGGGTGGTTCTGTCGACCATTGTGAGGAGGTGGGAGAACCCGCGGAAGGGCGGCAGGGGCCCCACCAGGTCCACATTAACATGGTCGAACCGCCTCTTGGGCACCGCGAAAGGCGCCAACGGGGTTTTAGTATGGTGATGCACTTTCAAGTGTTGGCATACCACGCAGGTATTGGCCCAGCCGTGAACGTCCTTCTTGAGCCTGTGTCAGACGAACTTAGCTGCCACCAGCTTCTGTGATGGCTTCCTGCCTGGGTGGGAAAGATTATGGACGGCGTCGAAAACTTGCCGTCTCCACCCGTCGGGCACGACGGGACGTGGCTGCCCAATGGAGACGTCGCACAGGAATGTGGTGCCGGCATCGTCGAACGCGACATCCGCCAGTTGAAGGCCCGTGACCGCCGTCCTGTAGGCCTGGACATCCGGGTTGGAGGTGTACGGTGCTGGCGAAGGCTCGGGAGAGACAGTCGGCGACGGGGTTGTCCTTCCCAGCCACATGCTGGATGTCCGTTGTAAACTCTGAGATGAAGGCCAGCTGGCATTACTGATGGGCCGACCACAGCTCGGAAGCTTTGGCCATGGCGAAGGTCAACGGTTTGTGGTCCACGAACGCTGTGAACGGGCGAGCCTCCAGTAGGAAACGGAAGTGTTGGACGGCGAGGTAGAGGCCGAGAAGCTCGCGATCGAAGGTGCTGTACTTCCGCTCGCTGGGGCGGAGCTGCCGGCTGAAGAAGGCGAGCGGCTGCCAGGTGCCGTTGACCCACTGTTCATGGACGGCGCTGACCGCATAGTCCGAGGCGTTGGTGGTGAGAGTGATCGGCGCATCAGGTAACGGATGCCCCAGCATGGTCGCGTTAGCCAGGGCCCTTTTCGTGTCCGTGAAAGAATTGGCCATCTCCTCGGACCAGTCGACGGCGAGCTTGTCGGGCTTGCCTTTGAGGGCCTCGTAAAGGGGCCGCATAAGCTGGGCTGCTCGGGGGACGAAGCGATGGTAAAAGTTCACCATGCCCAAAAACTCCTGCAGGGCCTTCACGGTGAGGGGTCGCGGGAAGTTCATCACGGCCACCACTTTCGATGGCAGTGGCACCGCCCCTCCTTTGAGATGCGGTGCCCGAGAAAGTCGATCGAGGACAGCCCGAACTGGCACTCGGCCGGGTTGACGATTAGGCCGTGCTGGCTGAGGTGTTGGAAGAGAGTCCGAAGGTGCGACACATGCTCCGTCCTGGAGGCGCTGGCGATGAGGATGTCGTCCAGGTATATGAACAGGAATGTCAGGTCCCGTAACACGGTGTCCATTAAGCGTTGAAAAGCCTGGGCGGCGTTTTTGAGGCCGAATGGCATGCGGAGGAATTCGAACAGCTCAAACGGGGTGATCACCGCGATTTTCGGGACGTCCTGCGGCAGGACAGGGACCTGGTGGTAACCCCGGACGAGGTCCACTTTCGAGAATACCACTTTCCCGGCCAGGCGGGCGGAAAAGTCCTGGATGTGTGGAATCGGGTAGCGGTCGAGGGTTGTAGAGTCGTTGAGACGCCGGTAATCGCCACATGGGCGCCAACCGCCGCCTGGTTTTGGAGCGATGTGAAGGGACGAGGCCGACGGACTGTTTGACCGGCGGATGATGCCGAGGCGCTCCATGGTGTCGAACTCGGCTTTAGCGATGGCGAGTTTCCCCGGGTCGAGGCGCCGAGCGAGGGTGTAGAAGGGTGGACCGGTGGTCGAGATGTGATGTTCTACCCCGTGTTTGGTGGTGGCGGTCAAGAACGTGGGCTTCGTGAGGTCCGGGAACTCAGCGAGAAGGCGCAAAAACTCGTCGGAGGCCGAGAGTGCGCTGGACAACTTTGTTGTGCTGGACCCGCTGAGGAAACACGGGAGCGAGCTGAAAGTCTCAGCATTGATGAGACGTCGGTTCTTGACGTCCACCAAAAGGCCATTGGCGCAGAGGAAGTCAGCGCTGAGAAGGGGGGTGGACACTTTTGCTGTGACAAAGTCCCAGGTGAACCGCTGCCCGCCAAAACAAAGCGCCATGCTCCGTTTCCCGAAGGTGCGAATGGAAGTGCCATTGGCGGCTTCGATGACGAGGCCATGGTTCCCCCCTTGGATGTCTATGGTTGACGCGGGCAGGACGCTCACCTGGGCACCCGTGTCACAAAGAAAACAACGACCGGAGTCGGTGTCCGTAATAAATAACAAACTGCCTGAACGGCCGACAGCCATAGCAGCCGACGAGTGGTCTTTCGTTTGTTTCGACGCGGGAAAACTGCACGGGGGCCGGCACTTCCTGGTTTTGGGGCCGAACTGCGCATGGTAGAAGCAGAGGCTTGGGGGCTGCCGCCGTTGAGCTGTATCAGTGGGGGCAGGGCTCCATGGGGCCGTACAATACTGTTGCCCGGCGGAGAAAAATTTGTCGGCCTCCTTGGCCAGGCCGCGGAAATCAGTACTGGAAGAGTTGGCTAAAGCCGACCGTACCTGACCTGGCAGCTGTTGAAGGAACAGTTCCTTGAAGAGAAAGCATGGCCTGTGTGTGCCCAGAAGGGCCAGCATGTGGTCCATCAGCTCCGAGGGCTTGGAGTCGCTAAGCCCGGGTAGAGAGAGAAGCCGGCGTGCGCGCTCGGCTTCGGTGAGTCCAAAAGTTTCTAAGAGGTGCGTTTTCAGCGTTTCGATTTTGTTGAGCTCCAGGGGGTTCTCGAGCAGGCTCACGACTCTGGCCACGGTGGAGCTGCCGAGAGCAGAGACGACGTAGTAGTACCTCGTGTCGTCCGCGGTGATGTCCCGGAGTGCAAATTGAGCCTCGGCCTGGGTGAACCAAGCGGCAGCCTGTCATTCCCAAAACTCGGGTAATTTGATGGAAACGGCGTTCGTCGCCATTTCGGATGAGGTCTTTGGAATCATCCAAAAGAACAGCGGGGTCACCAATGTTGGAGTCGCTAGAAATCAACAGGCTCTGAGACTTTTGTTGCAGCAAAGGTAAAACGCGTGTTACTTTATTCACTCTCCCTGAGGACTGAGGTTCTCAGCCTCGTTGCAGGGCTATGACATCATCACGCTACCGACGCATGATGTCATCACGCTACTGACGCTCTTAAAGGGACCCTGCCCTGATAACCCAACCAAGTACATACATATAATAACAACATTGGCTATACATAGTGAATTGTGTTTAGGTACATATAACCACATTGGCTATACATTGTGAATTGTGTTATTGTCCCTATGTGGTCTCCGCCACATGTGGGTGTGTGTCAGCCATTTTGTGCACAGCAAGGATCCCCTCAAACAGCATTAAGATGAAGGACCAGTTAATCTGTTTTTGGTGAAGTTGGTTGAGGGAGGAATGTTGAACAGGACACTGGAAAATCTTCCCCTGCTCTTCTTCCAATAGCCCCCTGGGATCTCTTACGTCCACCTGAGAGGGAAGATGGGGCCTGGGTTTACCATCCAGTCCAAACGACTGCACCTCCGACAGTGCAGCTCTCCCTCAGTGCTGCACTGGGAGTGTCAGCCAAGATTATGTGCTCAAGTCTCTGGAGTGGGATTTGAACTCACGACCTGCTGACTCAGGCAAGAGAGTGCTACCCACTGAATAAATGTTAGTCAGTGTCCTGAGGCATTAAACATGGGGAGTGAAGACCAATGCAGTCTTCAGGTGAAGCGTTGTTGGAGGGTGGGGGATAATTGGACCAGGGTAGGTAGATCTAAGATTTTGAATAAGGTATATAGATTGATTATAATATAAAACATTAGTCAAGATGGCGCCCGATACGGTCCGGCGCTAGCGCGCTCTCCCTGCTTCGGGCGGCCCGCTCTTGCCGCTTGCTCGCACAACCGGAGTGAGGTGTTCAGCGAGTCGGGCGGAGGCAGCGCAGCGCATCGGGACGCAGCAGCAGCCACGTCGACCCGCTAGGGCACGTCGGCCGGCTGCTCCTCAGTGGGGAAGCATTCCTGGGAGGAGGGGAGCCGAGCATGGCGGCCAGAGGCCGGACCGCAAGCAGGAGAAGCAGGCCCGGGCCGTCGGACCGTGGAGCCGGTGACGGTGAGGTGGAGGCCGCGGCGACCGGAGGATGTGTTGGGTGAGTCGGGCGGAGGCAGCGCAGCGCATCGGGATGCAGCAGCAGCCACGCCGACTCGCAGCCCGACTGGGAGGAGGGGAGCCGGGAATGGTGGCCAGAGGGTGAGCGGGAGAAGCAGGCCACCACACGTGGAGCCGAGCTGGCAACAGTGAGGAGGAGGCCGCGGTGACGAGGAGGACGGAGCGGCTGAGGGACATCGTGCTCCCACTGCCACTGGATGCCAAAGAATTGACTTTCTGAACACGGCGCTGTGAAAATAGCTGACGTGTCCCCACGGGGAGTAAGCATTCCATTGTACTAGTACATATGGCAAATAAAAAATTGAATTGAAACATATACATATTAATTTCCCATTTCTGTCCCGAAGTAGAGCTGGTTGGAGCATAGGGGTTTCTCTGCAGTACAGACTGAGAACCTGGGAGATGCAAGGATGATACCAGAAATGCGAGGGTATACACATCAGGAAAGGATGAACAGGCTGGGTCTCTTTTCTCTTAAAAAAAGAAGGCTGAGGGGTGACCTAATAGAGGTCTTTAAAATTATGAAAGGTTTTGATAGAGTGGATACAGAGAGAATGTTTCCACTTGTGGGGAAGAGCATAACTAGAGACCGTCAATATAAGATAGTCACCAAGAAATCCAATAGGGAATTCAGGAGAAACTTCTTTACCCAGAGAGTGGTGAGAATGTGGAACTCGCTGCCACAGGGAGTGGTTGAGGCGAATAGTATAGATACATTTAAGGGGAGGTTAGATAAGCATATGAGGGAGAAGGGAATAGAGGGTTACGCTGATGGATTTAGATGAGGAAAGACGGGAGGAGGCTCGAGTGGAGCATAAACGCCGGCATGCACTGGTTGGGCCGAATGACCTGTTTCTGTGCCATATATCCGATGTAATCCTATGTTATAAGTGCAAACCTCAGCCGTTACAGCACCACTACAGGCAAGAGGGTGTAATTACAGCGTGACAAGTTTACATAGGCAGTAAATGCGGACATAAGAATTTATAATGGTTTTGTAGGCAGGATGTTCACGGAGATGTAAGCATTTTACAATATTGTATCGATAGATGTGATGGTTTGTATTAAATATTTATAGCTTAAATGCTAGAGGTACTCACAGACGTACAGTCTCTCCTTGTGAAGGGGCAGAAATCTGCATTTACAATTCCCCATTCAGTGAGTTTCAGAGTTTAATCATGTCATCATGTGCAGTTGCCATAAAAACTTTTGAACCAATCACCGTATTTTTTTTTCTATTATATTATATCAATTTAACAACAATCTAATATAAGAACACAAGAACATAGGAGCAGGAGTAGGCCATTCGGCCCATCGAGCCTGCTCCGCCATTCAATAAGATCATGGCTGATCTTCTACCTCATCTCCACCTTCCTGCACTATCCCCATATCCCTTGGTTCCTTTAATATCCAAAAATCTAGCGATCTCTGCCTTAAATATACTCAACGACTGAGCCTCCACAGCCCTCTGGAATAGAGAATTCCAAAGATTCACCACCTTCTGAGTGAAGAAATTTCTCTTCATCTCAGTCCTAAATGGCCGACCCCTTATTCTGAGACTGTGACCCCTGGTTCTGGACTCCCCAGCCAGGGGAAACATCCTCCCTGCATCTACCCTGTCAAGCCCTTTAAGAATTTTATATGTTTCAATGAGATCACCTCTCATTCTTCTAAACTCTAGAGAATATAGGCCTAGTCTACTCAATCTCTCCTCATAGGACAATCCCCCTCATCCCAGGAATCAGTCTGGTGAACCTTCGTTGAACTCCCTCTAAGGCAAACACATTCTTCCTTAGGTAAGGAGACCAAAACTGTACACAGTACTCCAGGTGTGGTCTCACCAAGGCCCTGTACAATTGCAGTAAGAAGTCTTTACCCCAATCCCTTTGTAGTAACGGCTAGCATACCATTCGCTTTCCTAATTGCGGAATATACCCTATTCAATCTAGTTTGTATCTCTTGTACTGCTTTTAAAACTTTATGGGCTAGATTTTCAGTTGCTTGCGCCAGCAGTTAGCGCCTTAAGAGAAGTGATTTTCGGGCGCTATGCGTGTAGCGCCCGGGCGCAGCACAGTTTGCGCCCCGCCCCGAATTAAGTTGCCCGTTAGCGCCGGCGCAAAGTTTAGCGGCCGCCCGGATGCGCGCGCAGAAAATGACGTCACATCCTCGTGCAACGCCCTTTGGCCGCCCCGAATCCAAACTTCAGTCGGACCGCCCCATTGTGCGGCTGGCGTCCAGAGCGTTTGTAAAATGGAACGCAACACACCCTGGGGAGCGCAAATTAAAGGGCACTCCTCCTGCACTATAAAAGGCAGTCTGCATGTGTTGTGTGGAAGGATCCAGTGTGTTGTTGTGAACGGTGTATTTATGTTTCCGGCCACCACCTCCTCCTCCTCCTCCTCCTCCTCCTGTTTTCCCCCCCAGACTCTGCCTTTGAAAAAAACACATGCACCCTTCCCCTTTAAGAGCTCACTGGCACCAGAGTGTCTGCCGTGCGCTGCGCCCGAGCTCGGGTGTTGCGCTCTGCACCGCCGGCTTAGCGCCTAAAGATAGTAGTGGAATGCCTCTTTTAGCGCTCCACCAACCACTTAGGGCGAAGCCACTGAATTTCCGGCAACGGGGCGCTACTTTGGGGTGGGCGCTAACTTTGGGCGGGCGCTAAGGTTAGCGCCCCAAAACTGTCTATACTGAAAATCTAGCCCTATATACTTTTACATACCCTTACTTAGGCTTACATATTTTGACATGCCTTTACTACTTTTATGTACCTTTCCTTACCTTTACATACTTATGATCCTATACCTTAATTTGCCCTGTGCTGTATTACTTTTACATTCCTATACATAGCCTTACTTGCCATTATTTATCTTCTGTTACTGTTATTTCCCTTTAATTATTTTAAAATACCTTTAATTACCTGTGCATTTTGCTAGTTACTTTTACATACCTTTACACTTACCCCTGTTTACCTTTATAGCCCTTTGTATTCCCTCAGTTACTTTTACTAACCTCTTTTAACCTTGCATTACCTTTGGATGCTTTTATGCATCCTGACTTAAATACCTTTACTTAACTTTTACATACCTCTATGTGACATTGCTTGAGTGTCAGTCGTGGGTCAGTGGGTAGCACTCGCATCTCATGTCAGACGGTTGTGGGTTCAAGTCCCACTCCAGAGACTCGAGCACATAAAGCTAGGCTGACACTCCCAGTGCAGTGCTGAGGGAGTGCTGCACTGTCAGAGGTTCCGTCTTTCAGATGAGACGTTAAACCGAGGCCCCGTCTGCTCTCTCAGGTGGACGTAAAAGATCCCACGGCACTATTTGGAAGAAGAGCCGGGAAGTTCTCCTGGTGCCTTGGCCAATATTTATCCCTCAATCAACATAACAAAAACAGATTATCTGGTCATTATCACATTGCTGTTTGTGGGAGCTTGCTGTGTGCAAATTGGCTGCTGAATGGTTGTGAAAAGCGCTATATAAATGCAAGTCTTTTGTTTATATACCTCTATGTAACTTTGCTTATCTTTCCAGATCCTTCCTTACCTTTAGATGCCTTTACTTAGTCCTTTCATACATTATTTACCTTGAATCACCTTTCCTTACCATTGTGCACCCTTACTTACCATTACGCACCTATATTTATTTATTCTTACATACTTTTACTCATCTTTACATATTTTTTCTTAACAGTTCTGGTTTCTCTATTGATCAAGTGCCACTGTCTGTTTAAAGATGGGAGTCACAGTAAAAGTATTGGCCTCTGATTGATTGGAATGGGCTGACTAAAGCTGGGTCTTCAAACCCAGAGCTTTGATGATTAAGAAGACTATGTCATAGCCATGACCAGGTCAGCTTTTAGTGCAATTTCTGTGTCAAATGGACATGCCCTACCACTGGACAAATGATCTCATCCATAGCATCGGGGGATGGTGCCCAGATGAGAACATTTGTCTGCAGTGCAGTTAAGTATAGGATGATGTCACTGTGCGAGCAATTATCCAACTCCCTGTGTAGTACTTCCAGATGTGAATATATATCTCATTATGCACAGCAGCCAATTTCAGGTGTCCCAGGGATTTTTGAGATGGGAAAAGGCTTTTGAAAATGATCCTGGCGCATTTGTCGGTCTCTACTGAGTTTGATGATCTTTACTGGAGGCAGCAGTCCCTGTCGGTAGAATGGACACAGGGCGAGAACTTGCTGGGGTGTCCTCCAGAATGCAATAGCCTGTTGGCACTCACTGGCCAGACTCACACATGAGATTCACATGGATGATACCAGAAATGAGAGGCTATAACAATCAAGAAAAATTGAACAGGCTGGGGCTTCTTTCTCTAGAAAGGGGAAGGCTGTGGGGTGACCTGATAGAGGTCGTTAAAATGATGAAAGGGTTCGATAGGGCAGACATAGAGAAGATGTTTCCACTTGTGGAGGAGACCAAAACTAGGGGCCATAAATATAAGATAGTCACTAATAAATCCAATAGGGAATTCAGGAGAAACTTCTTTACCCAGAGAGTGGTGAGAATGTGGAACTCGCTACCACAGGGAGTGGTTGAGGCGAATAGCAGAGATACATTTAAGGGGAAGCTAGACAGTATATGAGGGAGAAAGGAATCGAAGGTTGTGCTGATGGGGTTAGAGGTAGTAAGGTGGGAGGAGGCTCGTGCGGAGCATAAACACCGGCACGGACCAGTTGGGCCGAATGGCCTGTTTCTGTGCTGTAAATTTTATGCAACTCTTTCCGCCTCCGTAACATCGCCCGTCTCCGCCCTTGCCTCAGCTCATCTGCTGCTGAAACCCTCATCCATGCCTTTGTTACCTCCAGACTTGACTATTCCAACGCACTCCTGGCTGGCCTCCCACATTCTACCCTACGCAAACTGGAGGTCATCCAAAACTCGGCTGCCCGTGTCCTAACTCGCACCAAGTCCCGTTCGCCCATCACCCCCTGTGCTCGCTGACCAACATTGGCTGCCGGTTAAGCAACACCTCAATTTCAAAAGTCTCATCCTTGTTTTCACATCCCTCCATGGCCTCGCCCCTTCCTATCCCTGTGCTCTCCTCCAGCCCCACAACCCCCAAGATATCTACACCCCTCTAATTCTGCCCTCTTGAGCATCCCTGATTATAATCGCTCCACCATTGGTGGCCGTGCCTTCGGTTGCCTGGGCCCTAAGCTCTGGAATTCCCTGCCTAAACCTCTCCGCCTCGCTACCTCTCTCTCCTCCTTTAAGACGCTCCTTAAAACCTACCTCTTTGACCAAGCTTTTGGTCACCTGCCCGAATTTATCCTTATGTGGCTCGGTGTCAAATTTGTTGTCTTAAAATACACCTGTGTAGCGCCTTGGGACGTTTTACCATGTTTAAGATGCTTTATAAATACAAGTTGTTGTTGTTGTTGTTTGGTCTCTGGTATCTGTCCCGCAATGTAACCAAAGACACCTTCTAGAGCATGGCACGCAAGGAAAATATCACAATTGACTGCCAGTGCAGACAACTGGGTCATGCCGTATACAGTTGAGAGATAGCAGGCACATGAGTGTTGTGAGCGTGCATCTGTGCACATGGTCTATGTGAGGCTGTACGATATGTGCATGTGTAGGCCCATCCCACATCTGGCGGGAGACTCTAATGCGTGAGATTGAGATGTCCTGTACTCCTGCATCAGCTTTGTGATCTTATGCATTATAGCAGTAATTCCCAATCCATTCTGTGGAACTCGCTATCACAAATAGTTGAGGTGAACAGCACAGATGCATTTAAGGGGAAGCTAGATAAACACATGTGGCAGAAAGGAATAGAAGATTATGCTGGTAGGGTGAGACGATGAAGGGTGGGAGGAGGCTCGTGTGGAGCATAAACGCCACACTAGACCAGTTGGGCCGAATGGCCTGCTTCTATGCTGCAGCCTCGATGTATCTCGATGTCTCTCATTGTAGAGGAAGAGAACCAATCGATGGTGACAGGGCTCACTCAGCATTGATCAATAAAGGAACTTGCACTTAGATAGTGCCTTTTATGTCCTAGGACATCCCAAAGCACTTCAGATCCTGAGAAAGTGTCTCCACTGGCAGGAGGGTCGGTAACCAGTAGACACAGATTCAAGGTATGATAGCAAAATACTGCAGATGCTGGAAATCCGAAATAAAAACAGAAAATGCTGGAAAAACTCAGCAGGCCAGGCAACATCCGTGGAGAGAAATTAGAGTCGACGTTTCGGGTCTAACCCTTTTTCAAACTGGAAAGGAAATAAAATAGATCGAAGGCAGGGCTGCGATAGAACAAAAGAAGTAAAAGAGACATTAAGAGGTATTCAAAACCAGACGAGATGGTAATAGGACAAGTGGAGACAAAAGACGGCTCAGATTAGGTGTGAAGTGTACTGGCAAAGGGTTTACCCGAAACGTTGACTCTAATTTCTCTCCACGGATGTTGCCTGGCCTGCTGAGTTTTTCCAGCATTTTCTGTTGTTATTACAGATTCAAGGTAATTGGCAAAAGAACCAGGAGGGAGATGAGGAGACTATTTTTTACGCAGTGAGTTGTGATCTGGAACGCGCTGCCTGAAAGGGAGGTGGAAGCAGATTCAATAGTAACTTTCAAAAGGGAATTGGAGAAATACTTAGAGTGGAAAAATTTGCGGAGCTATGGGGAAAGGGCAGGGCGAGTGGGACTAATTGGATAGCATTTCAAAGAGCTGGCACAGGCACGATGGGCCGAATGGCCTCATTCTGTGCTGTAATAACCAATTAATTACTTTTCTCAGAGTATAGTTACTTTTGGGTAGACAAACACAGCCGCCAATGTGTACACAGCAAGATCCCACCAACAGCAAATGAGATAAATGGCCAGATAACCTGTTTTAGTGCCAATGGTTGAGCGATAAATGTTAGGCCGGACCAATCCCCCTGCTCTTTTTTAACATCCACCCGAGCAGGAGGACAAGGGCTTGGTTCAAATTCTCATCGAAAACACAACAGCCTAGAAATTCAGTGCCCTTAGCACCGATTTTGCGGCGCTAGAGGGCCTAGCACTGCAATTGGCGCCGGTTCCTAAATTGCCTGGCGCCCTTCCGCGGCGGTAGACCGGTAGCGCTGCGCCGGCACCGATGACGTCATCGGTGTGCGCAGCGTCCCGGTTGCCGTGGTAACCCGGCCCCAAGCCGAAATTCAGTTGCGGCCGCCTCGCCAGTGGCAGCCGCAACTAAGACTCCGGCAAACGAGTGTTGCCGGAGTCTGCGCCGGCGCTTTAAGGAGGCACGGCGGCCGGCCGCTTTCCCGCCGGCCGCCTGCCAGCAGCTCCCTCCCCGGACTTCTCCCCACCCCCCCCCGGAACAGATGCAAGCCCGGCACTTGTCCGAGGTGCCGGGCTCATTTTTGATGAGATTTGCGCGGGCCGCGGCCGGGTGCAGGCAGCTCCTCCTTAACAGAAGGAGGAGGCCTGCACTTCCCGAGCCTGCCGCACCGCAGCGGGCGCCGCAGCGCCGGAATAGCGCCGCAATGCGGCACGTTGCGCCAGTTTTCAGGCGCTAAAACCCTTCAGTAGCGCCGGCAGCCGTTTGGGCGCGGCGCTACTGAATTTTTGGCGCGCGCAAAGGGCTTTAGCGCCGGCGCTAACTTCCGGCGCTAAAGCCCTGGCACAGCGCAAACTCAATTTCTAGGCCAACGCCTCCCAACAACACAGTACTCCCTCAATACTGCACTGAAGGAGCAAGCTCGACCATGGGCTCAAACCTCTGAAGTGGGGCTTGAATCTGCAACCTTCTGAGCCCGAGGCAAGCGTGCTACCACTGAGCCGAGGCTGACGCTCGGTTTTGACTGCAGGGGCTTGTAGTTTTAACCAGGTGCTGGGGGGGGGCGGGAATTTCACTATTGCTACGGATGCTGGGACAGGTCGACCTTCATAGAAGTAAGCAGAAACTCTTACAAACCCCAAAATGAGGAAGACTGTGAAGAGCAAGAGAGAAATAAAAGGAAGGAGGAAAGAAGGGAACAAGAGAAAGAGAAGAGAATGATGAAGAAACGAAGATAAAAAAGAAGACTTCGAAGAATACATTTGGCCATCCCCTTCCATCCTTGAACCGATGCAGCTTGTTGTGTTTATGTTCCTTGGTTATAAAAATTGCTACAGGTGTACAGGAATATAGGAACAGAAGGCCATTCAGCTCCTCGAGCCTGTTCCACCATTCTATTAGATCATGGCTGATCTTCACGTCAACTCCATTTAACCACCTCAGTTTTATATCCCTTAATAACCCTACCTAACAAAGGTCTCTTGATCTAAGTGTAAAAAATTCAATTGACCCCCGCATCCGCAGCCTTTAAAAAAAAGTCTTGCATTTCTATAGCGCCTTCCAGGACCACCGGACATCCCAAAGCGCTTTACAGCCAATGAAGTACTTTCTTGAAGTGGAGTCACTGTTGTAATGTAGGAAACGCGGCAGACAATTTGCGCACAGCAAGCTCCCACAAACCGCAATATGATAATGACCAGATAATCTGTTTCAATAACGTAGATTGAGGGATAAATATTGGCCAGGACACCGGGGAGAAGTCCCCTGCTCTTCTCCGAAATAGTGCCATGGGATCTTTTACCTTCACCTGAGAGAGGAGACGGGGCCTCGGTTTAACGTCTCATCTGACAGACGGCACCTCCGACAGTGCAGCACTCCCTCAGCACTGCACTGGAGTGTCGGCCTAGATTTTTGTGCTCAAGTCTTTGGAGTGAGGCTTTGAACCCACAATCTTCTGACTCAGAGGCGAGAGTGCTGCCCACTGAGCCACGGCTGAGAGAATTTCAGATTGCCACTACCCTTTGTGTGAAGAAGTGCTTCCTGCTTTCGCTTCTGAACGACCTAGCTCTAGTTTTAAGATTGTGCCCTTTTGTTCTTGATTCCCCTACTAGAGGAAATCGTTTCTCTGTATCCACCCTATCAAATCCTTTTATTATCTTTATAAACACCTCGAATGGATCACTCCTCAACCTTCTAAACGCAAGGGAATACAAGCCAGGTTTATGCAATCTGTCCTCATAATTTAACCCTTTAAGCCCTGGTCACATTCTGGCTTGCAACTGAACATCTCACATCTAGGTTTCGCCTGGTGATGACAACTCTGGGATAATTGTCTGTGCAATGGTGTCCATTTCACTGTTGTATGGCTGCACCGGTCCAAGTCAATCTCAGAGTAGCTGAGTCTTTGCGTCTGTGTTTAACATCAGTGCATGCGGACGTGTCAGTGGACTTCGCTGTGGCTGCATGATTCTGACGTATCACACCTCTGTCTTTAATTCAATAAGTATAAGTGGATAAATATTGTCCAGGACACCAGGGAGAGCTCCCCTGCTCTTCTTCGAAAAAGTACCATGGGAGTTTTACATCCAGCTGAACAGGCAGATAGGGCTTCGGTTTAACATCTCATCCAAAAGGACGGCACCTCTGACAGTGCAGCACTCCCTCAGTACAGCACTGTAGTGTCAGCCTGGATTATGGGCCCAAGGCTCTGAACCCTTGACCTTCAGATGAGACTGAGAGCTCTGAGTGATTGAGCTAGTATCTGTAAAAGTTTGCTGTAATACCAGTGAGTTATTTTCTCTACAGCTGAGTCTTTGGGACCAATATGGTGAGATTTGCCATGGTTACAGGTAGCGCTCCCTGGTGGTGAGAACGAGCACACAGCTGTTTGTTTCCAATTTTCTCCCCCTCCTGCCCCCAGAGACTCTGACGCCCGCTGGGGTACAGTTCCTCAGATGCTGATAGTCCTCTGCTCACCACCCACATCGAGAACGGCTTCCAGACTCGGCAGAAGCTGGGCGCAGTATTCCTAGATCTCACTGCAGCATATGCCGCAACCTGGCATACAGGCCTACTGTGCAAACTGTCATTGGTCCTACTGCAATGGGTTGTCATGGCTGTGGAACTTCTGCTGAAAGGCCACCAGTTCCAAGCTTCACTTGGATAAAGGAAAACCAAAGATCACAAAATGATCTACTTCAGGCCTATGTTCAAGCACTGACACTTAATCTCTTCCTCTTCACAAATGACCTTCCCAATACCATGGCTGGATATTTTATTTATGTAGGTGACACCTGGCTGGCAGAAAAGGACTGGCATTTCAGTCACCAAGCAGAGGTCCTGAGAGCTGACATGAGGGAGATGGTCCGCTATTGTAAAAGATGGAGACTTAAACCTAGTGCCAAGACAGTGGCCAGCTGTTTCCATCCAAACCAACACAGCGGCCAACAAACAACTTAGCATCTTCCCAAGAGGTCACAGGCTGGGCCACGACCTAGAGCCATTCTCTTGGTCTTACACTAGACCTTACCTTGACTTTCAAGGAACGCCTTACCAAGACTTCGCTGAATATAAAGACAAAGACTGCCAAACTAGCTGGCTCACCCTTGGGCAGCCAATGTGTGGACATTAAGAAACTCTGGGCTTGCCTTGTGTCATTCCGTAGCAGTGTGTTGCTCCCCAGCGTGGCTCAGCTCTTCTCACGCAGGACTAGTAGACACTCAGGAGAATGAAACCATGTGTATAATAACAGGTACCATGAAACCAACCAACCTGGGCCGGGGCTACCAGTCCTGGTGCCTTCTGAAATCAGGCGATGGGTTGCTTCACAGAATCTGCTCCTTAAGGTGCGAACCATGCCACATCTACCCCTCTTTAATCCATCGAACCATCATCTTAACTCAAGGCACCCAATGTAGATGTGGAGAAGATGTTTCCACTTATGGGGGAGTCTAAATATAAGATGGCCACTAATAAATCTAAGTAAAAGAGAAACTTCTTTACTTAGAGTGGTGAGAATGTGGAACTCGCTACCACATGGAGTGGTTGAGGTGAATAGCACAGGTACATTTAAGAGGAAGCTACATAAGTACATGAGGGAGAAAGGAATAGAAGGATTTGTTGATAGGATTAGACAAAGTAGGGTGGGAGGAGGCTCATGTGGAGCATAAACACCGGCATAGACCAGTTGGGCCAAATAGCCTGTTTCTGTGCTGTACATTCTTGTAATTTTACATAATTCCTCCAAGGAACCTAGATGCCACCTAGCGATGGTGCACTAGGTGACAATAACAAGCTTCAGACAGAGCCAGTGCCTATTTAGTGGCAGATCCAACAGTCCAACCCCTTGGCTTTGACCTACCACACCATCTGTGGATAAAGTTCAATCACTTCAGATCTAGAATGATCAGATGTATTGCGAATGGATATAAGTGGGGCCGACTCTCACCTCTGCGTCAGAACGTTGTGGGTTCAAGTCCCACTCCATGAGACTTGAGCACAAAAATCTAGGATGACAATTGAGTGTAGTACTGAAGGAGCGCTGCACTGTCGGAGGTGCCCACTTTCAGATGAGGCCTCATCTGCCCTCTCAGATGGATGTAGAATATTCCCCAGCCAATGTTCCCTCTAATTGTTTTTTCCATTTAAAAGCCGGCGAGCGGGCTACGCGGGACCTCCAGAGCACTGTGTGACCGCATGGCTACGCAGCTTAAAGGGAACATTGTCCATAGCACTATTCGCAGAAGAGAAGGGACATTCTCCTGGTGTCCTGGCCAACATTGATCTCACTACCAACATCACTGAAAACAATATCTGGTCATTTATCTCATTGCTGTTTGTGGGAGCTTGCTGTGCGCAACTTGGCTGCTGCCTTTCCTACATTGCAACAGTGATGGTGTGAAAGGAGCTGTATAAATGCAAGTCTTTCTTGGTGAATCCTTTCCTTTGCCTGCGGCCAGTTAGAAGATTAGGCCACATACTTGCAGGCTGCACCCATCGGCACGGGCTGGCTGGATTCCCCAAAGGACTTGAACAAGGTCCTTCGCCCAGCTATAGAATGGTTAGAACACTTAGACTCAAGGGCCCAGAAATTTGGGTCGGGGGCTTCCCACGGGTGCAAGCCTCCGACCTGCACTTAACTAGCGCGCCGGCCGTTGCGCTGTGGGCCCGCATGGGATTCCGATCCTGGGCCTGCTCCAGCTGCCGGCGCGCAGTGTTTGCGTATCCCAGGGGCGCAGTTAGTTCGAAGCGTCCCCTGGGATCACGTGGGCCATGGAGAGCCAATGGTAGCAGGGAATCTGTATTCATAGATTTGACAGGAAGAGCTGTCAAATCTATGAATACAATTCAGCCCCAAAACATCACTAAAACTTCAAATACATTTTTAAAAAAACATCACATTTTTAAAATAACTATAAATTACATAAAATAACTATTTTAAACAATAATTTAAATTTTTGAAAAAATTAATTACAGTTTCTAACGGGGCTAAAAATAAACTTACCTTTCTTTAAAGTATTTTAAAATAATAAACCTGTGGAAAAAATGTTTTAATTTTACTTAATTCACCACTTACCTTGTTAAAAGCAGGCCTTGCGACTGCTTTTTATAAGCGTAGCTGCTGGAGACTTACCCTCCCGGAGAAACCTGGAAAAAAAACGGAAGTTCCAGGCGTACGCGCTGCCTCTCCGGCGCACACGTTCGACCTCTGAACCCCTTCCGTTAAGGGAACGGAAGTTCCGGTTTCCTGCGCAGTGCATGCACAAAACCGGCACTTTCGTTGGGCCTACGCGTGAGTACCCAGCGCGTACTCACCCGTGGGGACCCGAAGTTCTGGCCCCTTAGATCTCGGCGCTCCTCTAATTCTGGCCTCATGCTCATCCCCGATTCCCATCGCTCCACCATTGGCGGCCGTGCCTTCAGCTGCCAAGGCCCCGAGCTCTGGAATTCCCTCCCTAAACCTCTCCGCCTCTCTCTCCTCCTCCTTTAAGATGCTCCTTAAAACCTACCTCCTTAACCAAGTTTTTGGTCACCTGCCCTAATATCTCCTGATGTGGCTCGGTGTCAAATTGTGTTTTATAATCTCTCCTGCGAAGCTCCTTGGGATGTTTTACTAGGGTAAAGGCGGCGCTATATAAATGTAAATAAATATAAATACCGACCATAGAGCACATATACCAGAAACGCTGTTTACGGAGGTCACGGTCCATCATCAAAGACCCTACCCACCCCAGCCACAGTCTGTTCACCCTCCTGCCATCTGGGAGACGCTACAGATGCATTCGCACCCGTACGACCAGATTTAGGAACAGCTTCTTTCCCAGGGCTGTCATCCTACTGAACTCCACAAATAAACTCTAAAGCCTGCACATCTGCCAATGCACTTTATTATGGTTATGTTTATGTTAATGTATTACAAGCCAAATGAATGTTGAATGTTTAAATGTCTTAATCTAAATGTACACTCTCGGGAGCCGCAAGCCTACATTTCGTTGTACTGCACTTGTGCACTAACAATGACAATAAAGTGGATTATGATTATGATTATTATGATGTGTCGTTGTTGACAGTCTATATAAATGCAATCGCAATTTTTTTTAAACTTGGCGTTAGCGACATTGTAAGGTCTCATAGAATCATAGAATGGTTACAGCGCGGAAGAAGGCCATTCGGCCCATTGAGCCCGTGCCAACTCTCAGCTAGTCCCACTCCCTGCCCTTTCCCCGTAGCCCTGCTAATTTTTACCCTTCAGATAATTATCTAACTCCCTTTTGAAAGATAAAATTGAGTCTGCCTCCACTGCCCTTTCAGGCCGTGCCTTCCAGCTCCTCACCACTCGCTGCATAATAAAGTCTTTCCTCATGTCGCCTTTGGTTCTTTTGCAAATCACCTTGAATTTGTGTCCGCTGGTTCTCGGCCCTTCCACCAATGGGAACAGTTTCTCTCTATCTACTCTCTCAAGACCTACCATGATTTTCAACACCTCTCTTAAATATATCACCTGTGGCTCAGTGGGCGGCACCCTCGCCTCTGGGTCAGAAGGTTGTGGGTTCACGTCCCACTCCAGAGACTTGAGCACAAAAATCTAGGCTGACACTCCAGTGCAGTACTGAGGGAGCGCTGCACTGTCGGAGGTGCTGTTTTTCAGATGAGATGATAAACTATTCCAAAGAAGAACAGGGGAGTTTTCCCCAATATTTATTCCTCAACCACCATAACAAAAACAGATTATCTGGTCATTCTTCTTCTTCGGCAGCCCCTCGGAACCGAGGATGACTTGCTTCCACACTAAAAATGAGTTCTCAGGTGACTGATGAGTCCAATGCCGGGACCTACAGTCTCTGTCACAGGTGGGGCAGACGGTGGTTGAAGGGGTGCTTGGGTTGACGTGCATTGCTCCCGGTGAAGAGACTCATTATCACGTTGCTGTTTGTGGGAGCTTGCTGTGTGCAAATTGGTTAACGTGCGTTTCCCACATTACAACAGTGACTACACTCCAAAAAGTACTTCAGTGGTGCTTTGAGACGTGCGGTGGACGTGAAAGGCGCTATAGAAATGCAAGTCTTTCTTTCTGCTCCAAGAAGAACAACTCCAGTCTCTCCTGCAACGTTTTTACCACCTGGCCAGAAAGAGACATCTTACCTGGACACCAACCCGAGTGAGGAAGGGTTCCCTCTGCTCACTATTAATTACCTTTCTTTTAACACGTGCTGACGGTTTCGTTATAAGCAGCAAAACCATCGTCCCCTGCCCCCCTCCCCAGTTCAGTTTGAATTTCTGGAAATCTGCACCAGCCCACTCAGGAACTTGGAGAGGCAGTGACCCTCCTCCCTCTGCCACTTCCTGAATGCACCGAACCAATGAAACTAGACAAGGGTGCACGTTGGTTACATCTTCAGCCGGAGCGGTGTGTTGCCTGTCTGCACTGGGAAGTGGTGACTGCCCCTTGTTGCAAGGGTTAACGTGCGGTGGTGTTTGGGAAATGAATGCACATTATCCCGCCTGATAGAAACAGCCATTCAAAGATTCCTGCTCCCTTGGTATCTGGGGCTGCGAGTGTAGACGAGGGGAGTTCTAGGCGTCTGTATTTCCGGGTGTGCTCATTGCTTGGAAGCTGCAATTCTCGCCGAGCTCTGAGAGAGAGAGACCGAGAGACAGGGAGAGCATCTGGGCAATATACAGGCACCGGGAGCGGGGCAAAGAAGCCCAAACATCAGGCAACCCCCCACCCCCCTTCTTTCCTCCTCCTCCTTTCGACCAAAAAAAACATCCCACTGGGGGAGGGCCAGTTTTGCCTCGCTATTGTGAAGCTCAGATTGTGACTTCGAGCCGATGGAGGAGAGATTGAGAGCGTGCTTAGGACTTTCACGTTGAATCGCTTGGATGGGAAAAGCTCCTTGATTTCCTGATTCTGGCAGAAAAATTGAAGGGAGTGTGAGAGAGAGAGAGAGAGAGAGAAGGGGAGGAGGAGGGGGGGGAAGTGTCCATCTGCTTGTTTGGTGAAAGCCTTTTTTTTTTAGCTCTCTGACCTGATCAGGAAGGTGTGGAAGGGGGGGCTTTCTCCAGCTTCTCTCCCCCCCCCCCCCCCCACCACCCCACCCACCCTCTCTCTCTCTCTCTCTCTCTCCCTCTCCCTCCCTCCCTCCTAGGGTTAGATCATCACTCATTTGGAAAGTGACAGCACCGTTCCTGATGGACAGCCCAAACGGGCAGAAGCTTAGAGATCCAGCACCATTCACATCTCCATGCTTTCACTGACGGCCCGGGTCCTGCATTTCGAATCGCAGTAGCTTATTTTTTTGTGGAATTTCTCTCTTGTCTTTATTTATGATATATATATATATAGAGAGATATATATATATGTAGATATAACCAACCCACACACACATATATAAAGAATCAAGAAAAATTTTTGCAACAAGGACTATCATCCTGCAATTTCTGGGGAATAAGGTTGCAATCTACACCGAAGATCTGGCACTATACAGCGGCGGTGTGTCACATTAAAGGGTGCAAAAAAAAATCCAAGAATAGCTTAAAACACGCTGGCTCATGGCACAAAGGGTAGGTATGGGAGCGACAGCTCGCTACCCCGGGCCATCCTGGTTGCCCTAGCCGCCCGCAGAGCCCCGCTCGCCGGCTTGAGGAAGCAGGAAGGCCCGCTGTGGCTGTGGTCTTGTGGACGCGAGTTCTATTTCTCTCTAAAGAGAGAGCGAGAGACACTCGATTTCTTGCTGGTTGTAGGGAAATGTTGAGACGGTCGCTGTTTGTGTTAATGCTGGGTTTGTTTGTTTTTTGGTGTGTCTGTATATGTGTGTTTTGTGGTGAATTTTTTTTGCGGCTTGTGTTTCGGAGATTGCCCGGGATATTTTGAACCTTTTCATGTATCATTATTTTTTAAAGTAATTTTTGTTATGGATTGCAAACACTGCACGGATTCCACAAAGCGAGACTCTGCAGTCTCTTAATTTGAGAAAGTGTGATTCTACTTAATTAAAATCCTTCCTCTTGTTGCTATTTTAAGACAAAAATTCACAGTCTAGCTTTTAAAAAAAAATATGTATATATATAGCAATATAACTGCTCAGATCTATTGCAACTCTGATCTGCGAGAGTCTTGTGTTATATTTTACAACACCGAGTTGATGGTACTTTAACTTAATAGCCTGTTTATGGTGATTTAAGCCCCATGTTTAGGGTAATTGTTTGTTTGTTTTGGCAATGTGGAATTGTGTTTTTGGTCATTTTGGACGTGTTCAGGGGAAATGAATTTACGCTTGATTTTGCAAAGTAGGTGTTTGAAAACAAACCGATGTTGCTTTTTTTGGGGGGGTGGGTGGTTGGGAGGCTGAGCGTTTCGATATGTTGTCTGCGAGGCCACGGTGAATGAGTGTGGAGTTAGTTGTTGGGGAATTTATAAAGTACGAGGGATGCCCAGAGCCTGGTTCGAGATGAGTGTGAGTAAAGTGAGTGATAATGTTATGGCTGTGGGTTTGTGGTGACTTATGTGTCTGTGTTTTCCCTATAGGTGTGTGTGGTTTGGTGATTTGAAGTGTGTTTGTTGGGATGTGAATGTTTGATTTCTGTATTTATATGTTATGCCAAACTTTCAGTGTATGTTTTTTTTTCTGGTACAGAGACTGG
Source organism: Somniosus microcephalus (assembly GCF_052327205.1). Taxonomy (NCBI): domain Eukaryota; kingdom Metazoa; phylum Chordata; class Chondrichthyes; order Squaliformes; family Somniosidae; genus Somniosus; species Somniosus microcephalus. The sequence continues at coordinate 21,777,901 of NC_141020.1, read as the reverse complement.
CTGCAATTTATAATTATGTTGAGTGCGTGAATATGTGTGTTGGAGAATTTTAAACAGTTTTAAAATTAATCTGATTGCGCCTGAATCTCTCTTTTAAAAAAAATTATTTCCCCCACTCTCTCCTTTACTTGCAGTACGATGAGCTGTCCCACTATGGGATGGACGGGGTGTCCATGTCCAGCTATGGAGACACACACGCCTCTCGAAATCTGGCTCATCATCTGAGCCACGGCCCCGGGATCCACCCGCAGCACTACCCGCCCGGAGGAACCCCTCACCGGGCCACGCTACCATCCAGCCTCGGCAACAGCATCAACGACACTCTCAAGAGGGAAAAGGATGCGATATACGGGTAAGTGGCTCCAATAAAGTTCACAGAGAGACGAGTGTGGCTGGGCTGGGGTAGGGGGGGTGGAGGGGGGGGGGAGGGAGAAGAAGAAAAAAAGGAGATAGTGGAGTTGATAAACTACATTTGGAAGAAAGAAGGGGGCATTAAATGCAACAGACACAAGAGAGTGGGAAATAAACGAAGGGGAAGGGATAGAGAAACAGATACAGGGAGCAGAGTAGGGGTAATTTGTTAAACTTCAATTGCAGAGTTAGGGCGAAGCGGTGAAGAGAATGAATCAACAAATATTTTTTTTAAACTGAAGTAAGTGGTAGAGAAAGAGATAGAGAGGGGGAGAGAATGGGAAAGAAATAGGGCGAGGGATCCAGAAAGCAATGTCAAGCAGAGAATCCCAGGTTATTAACAAATCCCCACTTAAGTCCAACAATGAAAGACTTAAAGTGGGAAATATTCTTCTGTTTGCGATTAGAAGTTTTTCTGTGGAAGGAAGGGGGGATTTTTTTTAAACAGTTCAAGGATTGAAAGTATTTAGATACCCGAGAGTGTTTTTTTTGGACCGTCAGATCGTGTCAGTCCCCTCGGTTTGGTTCCCTTTTAAAAACGAGGATCCCAATCTCATGCAGTAGCTTTTTGCCCCGAGCTCGAAAATGCTCTTCAATTGTATCCTGGGGTGTGGGAGACGGGCTGGTGAGCTGCCCCGGGGGTCGAAATCCCCAATCCTATTCCAGAACTTTGGCAAATGTTAGAAAGTAAATTCGCAAAGCTCCTTCAGTCCTGTGGGGCTCGCCCTTGCTGCAAATGTCTGCACATTTTCAAATACCTAACAGTCTACATTAACTGTACACCATCGACAAACAGGACCCCTCAGTGTGTGCCCCCTTTTCTCCCTCTGTTTTGGGGAGCGCCCGAATTTCGGTATTTTATTTTCCAAGCTCTTGCCTGATTTGAGAAGTCAAATTTCTCCCACCACTCTCTCTATTTTGAGGTTGGATTCCAAGAGTGCGGGGCGCTGGGGGAGAAATCTCCACAGCCCTCAGCCCTCTCGGAAGGGACTAGGAGTCGGGGGTAGATCTATTTAAAAAAGCACTTGATTCTTCACCTAATCTTAAAAAAAAACCGACTCCCAGAGTCTGATCTCGCACAGTCTGGCAATCTCGAAAATGTTTTCACACTGTGAGTTGGGGCAGCTCAGAGATACACTAAAGATATGTGCTGGCGTTTCAATTCCATCTGTAAACCCATACAATTATTGTACCTTTCACGCCAGGCTACAGATTATACCTTAAGCTCACTTTTGATTCCAATATGTTTTTATTTTGCTAGCTCAGTCACTTTTATCAATTACTTGCAGGCGGAATCAACAAATTCCCCCTCCAAGTAAGATCCCGACCAGAATTATGCCATATATTTGCCAACATATAGAGATTAGTGTTTCGTGTTGTTACGAGTTCAGGGGAAGCGGTCTGTCTGTCCCAGAACTATAACGCAGGAATTGGCCGGTGATTGTTAACTCAAATCCCGAAGAAATCAGCGATTTGAGGAGAGGGGGGTTCGGCTCAAGTAATGTAGGCAGATCAGCTCCAGCCAGCACAATCTCACCAGAGCTGTTAAAAGTTCTGCTCCATTCCCCCCACTCTGTGAAACACAGCTGACCCCCCCGCGGTTGAATAGCTGGGGAAAGGATGGGAGCTGGCACAGAAAGGGACCGGCTGGGGTGGGGATCCTTGACTGAGCCGGGTGGGGAAGTGAAGGGACCCGGGGAACAGCTCCCCATCTAGAGGTTACCAGGAACGTGCTGGTACAAAGGCTCACTGACCCAGCTCTGTGCAATTGAGGTCTGAACAGTGATACATTTAAATAAGTTCATTTGTATTTCCGCCTGTCGCTGACTCCCTGTATAATAATCCTGTATTTTTACCACTCGTTTTTTTTACATTTTAGCCCTGTATTTTATCTTTGCCCCTGTTCGTGACCACTTCTAATTTCAATGAGATTGTGAGAGCCCCTCAAAGTTAGTCATTATTATCCACCCTCTCATTCCCCTCTCCGTCTTTTAGATTAAAAAAAAATCATTCCTTTCTCACCCTCCCTCTGTAAATATCCTAATCTGTGTGTGTGAATTGTGCAAAGATTTCTATAATTGGGCGTTCGGTCATTCTCCAGCCTTTGAAATACTGCACTGCTAGTTCCCTACAGTTTAAACAGCCGGTGTTTTACGGGAGGGTTTTAACTTCGGCTGCGGGAGCCTTGAGTTTTACTGAATCGTTTCAGCTGAAAAATCCTTCTTATGGCAGACACATTTTAAAAAAAACATTTCCTGCTCAATGTTAAGTCATAATCACAGCCTGAAGGGCGAGGGTTAAAGGGAACTATTTGTTAATCAGACAAAAAAATGTACTTAGCGCCCAGTTCTGTGACTTTAATGAGCTGATCTTTGTGACTGTTCAGCCAATTGGCAGATTTAATTTTTTTTAAGTAGGGCGGCGGCAAATATCATTTTAAGTTTTTAAAACAATAAGCATTTTCCCGTGGTGTAGATTGAGAATACTAACAGCGAAAGAGGTTTTTTTTAAAGTATTTTTTTTCTGTGCTCGAGAAAATCGGGTCGAATAAATATTCAACCAGCCCCTAATTCAAACGTAACTTGATATAAATGTGTTCAGTGCAGGTTCTTTAATCTGCTATAAAATGGAAATGTATTTCAAAATGAATGGGGCTCACGGTTTCCTCTTGCTCTGAGGCCCACTGGCTGCTAACCCCCAACATTTGGCTTGTTCTGTAGGTTCAAGATGAAGCTAAAATCTACCGGCATGTTAAATATTTTACATGCACAAAGTGTGGTTCATATATACACTATATATAAACACACGTTACACATACACTATATACATACTTATACTTGATATATACACTTTATATACACTATATATAAACACACTTAATATATACACTATATACATACTTATACTTGACATATACACTTTATATACATGTATATAAACACACTTAATATATACACTATATACATACTTATACTTGATATATACACTTTATATACATATATATAAACACAATTAATATATACACTATATAAACTTATACTTTATATATAAACACACTATATATACACTTTATATAAACACTTTATATAAACACTATATAATACTTATACTTTATATACACAATTTATACACACTATATATAAACACACTTTATATAAACACTTTATATACACACTATATATATAAACACACTTTATATAAACACGTTATATACACACTATATATATAAACACACTTTGTATATATAACGTGTATATATGTGTACATAATACATTTACCATATGCACTTTGTATGTCGGCGATGTATTTACATTGCGGATTTGCGGTCGCTATAAATGGCATGTAGTGGGTTTTGCTATATAATTGTGTGTGTTTTATGCTTCACGCCATCTTCTGCTCCAGATAAAGGATGCTTGATAAATCCTAACATTAAATCCATATTTTTGAGGCTTGATTCACACTTAAGTGTGTCCACTCATTTGTATTCATATTATGAATGTACAAAATGTATATTTTCTACCATCTATGTATAAACTATTATCCATTAATAACCTGTTAGCTATTAATTATCTATACATTTATGTCTCCATCCATCTCTAATTATAATGTTTTATAAGTAACACAAGTACCTAATTTCTTACTAGCACATTTAGAGTTCCCGACGCCTTTATCCCTGATATATTTGTACAAACTGTAAACATCTTGTTGTAGATTCTGCTGTCCCGGCAGAAGAGGCAGGTTTGGGTACTAGTCCGGGAAAAGTTCAGCGAATGTTACAGAAGATTTGGGGCATGATTTTTTTTCTGGGGTTGGAAATGATGGTATTTCTTTTAATGTACGTTTTTGATCATTTCATATCTTTCCCCTCTCCTCTTCTCCCCCACCCCTCCCCACACACACACAGGCACCCCTTGTTCCCTCTCCTCGCCCTGGTCTTCGAGAAGTGCGAGCTGGCAACATGCACTCCCCGGGACTGCGGGGTGGCCGGCGGAGACGTGTGCTCCTCCGACTCCTTCAACGAAGACATCGCCGTGTTTGCTAAACAGGTCTGGAGAACGAGAGTGAGAGAGAAAGATATATATATATATTCAAAAAAATCAGATGTTGCATTGAGAGAGACATGATTGAGAATATGTGTAACAGTGGAGAGTGGGTTAAACATGTAGAGAAATTCCAGTGTAAGAGAAGTGTTATGAGCTCGATGCAAAAATAAAAAGCGCCTTAGATTATCGGTGTCCTATGTAAGTGCGCGAATATAGAGGGAGCCACATTAAATATGAGACTAGTGCATTAAATATATTCGAGGTCAGTGATTTCAGGCATGAAATCAACCACAAATCGGTTTAAGTTGGTTGACCGGAGTATTGTAAACACATAGGCAGATAAAAGACGTTTTAAAAATCGCATCGACTATTAATCTAATCGGGTCTGCAATTATACAGAGAGCGCCACAGATAATCAATAAGGGTGTGAAATCTAATTTCAGATCCACTTGCATATTTCTCAATCAGAGATTAATTTAATAACAATCTGTGCTAATAAAAGCATCAATTTCAAATAAAAATCAGATTGAAATGGATTTAATTTCCTATTACCCGGAATGGATCAGACTGGGCAGAAGGGGGTGAGGATTGCCCCTGGATTGGCATCTCCTGGGCACGGCCCGCACCATTTCACCGGGTGAAGGGCCAGGGGGGCCTGGGGGTCACAGCGTGATGGGTCATCGCAATCAGAGAGCTGGGATCCGCGCCACTTGCACCCGGGAGCTCCTCCAACCCCAGCTTGATGGGGGACAGGGGGCAGAGGGGACGAGGGACAGGGGCAGAGGGGACGGGGGACAAGGGGCAGAATCAAGGTCCACTGTGGGCACAATCAGAGTGGGACAGGGAGGGGGAGAGGAGGCCAACGAGGCAGCGACTCCCGCATTAACTTCACCTTCAGTCGGGTCCCGGTAGTTTCTCTGTCTCCCAAAAAAACACAGCCAGACTTTGGTTAAATACACAATAAACTGGTTACTCTGGATCATGACAGTCTCTGAGCTCTGGCGAGATGCTCTCGTCAATGTAGATAAAGGACAAGCAAAGAGCAACAATATAGAGTGTGAGTGAGTGAGAGTGTAGTCTGTGAGTGTGTGAGTGCATGGATTACCTATACCTGTTATTCTATGTTCATAGGGTTCTGGTGAAGAGATGTATACATGTACATGTGTGATTGTGTATATAGAGCTGTGTCAGTGTATATACTCGTGATTGAATGTGTGTGTGTGACTGTGTCTGTAATGACTGCGCCAGTAGCTATTTGTATGTTTAGGTCTTTCTGTTGATTCTATAGAAGTGTGTGTTTGCATTTCTGTAATTATGTCTGTGAGATATTTTGCATGTGTCAGAGAAACTGTGTGCATGTGTGAGTCTGTCCATGTTGGTGTGTCTGTGGGCGTGTAACTCTGTGTGTCTGTCCCTGTGTGTGTGCCTGTGGGTGTGTAACTCTGTGTCTGTCCCTGTGTGTGTGTCTGTGGGTGTGTAACTCTGTGTGTCTGTCCCTGTGTGTGTGCCTGTGGGTGTGTAACTCTGTGTGTCTGTCCCTGTGTGTGTGTCTGTGGGTGTGTAACTCTGTGTGTCTGTCCCTGTGTGTGTGCCTGTGGGTGTGCAACTCTGTGTCTGTCCCTGTGTGTGTGTCTGTGGGTGTGTAACTCTGTGTGTCTGTCCCTGTGTGTGTGCCTGTGGGTGTGTAACTCTGTGTGTCTGTCCCCGTGTGTGTATCTGTCTGTGTGTAACTCTGTGTCTGTCCCTGTGTGTGTATCTGTCTGTGTGTAACTCTGTGTCTGTCCCTGTGTGTGTATCTGTCTGTGTGTAACTCAGTGTCTGTCCCTGTGTGTGTATCTGTCTGTGGGTGTGTAACTCTGTGTGTGTCTGTCCCTGTGTGTGTGTGTATCTATCTGTGGGTGTGTAACTCTGGGTCTGTCCCTGTGTGTGTATTTGCCTGTGGGTGTGTAACTCAGTGTCTGTCCCTGTGTGTATCTGTCTGTGGGTGTGTAACTCTGGGTCTGTCCCTGTGTGTGTATCTGTCTGTGTGTAACTCAGTGTCTGTCCCTGTGTGTATCTGTCTGTGGGTGTGTAACTCTGTGTGTGTCTGTCCCTGTGTGTGTGTGTATCTGTCTGTGGGTGTGTAACTCTGGGTCTGTCCCTGTGTGTGTGTCTGTGGGTGTGTAACTCTGGGTCTGTCCCTGTGTGTGTATCTGTCTGTGGGTGTGTAACTCTGGGTCTGTCCCTGTGTGTGTATCTGTCTGTGTGTAACTCAGTGTCTGTCCCTGTGTGTGTATCTGTCTGTGGGTGTGTAACTCTGTGTGTGTCTGTCCCTGTGTGTGTCTGTGGGTGTGTAACTCAGTGTCTGTCCCTGTGTGTGTATCTGTCTGTGGGTGTATAACTCTGGGTCTGTCCCTGTGTGTGTATCTGTCTGTGGGTGTGTAACTCTGTGTGTGTCTGTCCCTGTGTGTGTACCTGTCTGTGTGTAACTCACTGTCTGTCCCTGTGTGTGTGTCTGTGGGTGTGTAACTCTGGGTCTGTCCCTGTGTGTGTGTATATATCTGTCTGTGGGTGTGTAACTCTGTGTCTCTCTGTGTGTGTGTGAGAGAGAGAGAGTGAGTGTAACTATAAGTGTCTGATACGTACTTTACTCGCCAACACAGAGTAAGGGTTGGAAATTCTATTTTCCCTCCGGTTACAGATTCCGGGTTTAAATATTGACTGAAATTAACTATTTCCAGTCTGTTGAGTTACTGAAATATTCTCCCACTCTTTTATCTTCTAGATTCGAACAGAAAAACCTCTATTTTCTTCCAACCCCGAGCTGGATAATTTGGTAATTAGAGTTTAAGTTATACATTGTGCTGATTTTGAACTGGCTGTGAGAGGGAGCAGACAAATCACAGAGCGCTGTCTGCTTTTCAGTTCTGTCTCAGTTCCCCGCCCGGGTAAAATTATTTCTAAAAGTCCACGGTATATATAAACGGAAACGCATCAAGTTTAATTGTATATTTAACAAAACAATGTATGGGGCAGGATTGAAGTTCCATAAATCAGTTACTGTTGCAAGTTAAGTTTGTAACTAAACCCGAATGTAAGTTTCCCAGAAAGGGTCTCCTGGGTTGAATGCACTGTCTGCAGCCCTGCTCACTGATGTTCCTCTCCACCGCCCTCTGAGCTGGAATTGCACCCCCATTTACTGACCTCCTCTCCTTCTCCCCACAGATGATTCAGGCTATCCAGGTGTTGAGGTTTCATCTGTTGGAGTTGGAGAAGGTAAGGGGATTTTACTGGAAAGTGCTACATGTGACTGGGTGTGTGTGTGAGTGAGTGTGTGTGTGAGGGTGAGTGTGTAAGGGTGAATGTGAGTGAGGTTGTGTGTGTGTGTGTGTGTGTGAGTGTGTGTGTGTATATATGTGTGTGAGTGTGTGTGTGTGAGTGTGTGTATGTGAGCGTGTGTGTATGTGTGTGTGAGTGAGGGTGTGTGTGAGTGTGTGTGTGTGTGTGAGTGTGTGTGTGTATATATGTGTGTGAGTGTGTGTGAGTGTGTGTATGTGAGCGTGTGTGTATGTGTGTGTGAGTGAGGGTGTGTGTGAGTGTAAGAGTGTGTGTGAGTGTGTGAGTGGGTGTGTGGGTGTGTGAGTGAGGGTGTTTGTGAGTGTACGAGCGTGTGTGATTGTGTGTGTGTGAGTGAGGGTGTGTGTGCGAGGGTGTGTGTGAGGGAGGGTGTGTGAGTGAGGGTGAGTGTGTGTGCATGTGCATGTGTGAGTGTGTGTGGGTGTGAGTGTGTGAGTGTGAGTGTATGAGTGTGTTTGGGTATGAGTGTGTGAGTGAGACTGTGTGAGTGTGTGCATGTGTGAGTGTGAGTGTGTGTGGGTGTGAGTGTGTGTGGGTGTGTGTGAGTGTGTGTGGGTGTGAGTGTGTGTGGGTGTGAGTGAGACTGTGTGTGGGTGTGTGCGTGTGTGTGAGTGTGTGGGGGTGTGAGTGTGTGTGGGGGCGTGTGAGTGTGTGTGGGGGTGAGTGTGTGAGTGAGAAGTGTGTGGGTGTGAGTGTGTGTGAGTGTGCATGTGTGAGAGTGTGTGAGTGTGTGTGTGTGAGTGAGACTCTGTGTGAGTGTGTGTGAGTATGAGTGTGAGTGTGTGGGTGTGAGTGAGACTGTGAGTGAGTGTGTGTGAGTATGAGTATGAGTGTGTGGGTGTGAGTGAGACTGTGTGTGTGTGTGAGTGTGTGTGTGAGTGTGCATGTGTGTGTGAGGGTGAGTGTGTGTGTGTGTGAGAGGGTGAGTGTGTATGGGTGTGAGTGAGACTGTGTGAGTGTGTGCGTGTGTGTGGGTGTGAGTGTGTGAGTGTGTATGGGTGTGAGTGAGACTGTGTGTGAGTGTGTGCGTGTGTGTGGGTGTGAGTGTGTGTGGGTGTGAGACTGTGTGTGCATGTGTGAGTGTGAGTGTGTGAGTGAGAAGTGTGTGGGTGTGAGTGTGTGAGTGAGAAGTGTGTGGGTGTGAGTGTGCGTGTGTGAGTGTGTGTGTGTGAGGGTGTGTGTGTGAGTGAGTGTGTGTGAGTGAGTGTGTGAGTGAGTGTGTGAGTTAGGGTGTGTGTGTGAGTGAGTGTGTGTGAGTGAGTGTGTGTGAGTGTGTGAGTGAGTGTGTGAGTGAGGGTGTGTGTGTGAGTGAGTGTGTGTGAGTGAGTGTGTGAGTGAGTGTGTGAGTTAGGGTGTGTGTTTGAGTGAGTGTGTGAGTATGTGTGTGTGAGTGAGGGTGTGTGTGTGAGTGAGGGTGTGTGTGTGAGTGAGGGTGTGTGAGTGAGGGTGTGTGAGGGTGTCAGTGAGTGTGTGAGTGTGTGAGGGTGTGTGTGAGTGTGTGAGTGTGTGTGTGTGAGTGTGTGTGAGGGTGTGAGTGTGTGAGTTAGTGTGAGTGTGTGTGTGTGAGTGTGTGTGTGAGTGTGTGAGTGTGAGTGAGTGAGTGTGTGTGTGAGTGTGTGTGTGTGTGTGAGTGAGTGTGTGAGTGAGTGTGTGAGTGTGTGTGTGGGTGAGTGTGTGAGTGAGTGTGTGAGTGTGTGTGTGGGTGAGTGTGTGAGTGAGTGTGTGAGTTAGTGTGAGTGAGGGTGTGTGAGTGAGTGTGCGTGAGTGAGTGTGTGAGTGTGAGTGTGTGAGTGAGTGAGTGAGGGTGTGTGTGTTAGTGTGAGTGAGTGTATGAGTGAGGGTGTGTGAGTGAGTGTGTGAGTGTGAGTGAGTGTGTGTGTGTGAGTGTGTGAGTTAGTGTGTGAGTGAGTGTGTGAGTTAGTGTGAGTGAGTGAGTGAGTGTGTGAGTGTGAGTGAGTGTGAGTGTGTGAGTGAGTGAGTGAGGGTGTGTGTGAGTTAGTGTGAGTGAGTGTGAGTGAGTGTATGAGTGAGGGTGTGTGAGTGTGTGAGTTAGTGTGAGTGAGTGTGTGTGAGTGAGTGTGTGAGTGTGAGTGAGTGTATGAGTGAGTGTATGAGTGAGTGTGAGTGAGTGTATGAGAGTGTGTGTGAGTGTGAGTGAGTGTATGAGAGTGTGTGAGTGAGTGTGAGTGAGTGAGTGTGAGTGAGGGTGAGGATGGGGACGGGGAGCGACTGTCTGTGAGATTTTCCAGAAGTGGCTGGGCTGATTTCCGAGACAAAACCCAGTCATTTGCTTCTCTAATCCCGCGCTAATGTGATAATTAACTATTTAATTCCAGCGCCCCCGAGAGGCGCCGATTGAATCTTGCGGCAAGTGAGGCAATAACTTCATGTTCATTTCTTCCTTCCTTGTTCCTTTCTCCTTCCTTCTTTACTTCCTCTTTCTTTCCTCTCCTTCCTTCCCTATTTCTCTTTTTATATCCATGAACTCCCTCCTCTCAGTCTCTGCTAATTTCTGGACTAATATTGGAATATCATTCCCAAATCTTTCTGTCTCCCTCTCTCTCTCTCTCTCTTTCTATCTGCCGCTTTGTTTCCTCGTTCTTTTACTTTCTCTCTCTCACTTTCCTGCCTCTATTAGTTTTTGCACCGGGTCCTGAGCTGCTAGGAACAGACCAGGGGCGAGACGGGATGATGAAGGCTGCTTTTTGTTAAAATGTTAAATGCATGTGCCCCTGTTGTAAATGCAATATTCAATCAATATTTACACTATTAGCCAATGCTGCCTGCTCACCATCGGTCAGTGTGATTAGGCGGAGACCCGTTGGATCCAAATCGATGGCGAGCCTGGGAGCACAGATCATTGTCCACATTGTTTAAACTTCTTATTCTAGAGGACACGTACTAAATATATTAACATATATATGCGATTTAGTAATATTTATATTGTATAAATGATGTAAATATTACGGGAGTATATATAGAGTAATTTTTATATCATATATGCAATATTAATATATATTTAGTAATATTTATATAATCTATGCAATATAAATATTATATCCAGGACATTTAGTAATATTTATACCATATATGAGATGTAAATATTATATATTGGGAATTTAGTAATATTTATACCATATGCAATGTAAATATATATAGGGCATTTAGTAATATTTGTATCACATATGAGATGTAAATATTATATATCGGGCATTAAGTAATATTTGCATCATATATGAGATGTAAATATTACAAATAGGGCATTTAGTAATATTTGTATCACATGCAATGTAAATATTATATACAGGGCATTTAGTAATATTTATACCATATATACAATGTAAATATTATATATCGGGCATTTAGTAATATTTATACCATATATACAATGTAAATATTATATATCAGGCATTTAGTAATATTTATATCATATGCAATGTAAATATTATATATAGGGCATTTAGTAATATTTGTATCATATATGAGATGTAAATATGATATATCGGGCATTAAGTAATACTTGAATCATATATGAGATGTAAATATTATATATCGGGCATTAATTAATATTTGTATCATATATGAGATGTAAATATTACATATAGGGCATTTAGTAATATTTGTATCATATATGAGATGTAAATATTACATATAGGGCATTTAGTAATATTTGTATCCTATATGAGATGCAAATATATAGAGCATTTAGTAATATTTGTATCACATATGAGATGTAAATATTATATATAGGGTATTTAGTAATATTTGTATCATATATGAGATGTAAATATTATATGCAGGGCATTTAGTAATATTTATATCATATATGCAATGTAAATATTATATATCAGGCATTTAGTAATATTTGTATCATATATGAGATGTAAATATTATATAGGGCATTTAGTAATATTTATACCATATATGCAATGTAAATATTATATGTACAGTAATTCCTTTGTAGTTATTTTTAATTTGTCCTAAAATGCACAGGGGTGTTGCGGATCCAGGGGAGTGAGTAAGTGGTGCTATTTGCAACGGGTGCCTGGGTTTTATGTAGCTGCACCTCAGCTATTTCTCTCCACGGAATCATTTCTGCTCGAAAAAAAGGAAAAATTTTCAGCATCATTAATCTTAAATCAGATTATTAAATGGGCTCTGCCCTGATAGGTTCCACCAGGAGACGGGGAATCTCCTCTCGCTCCAAAGGCCGTTATTCTGATTTCAAATTGATAACAAAATGTGAGATTCGAAAATGGCTTAATACAAGGCGATTTAGCACACACTGAGATAGTTTCCACGCGAGCGAAGTTTTAATTTATATCGAATTAAGTAAGTTTCTGAGAGAGATTCTCTTGAAGCCAAAAGTTCATCTTGTTCGAACTGAACAGCGCTGAAACTGTAATGAGAAGCATTTCTCTTAGTGATGGGGTTTAAATGGGTGGGTGCGGGGGGAGTGTGGGTGGGTGGTGAATGAGTTTGAAGGAGCCTCGTGCAAGAGGGATGTTTTACTGTTGAGAGATAGAGGGCACTGAATGAACTGCAAGTTCCATCAGTCGGGTCTGAGAGTGAGTTTCAGTCTCTTTCACCATGGGAATTGACTCGAGAGGTCTTCCGTCAAGGGAATAATTTCCTTTAACACAATTCACTAACCTGCTCCCCTAGCCTTTGGACTTGGCAGCAGCAAACTAACAGTGGGTCTCACAGTGGTGTGCGATGGTAAACCGCGTAGACAAGGCAAATCGTATTAAACCATGAGAGTGGGACAAGGGGCAGGAGAAAAGCAAATTTAGGACTGATTTCAGGAAGTTCTTTACATAAAGAGTGATCAATTATTGGAATGGACTTTTGAGTTGGGTGATGAAGGCTGAAAACGGTTTAAGAAACAATTGGTTGCAGAGGTGAAAGGAAAAGTAAAGAAAGACTTGCATTTCTATAGCGCCTTTCACCACTTCAGGACGTCCCAAAGTGCTTTATAGCCAATGAAGTAGCTTTTGAAGTGTCACTGTTGTAATGTAGGAAATGCGGCAGCCAATTTGCGCACAGCAAGCTTCCACAAACAATAATGAGATAAATACCCAGATAATCTGTTTTAATGATGTTAGTTGAGGGATAATTGTTGTCCAGGGCACTGCTCTTCGATTGAAATAGTGCCGTGGGATCTTTTACATCCACCTGAAAGAGCAGATTAACATCTCATCCGAAAGACGGCACCTCCGACAGTGCAGCGCTCCCTCAGTACTGCACTGGGGAGATTATTTGCTCAAGTCCCATGGAGTGGGGCTTGAACCCGCGACCTTCTGACTCAGAGGCAAGAGTGCTACCCACTGAGCCTCAGCTAACACTTGATGAGGGGGGGGAGCGGGCTGGTGGAGTATAGGCCCTTTCTGTGTGGATGGCCTTTCTGATCCAGGTTTCTGTTGTGATGTTAGATGGAAGGCTGTGGCTGATCCAGTGCAGGAGTTCAATCAATGCCTTGCTGTCATGGTTTGTAGGTCACTTGCAATTCCCTCCAGCACCCTGGTGCTCTCTGTATAATCTATACTGCATTGTGCAGTATCCTGGGAGCTGACTACAGTTGAGCATTTTCATCCGTGCAGCTTTCCTGCTGCTTCTCTCTCATCCTCTTCTTGAAAATGGGGCCTAGTGCCCCAGTCCGATAGGCCTTCTTCGTGTATCAACCTTGATGGACAGCTTTGGTGGCTTATTTGACAGTAGCGGGGAAGAATCCTGTCACTTGAGTCTGGCCTTGGCCTCCAGACACATCCAAGTCCAGTAGGGGGCAGTGGTAAGCAACGCTGGCTGTTCAGTGGCGTCCCTTTTGGTGTGCTCCCCAGTTCTAAGATACCGAGCCAGTTATGGCATCTCCACACTGCCACCACACCACCACCACCCCCCCCCCGGCCCAGATCGGCAAACCCGGCGCCGAACCGGGAATGAACTTCGGATCGTCCTCCTCTGGAATCGCCCTCCTCTGTCTGGCTCAGTACCACACCCGACGGGGCATTGACCTGCTGAGCCAGAGGATAGGCGGAAAGAGCGAGGAAAAACCATGCACTGTAGATTGAAAAGATAATGATGTAACAATCAGTAACGTTCAAGAAAAAAAGAAAGACTTGCCTTTATATAGCGCCTTTCACAACCACCGGACGTCCCAAAGCGCTTTACAGCCAATGAAGTACTTTTGAAGTGGAGTCACTGTTTAATGTTGGAAACGCGGCAGCCAATTTGCGCACAGCAAGCTCCCACAAACAGCAATGTGATAACGACCAGATAATCTGTTTTAGTGATGTTGATTGAGGGATAAATATTGGGAGAACTCTCCTCTGCTCGTCTTCAAAATAGTGCCATGGGATCTTTTACGCCCACCTGAGAGGGCCAATGTTTGACGTCTCATCCGAAAGACAGCATCGCCGACAGCGCAGCTCTCCCTCAGCACTGCACTGGAGTGTCAGCCTAGATTTGTGCATTTAAGTTTTAATTGGAGTGAAAGCTTGAACCCACAACCTTTTGACTCCAAGGCAAGAGTGCTATCCCCAGCTGAGCCACAGAATGTCAGGAAGAAGCCAAGCTCATTAACAGTTGGTGCGTACACCACCACAAGTTTAATACAGCCCCCCACCCCCCCCCCACGTTAAATTGGATCAGGGTACCAGATTCCTGGTCTACAGATAGAGAGTCGGGTGTTGGGGGGGGTGGTGGGGGCCCATGATTTCCTGCCTGGGGCTTGTCAGTCATATTCTGTGTGTGAGGGAGTGGGGCAATACTTGCCTGTAAATCAGGACTTAATCATTTTGTAGAATAACTTCAATGGGTGTAATTGGAAGGTGGTAGTCACATGTTGCAGTTAAGATGAGTTGTAAATTGCTCAAGCTTTCATCTCCTGTTTTATACCCTGAGGCCTTTATTTAGGGCACAGCCCAGATGCACTGGTGAAGTTTGAGTGCGAGGAGCACCAAGTTACACTGTTTTGCTGAGATCCAAATGTTAGAAAGAAAAAATAAGACTTGCATTTATATAGCACCTTTCACGACCACCGGACGTCTCAAAGCGCTTTACGGCCAATGAAGTACTTTTGGAGTGTAGTCACTGTTGTAATGTGGGAAACGCGGCAGCCAAATTACGCACAGCAAGCTCCCACAGACAGCAATGTGATAATGGCCAGATAATCTGTTCTTGTTATGTTGATTGAGGGATAAATATTGGCCAGAACACCGGGGAGAACTCCCCTGCTCTTCTTCGAATAGTGGCCGTGGGATCTTTTATGTCCACCTGAGAGGGCAGACAGGGCCTCGGTTTAACGTCTCATCCGAAAGACGGCACCTCCAACAAATGTTGGCCAAATGTTTAATGCCAGTGAACATAGGGAGAGGAGGAGGCCATTCAGTCCCTCGAGCCTGTTCTGCCATTCAGTTAGATGCTGCCTGATCTCTACCTCAATTCCATTTATCCGCCTTTGCTCCTTATCCCTTAATACCCATCAAAAATTTATCGCTCTCAATCTTGAAAATTTCAATTGACTCCCAGCATCCACAGCCTTTTGTTGGGGGGGGGGGGCGATGGGGGGGGCGGTGGGGGCGGTGGGGGCAGAGAGTCCCAGATTTCCACTACCCTTTGTGTGAAGAACTGCTTCCTGATTTCACCCCTGAACGGCCTAGCTCTAATTTTAAGATTATGCCCCCTTGTTCTGGATTCCCCACCAGAGGAACTAACCACCCCATCAAATCCCCTTTATCATCGTAAACACCTCGACTCTGATCACCCCTCAACCTTCTAAATTCAGGGAAATACAAGCCATGTTCAGGCAACCTGTCCTCATAGTTTAACCCTTTAAACCCCGGGATCGTTCTGACGAATCTGGAGGTCATGGATTTGAATCACTCTTGCCTCATGTTTCAGTAAGGATCTCACCATTTTACGGCTTGGGATTGAATTCTTTGCAGTCGCTTAATAAGCACGCGGTAGTCACATCACAACCATCGTCTCTCTCTCTCTCGGCGCGGGTGGCAAATCCCGGCCAGCGACACGGCGAGCAATGCCCATCGGCGCCGACACTGCCAGCCGGAAGGAAACACGAGGCAGAATAGAATCAAAGAGCCCCACGGACGGCGCATGGTCCTTTATCAAAAGAATCCCCGACCCCTGCACTGGTTGCAAAACTGTAATCCCAGCTCAGGGTTCAGATGACGGTTACGAACTGCTTTGAACTTTGCCCTCCCGGCCGATGACATCATCCGAAAGTCTGCTTATGTTACTGGTTTGGAATGGCTCCCGGGCCTCCATTATGCTCCAATAGTACGACTGGCTCGATAAGAGCTACGAGGCTGCCAAAGGCCTGTGGTATTTGGGATGTGATTTATAAGGCTGCTTGTCTCTTTTTGTTTTCCGAAGTCTGGAAAGCATCACATCATGTGACTGCTGTGGAAATATTGCTCCTTCAACCAGTTTTCTCCCCACTAAACCCCCTACCACCCCCAGCCACCCACCCCTCCCCATCGCTTCTCCGGGGGGGTTGGTGGGAGGTGGTGGGGGTGGGGGGGGAGTTGGTTCCACAGCTTCTGGAAGCTCTCCAGCACACCGCCTAAACGGCCGCACTTCACAGCGCGAGTGGTGGCGACCTCTTTGGCCAGGAGGGGCATCGCAGCGGAACTCGATCCTTTCCTCAGCTGACCTCCCCTCACCCTCGCACTTTTCCAGAAGGCGGGGGTGGATGGTGGGGGCTGGAGGGGAGGGGGGTTCACCGGATGCGAGCATGAGTTAGAAGCCTGGTTGATTTATTATTTTTCCTTCAGCCTCCTTATTGTCACCCTCAGACTGGGAATCAAAGACGTGACCCTCTGCTCGATCTCGGCCAAGTGCTACAGAACACGGTGTATTTACCTGCTAGGTTGCTGGGCAGCTTAGCAACATGATACCTGAACAGTTAAGCCTGGGTTTTAAATAGACGCTGTTTCAGGGGTTGCATTGTGAATAGTTAATGATCTTCACAAGTATCGTATCACTCTGCCGGCCCTGAAATAATCTGTTTATAGAATTCGTAGTCACTTTTATTTTTTTCTGTTAAGACGTATCCATTTTGAATAAAAGAAAGACTTGCATTTATATAACACCTTCTATGACCTCAGGATGTCCGAAAGCGCTCTACAACCAATGAAGTGCTTTTTGAAGTGTAGTCACTGTGTAATGGAGGAAACACGACGGCCATTTTGCGCACAGCAAGCTCCCACAAACGTTTTAACGTCTCAATCGAAAAACGTCACCTCCAACTGTGCAGCACTCCCTCAGCGCTGCCCCGGAGTGTCAGCCTGGATTTCTGTGCCGTTGGATTTCCCGGCCAAAAAAGGCAATCGGGCTGATTGTCGGGCGGGGAGCCTGGAGAAAACATTAAAAAGGCATCCTGCAGTTAAATACCACAGGACGTTTGCTAAACCCGTACCGCTGGGTTTCCCGTCCTTAACTCCTCCCCCCTTCCGTGCCCCGCCCACCGTCCCCCCACCCTGCTCCGAATGCACGGCTCGGTAAATATCAATGCCATTGCCTCAGTCCCAATGACTGTTCCCTCTAATTTTTTTGGGATGCCCGGTCCCTTTAAGGGTCCCGTTCAAATTTTCGCGCATGCGCGGTTTCTTGGCTTGACTGCTGACCGCTGCACTTAACGGGAACATTGGCCACAATCTCAACATCCACAACTTGCTTTCATATAGCGCCCTTAAAGTTGTAAAATGACTCGAGGTGCTTTACAGGCGCGATTAACAGACACAATCAGAGGCCGAGCCACAGAAGGCTGCCCTCTACTGCATCAGTATGACATTTCCATGATTTTCGCCTTTCTGAGTGAGACTGGCAATTTGTGCTGAATTACTATCAACCTTGGTGGTCCAGACTCTTTTGAATTAAGGAATAATTTAAATTAATTTCTGTATCCCAGAACAACAATTGTGCTCAAGCTGCACGACTCTTAAAGTTATAAAACTTTTTTGATTGAAGTGCCATATTTACGTGGAGATATATTTGTTAAATTCTCTACTCCTGAAGCCTTTGACTTCGTGCTGGGATATAATATGTACCTAAAAATTAGTGCCAGGCCTTTCAGGAGTGACGTTAGGAAAGACTTCTACACACAAAGGGTGGTAGAAGTTTGGAACTCTCTTCTGCAAACGGCAATTGATGTTGGGGGTCAATTGTTAATTTTAATCTGAGATCGATAGCTTTTTGTTAACCAAAGGTATTAAGGGCTATGGGGCAAAGGCGGAGGTATGGAGTTAGGACACAGATCAGCCATGATCTCATTGAATGGCGGAACAGGCTCGAGGAGCTACTCCTGTTCCTATGCCAGATGCTGGCCACCTTCCGGTAGCTCAGCCGAGTGCCCATCCCTCACCTGGCAGTAAGTGTCAGTAAGCTATTCGACTAGTTTAGGCATCACAGCCAAGCTTGATCCTTTCCTCAGCCAAGGTTCACTGCCGTCAACTTCCAGTGGGAGTTGCTGTGTAATGGTTGGGAGCAGGAAACCCTTTACTGATTCTGCACCCCGCCCCCCCCACCCCCGTCCCGCTCGAACCCAAGGGGCCACTGAGGATAACTCCTGCCACCTTGGCTAAAACAAAGCTAACTTAGGATTGACCAGTGTTTAAATCTGGACCCGCTGGGTTTGGGTTAAAGCTACATACAAACTGTGCACTTCCGGTTTGTGCCACTGGACTACCCATCGTCAAATTTTGGCCACACTTTGCGTGTCCGACTGTTATAACTTCCCAGGCCCTCATTTATAATGGAAAACGTTTATGTAAACCCATCACTCTGTGCGATCTGGCCTCTGGCTTTCCACAACTCTTTCAAAATGAATTTCTGAATTTTTTTCCCAGTTTTCCCTTAGCAACTCAAACGGCTAAAATAAGGGTTTAACCAAAACATATTTTTTTTTTAAATGGACATATTTCACATGAACATGATATAATGTATCTATTTAATTGTCAGTGGTGTCTCTTAATGCCTTCATTTAAAGTTTTTATTTGCAGGCCGCAGCCTCTCCCAGAAGCCTGGGCTTGGCCTGAAATATCTGCCCAAAGCTGCCCAGATTGTGCAGTGTTTTCACAGGGCGCATCAGCCAGTGACACTGGGGGAGTATTTGCTCTTTAGCTTCCAGCAATTTCTGCTCACCAAAATGTTTCAAAATTATTGGAAGGGAAGCTAGAAAGCAGGGTTTAGAAGCTTTACTGAGGTAAGATTAATATTGAGTGTGTTTGTGCCTGTGTGACTGGAAATAACCGACAGTGTTCTTATTACACACTGCTGTAGCCATTGTCTTGTGCTGCGTAATCTTTAGAAAGTGAAAGACCTGGGAAAAATTGGGTATGTGGCGCCACCTGTTAGCGCCTAAAGAGGCAGTCAGTGGCTGTAGCGCCACTGGCTGCACCTCCCGCGATATTCAGCAGGGGCGCTAATGGTGGCGTTAGCCTGTTGCACGTCATTGGTGTGCGCAGCGCCCCATTCGCGCCCCGATCCCGATATTTGGTAGCGAACGCCGCTGTAGCGCCGTTCGCTACCCGCGCCCGGTTCACGGGGCCTTGCTGTGCCGACAGTGGTGCAAGTTAAGGTGGAGGGGCGGGGCGGCCGGTTTTTTCGGCGGCCGCCAGCCAGCACCTCCGTCCCCGGCCTCCTGGCCCCCCCCGCCCCCCCGCGGCATTGCCGACTGTTTCCCGAGAGCCCGGCACTTCTCCTTGGTGCCGGGCTCTTTTGCCGGCACTCGCGATCCGGGATCGTGCTGTTGCAGGCCCCTCCCCCTTAACAGTGGAAGGAAGGCCTGCAGTACCGCAGCGTGCCATGCCACAACGTGTGGCGCTGCGGCACGCTGCGCTGCGATATTCAGTTTCAGTGCCCTAAGAGGGACACGGAGCGCCTCGAGCCTCGCCCCGTCTCCCTCTAGGAGCACTGAAACGGAATTTCCGGCGATCGCTAATGCTCCGATCGCTGCGCTAAATCCTGTGCTCAGGCGACTTTGGCGCCACTTTGGCGCCCCAACCCAATTTCTAGGGTCACGGGGGGGAAGAGTGACTGTCACAAAGCAAGAAAGAAAGACTTGCATTTATACAACGCCTTTCACGACCTCAGGACGTCCTAAAGTGCTTTACAGCTAATGAAGTACTTTTGAAGTGTAGCCACTGTTGTAATGTAGGAAACGCGGCAGCCAAATTGCGCACAGCAAGGCCCCACAAACAGCAGTGTGATAATGACCGGGTAATCTGTTTTTTTAGTGATGTTGGTTGAGGGATAAATATTGGCCAGGACACCGGGGAGAACTCCCCTGCTCTTCTTTGAATAGTGCCGTGGGATCTTTTACATCCACCTGAGAGGGCGGACTGGATCTCGGTTTAATGTCTCATCCGAAAGGTGGCACTTCCGGAGGTGTGGCGCTTCCTCAGCACTGCACTGGGAGTGTCAGCCTGGATTTTATGCTCGAGTCTCTGGAGTGGGGCTTGAACCCTCAACCTTCTGACTTCTGTACCGCGGAGCCACGGCTGATACATAAGAGGGTCTGAGAGAAAGGCAGAGGGAGAAAGCATGTGTCTTTTTTCATGTAACATTATTCAAATTTTCAGGCAAATGTTGAATTTTGACTCGAGAAACTAATGATCTCACATTTGTTTGGTTGATTATGAGAAAAGGTCACTGCTAATGACTAAGTCAGAGATTCTTATTTATAACCCCTATGAGATAGAGAGAAAGGCATATGGTTTCTTTCCTCATTCTAATTTGATTTCTCTGTTTTGAAAGCAAAAAAACCCTCTGAAAGAAAGAGATAGGAAAGCAGAGTAAGAGGGGGAGTGGAGTAGAGCAGTAGGTGAGGGAAGTCTGGCATCTTGCTATGTGGCCTGGGTGGGGGAGCAATTTTCAGTAGGATAAGTAGATAGAGGGTTAAGCGTGAGGTGAGCAAAACAAGGCAAAGGGGTGGATAGAAAGGTTGAGCGGGTAATTTAACATAAAGACAGCAAAGATAGGTAAGAAAGAGAACATATACTGCAACCTACCACGTGTGACCTCTCGGCAGATCGAGTAGTAATATATGAAAAATCTTAGCTCTGTACATACTTCCTGTAAATGTCCTTCAATTATAAATTCCTATGTAATTAGCTAGCATGGGATCTGACTATGTAAACTTGTCACGCTGTAATTACACCCACCGACCAGTTAAAGGGGCTGCAGCGCCACCATTGGTCAGAGGGTGTAATTGCAGCGTGACCAGTTTTACATAGCCAATTGCCATTAGAAATGTGGACACAGGAATCTATAATGCAATTAAAAAATAAAGACAGAATTTAGGACTTTAAAATGGAGAGTGACTTACATCTGTGTACCTGATCCAATGAACCCATGCCCCTCTTCAGCTGAAGAATGCGCAGGCTATATAATATAGAGGGGTAATGCTCAAGGAAGAAGCAGTAAATGATATATAGAGGTATAATGGTCATAGAGATAAAGTATATTATATGTTCTAATCGAGGTGTTAAAGATAATTAAAGGATAGGGTAAAGAAAGACTTGCATTTATATAGCTCCTTTCACAACCACCAGACATCTCAAAGTGCTTCACAGCCAATGAAGTATAGTTACAGAGAATGCTGGAAAAACTCAGCAGGTTAGGCAAATGTGGGAAACGCAGCAGCCAATTGTGCACAGCAAGCTCCCAAAAAAAGTAATGGGATAATGACCAGTTAATCTATTTTTGTTATGTTGGTTGAGGGATAAATATTGGCCCCAGGACACCAGGGATAACTCCCCCTGCTCTTCTTCAAAATAGTGCCATGGGGTCTTTTACGTCTACTTGGGTCCTCAGTTTAACAACGTACCCCAAAGACGGCACCTCTGACAATGTAGCACCTCCTTAGTGCTGTTACTGCAGTGTCAGCCTGGATTATGTGCTCAAAGTCAGGAGTGGGACTTGACCCCACAGCCACCTTGACTTGGAGATGAGAGTGAGTCCCACTGAGCCACAGCTGACACGTAGCAAAAAGGTACAAATTGTATCATCATTGCAGCTCAGCCGCTGAGAAATAGCTTGTAACCAACTGTGAGGAAATAAGATAGACAGTATATGTATCTTAATACAATAACTGATGTCAGATGCACACGATCACGTGGATTGGAGAGTGTTACAGCGTTTAACCTTTAGGCTGCTGGAGATTTGAAATTCCAATCTCCCTGGGCTGAACAACATTGCTAATTTTCAGATCACACACTAGAATCAAATTTGGGGGGAAAATTGAGTTGCTTTGCGCCTCCCAAAGGGGGCGCCACCAAACTTTTCCCCCACAGAATCTTAAAAGCACAGAAGACAGCCATTCGGCCCATCGTGCCTGTGCCGGCTCTTTGAAATAGCTCTCCAATTAGTTCCACTCCCCTGCTCTTTCCCTATAGCCCCGCACATTTTTTTCCTCTTCAAACATTTCATCTAATTCCCTTTTGAGAGTTATTACTGAATCTGCTTCCACCGCCCTGTCAGCGAGTGGACTCCAGATCATAACCACTCGCTACGTAAATATGTTTTTCCTGGTGTCGCCCCTGGTTCTTTTGTCAATCGCCTTAAATCTGTGTCCTCTGGTTACTGACAGCAAAGCAAATTTGAACATTACAGACGATCAGGAATAGCTTTATAATATTGTAATATTAACCCCCAATGACTAAACTAATCCATTTTAGATAAAAGACAATATTTAAACACTCTGCTTGCCTTTGACCTGTCATCCTTTTCTCCTCCAATACTTTCTTTGACCTTCTGTTATTTTAACTTTGATTTTACTGGCTTGCTAAAATACTCCATTGGTTCGAATGCTTTATTTAAATGTGAAAGTTTCCACTTTACTCTTGACTCCTTGGTCATAGCCTCTGTTTCAGAGGGTGAACACAAGCTGTTTTCTTGTTAAAAGGGGTTTCATTGACTGCAAATCCGCTTCAATGACCGTTCCAGCCAATCAGAAGCCTGATTGGGAAGATTGGTTTGGTCACTGTGACCAGGGGAGTCATTGGTGCGTTAAAAAAAGAAATGGATCCCAAGTGTTTATTTTTAAACCGAAAGGGTTTAGAATTATCAGCTAAATCAGATAGCGGAGGCAAGGACATTAGGGATGTTGGATGCTGGGCTGGGAGAGTTAGAGAGTGAAACAAGAGAACTTGCACGTTGTCAGAAGGTTGTGGCTTCAAGTCCCACTCCAGAGACTTGAGCACAAAAATCGAGGCTGACACTCCCAGTGCGGTGCTGGGGGAGCGCTGCACTGCCGGAGGTGCCGTCTTTTGGATGAGACGTTAAACCGAGGCCCCGTCTGCTTTCTCAGGTGGGTGTAAAAAAAAATCACATGACACTATTTCGAAGAAGAGCAGGGAGAGTTCTCCCCGCTGTCCTGGGGCCAATATTTATTCCTCAACCGACATCACTAAAAACAGATTATTTGGTCATTATCACATTGTTGTGTGTGGGAGCTTGCTGTGCGCAAATTGGCTGCCACATTTCCCACACTACAGCAGTGACTCCACTTCAAAAGTACATCATTGCAGCAGCCAATATGTGCACAGCAAGCTCCCACAAACAGCATTAAGGTTGGTGCTGTTGGGTGGTAAATATTGGTCAGGACACTCGGAGAACTCCCCAGTTAATTTATTTTCGTGATGTTGGTTGAAGGATAATTATTGGCCAAGAAAACGCCTCTTTTCTTCAAATAGTGCCATGGGATACTACCCTCCGAGAACTCTGCGTTCCTCCTGCTCTGGCCTCTTGTGCAATCCCCATTTACTTCTCCCCACCATTGGTGGCCGTGCCTTCAGCCAATTCGACCCTAAGCTCTGGAAATTCCTCCCTAAACCTCTCTGCCTCTCCACCTCTCTCTCCTCCTTCGAAACCCTCCTTAAACACTTATCTCTTTGGCCAAGCTTTTGGTCATTTGTCCAAATATCTCCTACTTTGGCCCAGTGTCAATTTTTGCCTGATTACGTTCCTGTGAAGTGACTTGGGACGTTTTATTACCTATATAAATGCAGGATGTTATTATTGCTCTGGGATCTTCGAAATCCATCTAAGCAGGCAGACAGGGTCTCAGTCTAACGTCTCATCTGTAAGACGGCGCTCCCTCAGTACTGCACTGAAGTGTTAGCCTGCTTTATGTGCTGACATCTCTGGAAGTCTGGCTTAGAAGTCACGACCTTCTGACTCTGAGGCGTGAGCCAAGGCGGACTTTTGGGGTTAAAGCGAGATGAGTTTGGATGGCTTCTGATATTCATACTCGGCGAAGTCAATTCAATTCAATTCAAATCGCTTTATTGGCATGATAAGGTACATCTTATGTTGCCAAAGCATCGAAAAACATTTATGGTTGAACACATAAACGCAGATCTATTCATACAGTGTATAAACAGATATATCCCTGAGTGTATAAATATACATTCGTATAATTTGTATATACTCTTTTCTTAGGTTTACTGGTTGTCCCTCTGTTTATGGCAAGCTGTAACATAGTGTGCCGCTAAGGTTACACAGTTTCTCTGTTCCCCTAGTAGGTATGGGAGTTTTTGGTCGTCATTCAAATTTCTGAATTCAGGGCATATTTGTGAGAATTTTTGGTAGAAATTCTCCCTGATGCCCTGATATTTTCCACAAGCTGTGAGGAAGTGCATCTCTGTCTCCACCACTCCCTGACTGCAGTGAGTCACTGTCAGGCAGCCTCCGGCCTACGACTGTGGATCGGTCAAAGCATCTGGGGCATTCACAGGATTAACCATCTTAATTGCAATACTTTGAGTGTCTGCTGTGGCTCAGTGGGTAGCACTCTCGCCTTTGGGGCAGGAGGTTGTGGGTGCAAGTCCCACGCTAGAGGCCTGAGCATGAAAAGTAGGCTAACTGCTCCAGTGCAGTGCTGAGGGAGAGCTGCACTGTCGGAGGTGCCCTCTTTTGAATAAGGCATTAAACCGAGGCCCCGTCTGCCCTCTCAGGTGGACGTAAAAGATCCCATGGCAGTATTCGAAGAAGAGCAGGGGAGTTCTCCCCGGTGTCCTGGGGCCAATCAACATCACTAAAAGCAGATTATCTGGTTATTATCACATTGCTGTTTGTGGGAGCTTGCTGTGGACAAGTTGGCTGCTATATTTCCTAATTACGACAGTGACTACACTTCAAAAGTATTTAACTGGCTGTGAAGCACTTTGGGACGTCCTGAGGTCATGAAAGGCGCTATAGAAATGCAAGTCTTTCTTTTCTTTCAAAATCCAGGCTGACACTTTCTTTTTTCTTTAACCCAATCTAGGCCAGTGGTATGGGGGTTACTTAACAATAACACACGACTTTGCTAGAATACATCTGCACTAAGGACTATAGAGTCAATGTTATACTTTTCCGCCTTTTCAAAATTTAATTTCCCACCAGATTTTCTGTGCTGATAACAGAATGATTTCAGTGCTAGAGATCCGAACATCTTCCAAACATATTACTGGCAGCATTGACCACCCCAGGTCAGGTGTGGAACAGATCGATGCAGAGTTAAGCTCCCACTGCTCTACTCGGCAATGTATCTGAGACCCTTCCTCAGCGGAGCATCAGTCAACTCACACTGAGCTGTAGACAACAACAACTTGTTTTTATATAGTGCCTTTAATGTAGCTAAACGCCCCAAGGCGCTTCACAGGAGCATTATCAGGCAAAATTTGACACCGAGCCACATAAGGAGATATTGAGACACATGACCAAAAGCTTGGTCAAAGAGGGAGGTTTTAAGGCATATCTTAAAGGAGAGATAGAGAGGTGGAGAGGATTATAGAGGGAATTCCAGAGCTTAGGGCCCAGGCAGCTGAACGTACAAGGCAAATATAGTCAGGGGAAAGCCAGCCAGGGGAAGGGGCTTTCTACACTGGGAGCTGTAGTGGGGTCCAGTGTATCTGCGGGGGGTTGGTGCACCGAGTGAGTCGGCGGCGACTGACACTGAGTTAAAGGAGAGGTTGGGAGATGGAGAGGTTTAGGGAGGGAATTCCAGAGCTTAGGGCTTTGGCAGCTGAAGGCACGGCCGCCAATGGTGGAGCGAAGGAGATCGGGGATGCGCAAGAGGCCAGAATTGGAGCAGCCCAGAGATCTCGGAGGGTTGTGGGGCTGGAGGAAGTTTCAGAGATAGGGAGGGGGTGAGGGCCATGGAGGGATTTGAAAACAAGGATGAGAATTTTAAAATGGAGGCACTGCAGGACCAGGAGCCAATCAATGTTCCTACTAATTTTTTTTGGGTGCACGGCCCCATTAACGTGGCCCGTTCAAATTTCCGCGCATGCGCGGTTTATCCATTTAAAAGCCGGCCGCTTCGCTTCCCGGGAACACTGGAGCCAATGCAGGGCAGCGAGCACGGAGGTGAGGGTTTTGCACTGCGGATTTGTAGCTGCTGGAAGCTGTCCTGAGATTCATTTCACATTGAATCCTTCCGGCCAGTAGAGAGAGAAAGGTCTGGGCTGGACGTGAGCCCAGAGTCAGTGTGTAACCCACTGCTCCATCTCGTTCTCTCTCCCCCTCAATACACGATTCCTTTTAGAGTGCACTTTATTTTAAAATCTTTTGAATGAAGCGCTAACTGCCAATGAAGTACTTTTTGAAGTGCAGTCACTGTTGCAACGTAGGAAAGGCGGCAGCCAAATTGCGCACAGCAAGCTCCCACAAACAGCACTGCGATAAATGACCAGATCGTCTGTTGTAATGATGTTGGTTGAGGGATAAATATTGGTCAGTAATCCCCCTGCTCGTCTTCGAAATAGTGCCGCCAGATCTTTTGCCTCCAACTGAGAGACGGCCTTGGGTTTTAACATCTCATCCGATAGGCGGCACCTCTGACAGTGCAGCACTCCCTCAGTACTGCACTGGAGCAACACCATATAAAAACCAGTTCTTATTGCTGGGAGTGGTAAATCAATCATTCATTAAAGGGACATTGGCAAATGAGCGAATCACTCCGGTATCACAGATGGCCGCAGTGACCGAGAGTCAGATCTGGAGTCTCTCTCTCTCTCTCTCTCAGAAAAAATGAATAGCAACCTGAGGATAAGTTTCTGAAACAATATTCTTAAGACTTTTTTATCTCCTGTCATGATTGCCCGTTCTCCTCATTAACAGTGATCATTAGAGCTGCTGTCTCTGGAACTTTTCGATCTAATAGGGAACTCTTCCTGTTGTAGCCAAGGTCTTTGATCATTAAGAGCAATATTAAGATGAGAGTACTCTCCATGGCTGGTTATGAAATCGTTAACATTGAGGTCACTTAAACCAGCAGCAATGAAGAAAATATCATGAAATAATCGCAGACTCCTCCGTGACTGTTTGCAAAATCCTGATTCAGATCCGGGGCTTGCATTCACAATGAATGCACCCCATGCTTTATTTGAGCGCTTGGGATCTTTCCCCTCATTTTAACGCACCTACTTTCTCCTTGTTTTTTGGTGCCCTCCTTGTGTTGGTCACCCTCCCCCGCCCGGGACCCCCATCCTGAGTGAAGGCTGTTCTTTATCCATCAGACAAGAGGGACACGATGGCAACCGAGGGTTTGGAAAGACTGTCACTCTGATTTTTCCTTCTCTTTGGGGGATGTCCCGAACCTTTGCTATGATATGACCGAGATTGGGAACTCGTCCCAATAGGTTCTGTGTCTCCGCTCACTTAGTCGCAACATGTTAAGATGTTAACATTGAGAACCCACGAATCAAATGTGGAAATTTTACATAAATAATCCCACCAACAAGGATAATTATCACATTAATAAACGTGTTGTGATCCCGGCTCCCTAATCCTGCTTTGTAACGATGGCTGATAGACAGTCACAGTTAACTGTCTCAGTGAAGTTGTTGGAAAAAAGACAGGAAGCACTTGCATTTCTATAGCGCCTTTCACAACCTCAGGACGTTCCAAAGTGCTTTACAGCCAATGAAGTACTTTTGCAGTGTAGTCACTGTTGTAATGTAGGAAATGAGGCAGCCAAGTAGTTGTCTGTATCAAGTCCCATTCCGGAACCCCGAGCATGTAACCCATGCTGACACTCCAGTGCAGTACTGAGGGAGCGCTGCACTGTCGGAGGTGCCGTCTTTCAGATGAGACGTTAAACCGAGGCCCCGTCTGCTTTCTTGGGTGAATGTAAAAGATCCCATGGCACTATTTCGAAGAAGAGCAGGGGGGAGTTCTCCCCGGTGTCCTCGGCCAATATTTATCCCTCAATCAACATCACTAAAACAGATGATCTGATCATTATCACATTGCTGTTTGTGGGAGCTTGCTGTGCGCAAATTGTCTGCCGCGTCTCCTACATTACAACAGCGACTGCACTTCAAGAAGTACTTCATTGGCTGTAAAGCGCTTTGGGGCATCCTGAGGTTTTGAAAGGCGCTATAAAAATGCAAGTCTTTCTTTCTTTTTGTGACAGCCTCCTGGGGCTGTTCTTGGGAATCAGCAAAACTTCCAACTGTCCCAAATCCAGGGATCGGGGTACTTGCATATATTGAGCAAGCCACTGTGCCATTTTGGTTGCTCCTGCCTCAGAAGAATAGTGGCCTCCAATCCCCGATGTCTTGCTTTCCCAACAGCAATCAATTGCCCTGCGATTGGTCGCTGCATTGAGAGCTCCGTGAATGCCTGCCCCAGAGAAGCACATCCACCGGGATCAGTTGCCCGGCTCGCTCGTACCTCTGCCTCATGCAGGCTCACATGGCGTTGGGAGGCGAAGGAGGTGGGATTGGCGGGACTACCAGTGTATGGCATCATCCTGCCAGCGTCGCCTCTTACGGCGGAGTCTGTACAAACTGACACCATTGCAAAAAGCACCGCCCACTACTGGCGGAAGCAGAAATGGTAGCGGAAATCTGGCCTGACTGGAGTTTCACTCCAAGTTCCTGTCGCCCACCCAGATTGCTGGAGTACTCCACCCCAAGAATGGATGCATTTTTTTGCAGAGGCTTAAATCCACCAAAGTGCTAGAAATGCTGAATTTGGATTGCTGGGCTATCAATACCTCACCCCTCCAGTTCTGGGCTTTTTAACTGTCTCATCAGGGAGGGGTCCCGCAAGTAAAACTTCAGGTTTGGCTCTGCCCTAAAAGTGAATTAGCTAACTGGTTTCTGGGAGACTGCCCAGATACCTGTGGATTTGATTGATAGACCTGTTGATGGAAGAAGTGTTTTTCAATGGGTTGGCCTTGATTGGCGAGTCTGCCAATGGGTTGGCTTTGATTGGTGGGTCTGTCAATGTGTTGGTCTTGATTGGCGAGGCTGCCAATGGGTTGGCTTTGATTGGTGGGTCTGCCAATGTGTTGGTCTTGATTGGTGAGTCTGCCAATGGGTTAGCTTTGATTGGCGAGCCTGACAATGGGTTGGCTTTGACTGGCGAGTCTGACAATGGGTGGCTTTGATTGACAAGTCTGCCAATGGGTTGGCTTTGATTGGCGAGTCTGCCAATGGGTTGGCTTCGATTGGCGAGTCTGCCAATGGGTTGGCTTTGATTGGCGGGTCTGCCAATGGGTTGGCTTTGATTGGCGGGTCTGCCAATGCATTGGCTTTGATTGGTGGGTCTGTCAATGGTTGGCCTTGATTGGTGAGTCTGTCAATGGGTTGGCCTTGATTGGCGAGTCTGTCAATGGGTTGGCCTTGATTGGCGAGTCTGTCAATGGGTTGGCCTTGATTGGCGAGTCTGTCAATGGGTTGGCCTTGATTGGCGAGTCTGCCAATGGGTTGGCTTCGATTGGCGAGCCTGCCAATGGGTTGGCTTCGATTGACGGGTCTGCCAATGCATTGGCTTTGATTGGTGGGTCTGTCAATGGTTGACTTTGATTGGCGGGTCTGTCAATGGGTTGGCCTTGATTGGTGAGTCTGTCAATGGGTTGGCCTTGATTGGCGAGTCTGTCAATGGGTTGGCCTTGATTGGTGGGTCTGTCAATGGGTTGGCCTTGATTGGCAGGTCTGTCAATGGTTGGCTTTGATTGGCGAGTCTGTCAATGGGTGGCTTTGATTGGCGGGTCTGTCAATGGGTTGGCCATGATTGGCGGGTCTGTCAATGGGTTGGCCTTGATTGGCGAGTCTGCCAATGGGTTGGCTTTGATTGGTGGGTCTGCCAATGGGTTGGTCTTGATTGGTGGGTCTGTCAATGGGTTAGTTTTGATAGGTGAGTCTGTCAATGGGTTGGTCTTGATTGGCGAGTCTGTCAATGGATTGGCCTTGATTGGTGAGTCTGCCAATGGGTTGGCTTTGATTGGCGAATCTGTCAATGGATTGGCCTTGATTGGAGAGTCTGCCAATGGGTTGGCTTTGATTGGTGGGTCTGCCAATGGGTTGGCTTTGATTGGCGTGTCTGCCAATGGGTTGGCTTTGATTGGTGAGACTGTCAATTGGTTGACTTTGATTGGCGAGTCTGCGAATGGGTTGGCCTTGATTGGCAAGTCTGTCAATGGGTTGGCTTTGATTGGTGAGTCTGTCAATGGATTGGCCTTGATTAGTGGGGCTGTCAATGGGTTGGCTTTGATTGGCGAGTCTGTCAATGGGTTGGCCTTGATTGGCGAGTCTGTCAATTGGTTGGCCCTGATTGGCGGGTCTGTCACTGGATTGGCTTTGATTGACTGTGAGCGATATCTGCCTATCTTCCTTTGGGGCTAGCCAGGATCAGAGGAAATAAAATTATATTTCTGGTGTCTGTTACCCTCTTGCTGTTCTGGTATATGAGTAAAGGCTATTGAAGAACTATGGGGTCCATTTTTCACTTAAAACCTTCTCATCAAGAATTCATGTTCCAAGTTGTTTAAAATGATGCAGAGAAATGCTAGAGGATTCCTGCCTTTAGTTGTTCAGAAATGGACATTGGGAGATAAGATAGTGTTACCTATAACCCATAGAATTACCCATGTACTCGTAGCGTTTAGGCTGAGGGGAGACATGATTAAGGTGTATAAAATTATGAGGGGCATGGATAGAGTGGATAGGAAGGACTTATTTCCCTTAGCAGAGCGGTCAATAACCAGGAGGCATAGATTTAAAGTAATTGGTAGAAGGATTAGAGGGGAGTTGAGGTAAGATTTTTTCACCCAGAGGGTGGTGGGGATCTGGAACTCAATGCCTGAAAGGGTGGTAGAGGCAGAAACCCTCATCATGTTTAAAAAGTACTTGGATATGCACTTGAAGTGCCGTAACCTACAGGGCTACGCACCAAGAGCTGGAAAGTGAGATTAGGCTGGAGAGCTCTTTGTCGGCCGGCACGGACACGCTGGGCCAAATGGCCTCCTTCTGCGCCGTAAACGTCTACGATTCTATGATTCTTACCCACAGCGTTACTTTGCTTCACTCTAACTGACTGGGTTCTGTTGCAGGTCCACGAACTATGCGATAATTTCTGCCACCGGTACATCAGCTGCTTAAAGGGGAAAATGCCGATCGACTTAGTGATCGATGATCGCGACGGAGGCTCAAAATCCGACCTGGAAGATTTCACAGGATCCTGCACCAGCCTCTCTGACCAGGTAGGAAGCATTTCTTCAGCCGGCGGAAAAGCGGTGAAAGGCACAGGCCTCCTTTCAGATGTATGAGCCAGGCGGTTGTGGCAGAAATCCTCCAAATCCCATCTGGTCATGGTACTTTGACTGTAGTTAATTGCCCCAGAGTCTGGTGTTGTTCCCTCAAACAATCTGTGCAGTTCCTTTTTCAAAAATGATATAAGTATTTATTGACTGTATAAAGGAAGGTGGTGGATTATACCTGCAGTGTTGTTTTGCTTGATTCTTACAATGACCTGGAGATTAAATGGTGGGATTACTGTGTGGCAATGTATTCGCCTGAATATCATCTCTGCAATTATAATGGAGCGTTCATCTCGTTGACCTTAAGTCACAGGGAGAGAAGCATCAGACAAACCATTAAGCAATTATTCCAAAGCATCATTTCAAGGCCAGTGTTGTTTCTTTGACCTTGGATGGTGCTGTGGATTAGACACTGCCCGTTGACTCAGGGCACTGAGCACAAATCCAGTCCGGATTGACGGGGTGAGTCCTCTCTCACTGTAAGGCTCCTGCATGCAATGAGTTTTGGGAAGGTCGCGAGCCAATTCCTCGTGGGCAAGGGCCCGCTGTGCGACGCTCATCATAACGTGGCATAAGATGGCGTTAAATCGTCAACCACCGCCCCCCCTCAACAGTATCATAGAATCATAGACGTTTACGGCACAGAAGGAGGCCATTCGGCCCATATTGTCTGTGCCAGCCGCATAAGAGCTCTCCACCCTAATCCCACTTTCCAGCTCTCGGTCCGTAGCCCTGTAGGTTATGGCACTTCAGGTGCGTATCCAAGTACTTTTTAAATGTGATGAGGGTTTCTGCCTCGACCACCCTTTCAGGCAGTGAGTTCCAGACCCCCACCACCCTCTGGGTGAAAAAGTTCTCCTCAACGCCCCTCTAATACTTCTACCAATTACATTAAATCTCTGTCCCCTGGTTACTGACCTCCCTGCTAAGGGAAATAGCTCCTTCCTATCCACTCTATCTAGGCCCCTCATAATTTTATACACCTCAATTAAATCTCTCCTCAGCCTCCTCTGTTCCAAAGAAAACAACCCCAGCCTATCCAATCTTTCCTCATTAGCTATAAAATTCTCCAGTACTGGAAACACCCTCGTAAATCTCCTCTGTATCCTCTAGTGCGATCACATCCTTCCTGTAATGTGGTGACCAGAACTGTACACAGCTGTGGTCTAACCCGTGCTTCATACAGTGCAAGCATAACCTCCCCGCTCTTATGTTCTATGGCTGGTGTGGGCAAAGGAAGTATCACACTGCCGTTTCACTAAGGCTGGGGTCCAGGCGTATTGGGGGGGCAGAGTACAGCTTCAGATTCTTCGAGCTGACATTTACAAAAACGGGCCGCCTCCCTCATTGGGAGCGCCTATCGGAAAATCGTAGGCAACAGCCCGCTAATTTTCCACGAAACGCTCGCGAGTGTCGAGGTACTTGTTGCGCGGGCTTGGACTCGGAGACTCTACCCCTCAGTTGCTACCTCTTCTGTTCTTTGCACGGCTCGTGTGTGCTCGAATCCACAAATCAGCAAAGATGTTTCATGGAGACTGCATGCTGGCTTTAGCAGTGGAACATTGGAATTGTATTGCGTGTCTTGGAAGCCTGAATTCGGGTGATGGCTGCTGGTCAGACGGGTTTCGTAGGCGGTGTTGGTGCCGGACTCCCATTTGGGGGACACTTTAGCAGGAGTGGCAGAAGCTTGGACTCCTGCTCGTAGGCAAGGGTTGACCGGCCTTGTTTAGCCTTCTAGTCTTCCCAGAGATTGCTATGTCCTTGTCTTTGAAACTGCTAGCTCTGTAATAGAAAGAAAGAACTTGCATTTCTGCAGCGCCTTTCACGACCTCAAGACGTCCCAAAGCACTTCACAGCCAATGAAGCACTTTTGAAGTGCAGTCACTGTCGTAATGTAGGAAACGCGGCAGCCAATTTGTGCACAGCAAGCTCCCACAAACAGCAATTAAATAAACGACCAAATAATCTGTTTTTAGTGATGTTGTTTGAGGGTCAAATATTAGCCAGAACTCCCCTGCTGCACGGTGGCATAGTGGTTAGCACTGTTGCCTCACAGCGCCAGGGACCCGGGTTCGAATCTGGCCTCGGGTGACTGTCTGTGTGGAGTTTGTACATTCTCCCTGTGTTTGCGTGGGTTTCCTCCGGGTGCTCCGGTTTCCTCCCACAGTCCAAAGATGTGCGGGTTAGGTTGATTGACTATGATAAATTGACCCTTAGTGTTAGGGGGATTAAATACGTGGGGTTACGGGGATAGGGTGGGATATGTGTCGGTGCAGGCTCGATGGGCCGAAATGGCCTCTATCTGCACTGTGGGGTTTCTGTGATTCGGTGCTCTTCTTCGGAATAGCGCCGTGGGATCTTTCACGTCCACCTGAGAGGGCAGACGGGGCCTCGGTTTAACGGCTCAGCAGAAAGACGTTTTCCGATGCGTGGCTTGGACTTTAATTCGCTCCCTTGCGCCATTGTGTTTTTCTTTGTCCAGCTTTAGTCGCGGGATCTTGAATTGGGCCCCAAATGGGTGCCAAGAGAAAACCAGGCTCCTGGCAAGCCAGCGTCCTGACCTCTCCAAATGGGTTTGGAAGCGCGCAGTTGAATTGCACAGTATCGCTGCCAGTCCCAAGGATGGTAAAACTATTATCTACAAACTTCATTTGTCATAGTTCAGTTCAGACAAAAGGCATACTGTTTCTTGAAACTGGGAGATCGTTCAACACACAACACCCTCCCCCGACCCCCCCACCCTCCCTCTACAGAATTTGAAAGCTAATGTAATGAATCTTTGGCTGGTCTGTATGTGCTTTGACCGTATGGTATAAGGATCATTGCCGTCGCTGCCATCAAGGTAGGCCCCCTTTAGTTAGAGCTAGAGCTCGAGCTCGATTATTTGCTCCCAGAGTGGATCAGTTGTTGAGTG
The DNA here is from genome assembly GCF_052327205.1 of Somniosus microcephalus. NCBI lineage: Eukaryota > Metazoa > Chordata > Chondrichthyes > Squaliformes > Somniosidae > Somniosus > Somniosus microcephalus. Next base: position 21,743,643 of record NC_141020.1, on the reverse strand, counting down.
AACTGCTCAGGAGTGGGAATGGAACAGGATTTCCCCAGGTTTGATTCTCAGTCTGACACTGTCCAGGCTCCTGTTTGAGAAATAACTACATGTGCGAGGCCTGCTGGTGCACGTGGCAACGCAGCCCAGTGTAACTCAGTGCTATTAGGAGAGGACGGAAGAAAATCAGAGATTCACCCTTGGGAATGAACTGAATCAATGTTGGAGTTACTTAATTTAATACTTTATCCTTCAAATGATTCTCTGTTTGGAGAGTAGCGACACTAACCCTGACTTTTCTTCGTATGAGGCTCCACTGCTGACATGGAGTCCCGCTAGCAGGGGGCACCGGTCGCAGTTTCGGGCCTGTGACCTATCCCGTCCGACTTGCAGCCTGGCCATTCTTACGCAGGCCGCGTGGGCGCCACAGCACGGGGCCTACGCACAGGCTTCATTTCAATGCATTACTGGTTTAAAAAAAAAGGCCCCAGGCTGAATTTTTCTCACTTTGAGAGAGGCTCCACCCACTGTGGGCATCGAGCCCACTGGTTGTTAGGGGGGTGGGGGGGAGTGGGGAAGTGGGGGGGATGAGTCCCGGGACACGGCTTAGCTGAGAAGGCTTCTTAAAGGGAGTTTCAGTGGCTAAGGGTTTGTTAATTTTGGACAGGCGAGATCAAATTAGCTGCCCATTATACACCAGGCCCGATTCCTCTTTCCATTGACCTTGCTAGCTAGTTTGATTTAAACTGAGGTCTGTTCAGCCGGCGAGAATAGATCCCACAGGGCCATTCGAAGAGCAGGGGCGTTCTCCCAGTATCCTGGCCAATCCCTCCTTCAATGGGCGCTGGGCTCTTCAACCAGGAGATGGGGAACTGAATCCGGTCTCCTCCATCGATAGCCATACTCGGGGTTTGCATGCTGAGGACGAGGTGGTGATCCGCAGGTTCCGGCTCAGTCTAGGGGAGATCTTCCCTCGATTATGCTGCATCCTGTCACCTCGGCACCTGGGGGCACGGCATGAATTGGGCCAATTCTTGTGAGACACTGTACCCGCTGGTCCCAGTCTCTGTGCCGCTTCCACCCCCACCCCACCCCAACTATTTGATTAAGTCCCTTTTCCCGGTTTCTCCCCTCCTCTCTTGACTCATGCTGGAATGCGATTCCCCCAGCAGCCCTCCAGTACCTCCAGTGGCCAGTCTTCATATGTGAGATTGGGGAATGATGCCAGTAGGCTATTTGACTATGGTAGGCATTGCAAGCAAACCCCATCTCGTTCCCTCCCAAAGTACACACAATAAATATCTGGTAGTGGACAATGTATAATGGCCTGGAGCAGGCATCCTCATTGTGTCTGTTCCCCGTCTCCCCCCACCCCCAATCCAATGGCACTGAGGCTAATTGTAGTAAGCCCACCACTGAACCCCAGAAGTGATGAAACTTGGGGCCTTGGACTCACCCAACACACAGTGGAGCATGCATCAGCTGAGCCACCAGGAGCGCTATGTGTCTTTGCCTAACCCTAACAGTGGAACCTCATTTACTCTTGTTTGTGTCCCTGGTGAAGGGGGGAACAAGTTGACCCTACCCCGGTGAAGTAGGTTGCACCACTTGCCCAGCTGGTAGCCATGGCAATTTGCCCATGACTGACAGTACAGTACAGCCATGTCGTGCCCTAGTATGTCCCACTCACCATGTCAGTGTGCAGCTAACACTGATCCACCACGGCAGTCAACCATTGAAAGAGCAATTCACCAATTGGCAGTGTAACCATTACGGCTGCATATAGTGACACCACAAGTTCCGGCCAGAATGGAGATGATTGGGTAATTACCCTGTCAATCATGCCTGGAGAACGCACTGCTGTAAGTGACTGGGATCGATTTTACTCACATAATTTGTATTATGTAGCTATCCCCCACTCTCTGCATTTTACTGGAGAAATCACCCTGCTTTTATTGGGGGAGGTTGCTGTAGTTTCGGTCATGAGTTCTGTTTGCTGTAGTTCATCGAGACTCTTCTTAAATAGACTCTGTAGACTGTTTGCTGTAGCACGCTGTTTAAATAGACTCTGTTAGCTGAGTAAATAGACATTGTTTGCTGTGAAATAGACTCTGTTTGCTGATTAAATAGAGATTGTTTGCTGTGAAATAGATTGTTTGCTGTGAGTCTTGCCGTAAGTCCCGCCCCGCCTCCAGCTCATTGGCTGAGGCAGTGGTGTCGACAGACACTCTGAACAATTACAGGATGACCTAGTTCTGACTTCCGTGCTATGTGGAGCTTCAATCAGCACGCTCTGACCCACTGCCTCAGGCTTTCTCAGTGTCAGGCTGGGCCACTGAGCACAATCGAAAACCAGCCTGTGAACAGCAGAAGGCTCGTGTCTCTGAGTCAGCACAATCTCAATGTCGAATCGCGTGGGACCAGAGAGGGCCGTTCGGCACATCAAGCCCGACCCTTCCAACACAATCCACTCATGGTCTCACTCTCTATCCTTTTTATAACATGGCGACCAGAACTGTACTCCAAGTGTGGTCTAACCAAGGTTCGATACAGGTTTAGCATAACTTCCCTACCTTTCAATTCTACACCTCTGGAAATAAACCCTAGTGCTCGGTTTGCTTTTTTTATGGCCTTGCTAACCTGTGTTGCAACGTTTAGTGATTTGTGTATTTGTACTCCGAGTTGCCTTTCTTGATCTGACATCTTGGGATAGAAATTCCTCTAGGGCGCCAGCTCCCTCCAAGCTCACAGGGGCTTGGGGATCCTCATGCTCTAGACATTGTCACACCCCTTTCCTCTCTGCTTATTTTTCTGACGTCCAATCCTGTCCTGAGAAACAGACACGTGTTCAGCTCATTTTTAAAAGGCATTTCTTGATACGACATCAAAAACAGGGATTAGTTGAAAGCCTAACTGAGCAGGCCTCAACGCCTCAAGAGCACGTCTATCAATGTTCCAGGATTTAGAGTTGGGGGATTGTTCTTTGTGCGTCCGTGGAAGACCCTAGATGATGCAGTGAGTTGTTGTGATCGGGAATGCGCTGCCTGAAAGGGCGGTGGAAGCAGATTCAATAATAACTTTCAAAGAGAATTGGATAAATGCTTGAAGGGGAAAAAATTTGCAGGGCTACGAGGAAAGGGCAGGAAGAGTGGGATTAATTGGATAGCTCTACCAAAGATGGGCCGAATGGCCGCCTTCTGTGCGGTATCATTCTATGATTCTATGACAGAATGCATGTGCTTCTCCAGTGGTGGGTCGGAGGACATATGGAAGGATTGTGCCACTCAAAGGGCAAAGGCGAGTCTTTCTATTAGTAATCTGCCTTTCTCCTAAGAGAGATGATATGTCCCACACTCAATGGCTCTCCATACCTGGGCAATAATCAGAGCTGGCATGGGACCAAAAAAATACCCCCCCCCCGTCTCCATTGGTGCAGCCCAATCCAGCATTCCTCTTGGAGAGACACGGAAGGTGCCACTGGAAACTCTGTGGGGATGTGCCAACTCGATATATTTATATGTTTGTCGTGCAAACGATACCCCTCCCCCACCAGCCCCTCCCACGAAGACCCGAGGAATGTTGAAGGAATTCCGCAGGCTAAGGCCCTCATGCCAGAAGATTCGGCTCCCATGGGAACCACTTTGATGCATTTTCCAGGCGGCCATCTTCAGACTCAATCCCCGCGGGCAGGAGTACAATGCTGGGATAGACTGGGGTTCAGGGAACTCCGCTTCAGCCATTTTCTCCGCACCTCTCACTCAGTGACTCGCCATGCTTTATTATGGGATGGAGTGCTCCTCCCCAACCTCCCACATCCCCGGGGCTCCCAATTTGATGCGCGTTACTGCGGGGAAATTCTCAAGCTGCCAGAGGTTTTCCCAAAGGAAAGGCAGGGAGGAAATTCGGGCAGGGATGGGGTTTAGGGGCAGTTCTCCTTTCTCCCAGCAACTGAGGCATGGACAGACCAGGACACCAGCCAATGCCTCACCTACAGATAGCACATGACGTACGGAAAAAACCAAGGTCAGTCATAGAATCATACAACAACAGCAACTTGCATTTATCTAGTGCCTTTAATGTAGTAAAACATCCCAAAGTGCTTCACAGGAGCATTATGAAACAAAATTTGACAGCGAGCCATGCAAGGAGAAATTAGGGCAGAGCTTGGTCAGTGAGGTATCTTTTAAGGAGCGTCTTAAAGGAGGAGAGAGGTAGAGAGGCGGAGAGGTTTAGGGAGGGAATTCCAGAGCTTAGGGCCTCGGCAGCTGAAGGCACGGCCACCAATGGTGGAGTGATTATAATCAGGGATGCTCAAGAGGCCAGAATTAGAGGAGCGCAGATATCTCGGGGGGTTGTGGGGCTGAAGGAGATTACAGAGATAGGGAGGGGCGAGGCCAGGGAGGGATTTGAATACAAGGATGAAAATTTTGAAATCGAGGCACTGCTTAACTGGGATCCAATTTAGGTCAGCGAGCACACGGGGATGGGTGAACGGGACTTGGTGCGAGTTAGGAAAAGGGCAGCAGAATTTTGGATGACATCAAGTTTGCGTAGGGCACAGCACAGAAAGAGGCCATTCGGCCCATCGTGCCTGTGCCGGCTCTTTGCAAGAGCTATTCAATTAGTCCCACTGCCCCTGCCCTTTCCCCACATAGCCAGTGCAGACAAGAACAAGGCTTAGTGAATCAAATCACTTTGCGATGTTAAAGACACGAATTGCCTCATGAATATTCAGGAGTTCATTTAAGGACATTTATATTAACTCCCAGTGTAATTTTCTCCTTCGTCCTTGCTGCTGATGGGGGAGGGTCCGGAATAAATTTAAACAAAATTAATCAGCATTTTAGAAGATTTGGACATCATTCAACAAAGTGCACATTACGCTGCAGAACATCAGCGCATGTTGTGTCTGGGCCCAGAGTCATTCCAGGTGAATTGGATTAGGCTTTGTTCCATATCCTGCTCACTAGCGCCTTATCATTTAAACTTCTATTGAGCGGAAATTGGTGTTCCTCGTTCTGTTTTTGGAATGCATCATGGCGAAAGGTGCGAGATGGTATAATCCCACGAACCAATCTGTGATTTTTCACCGCCGAGATAATACTTGGTCCAATTTCGTAGTGTGTAACCGGGAATTTCATTACCCTCCAGGCACTGTAAGCCAGTGCCACTGGCCCTGGGTGGTGGAGCGAGTCGGACCTTGTCCCCTCACATCAGGACCTAGAGTCCAAATCCAGCCTGGATCGATGGAATGGGAGAGTTCCCTGCTTGCTGTGAGGGTCCGATGTGAGATGAGTTTGGTGCTATCCACCCAGCTCTTCGAGGAGTGGGCCCACCACACAACATGGTCAAGGAACGGTAGCGTAGTGGTAATGTTACTGGACTCATAGGGCTGGATTTTGTCAATGGGGACGTGATGGAGGCGGGACTCCCACTTTTTGGGTTGTAGTCCCGCCTCCATCGATTTGTGGCCAACTCACGCGATTTTCCCTTGATTGACCTTGTTGAGACCGCCCAGCGGGCTCAGCAGGCCAATTAAGGGACACCCGGTTACAGGTGATGTCAGTGATTGACATTTCATCTGTCAAGAGCTTTTGACAGATGAAATATCAGCGTTTGACAGCTCTGTGAAGCTGTCAAACACTGACAATCTGACTTCTAACTTGAGTCCTTCGCCACAGACTCAGTTAGAAATCTCTCCAGAACAGAAAGCTGAATGCTGCAACTTTTGACAGCTCGCGGCCATTCTGCTTTCTGTGCCGGTGAGATGAGGGACTCCCGAGACCTGAAGGAAGGAAGGCTGCAATAGTAAGTAAAGGAAAGTAAAACTTATTTAAACACATTACACACACCAAGCACACTTACCTCTGCACTCATGCACCCATCACTCACCTGAACACCGGACATCTCGAACCCTCCAAGCCCTTCAGCCCGACGGTCCGCTTTGCTAACATTGCCGAGGTTTGGAGCTGTTGGGAAGCCCACACTTCAGGGCTAAAAATAGGGATTAGGCCAAAAACTGCCTGTTAACTACCTGTTAACAGACAGTTAATTGGCACTAATCCCCTTCCCACCTCGGGGAGGCGGCTCCCAGCACAGGTCAGGTACCCGCCTCCTGGGAAACGGGCATGGAGGCGGGTTGGGGGCGGGAAGGGTTCGTGCCCCCCCATTCTGCAATTTTAACAGCCCACACGCCTCCATTCCCGCCTCCACGGCCCTGGGAAATTCGAGCCCGTAGTCGGAGGACAAGAGGCTCAACTCCCACCACGGCAGCTGGGGAATTTAAATTCAGTTAAATTAATCTGCAATAAGCTTAGTATCAGGAACAGCGACCGTGTAACTATCGGATTGGCGTAAAAACCCATCTGGTTCACTAATGTCCTTTAGGGAAGGAAATCTGCCATCTTTACCCGGTCTGGCCTGTATGTGACTCCAGACCCACAGCAATGTGGTTGACTCTTAACCGCCCCTCTGAAATGGCCGAGCGAGCCACTCAAGGGAAATTAGGAATGGGCAATAAATGCTGGCTGCTGCCAACGACTCCCACATCCCATGAATTAATAAAAAAAAGGAACATAGGAGGAGGCCATTCAGCCTCTCGGGCCTGTTCTGCCATTCAATTAGATCATGGCCGATCTGCACCTCCTTGGACCCATAACCCTTAATACCCTTGAACTGTACTTCAGCATCAATTGGCAGTAAATTGGAAGAACGACTGATATGGAAAATATCACATTGGTATATACGTGGAGTGGTTGGGGCGACTAACATCTTTAAAGGGAACGATAGCAAAATACTGCGGATGCTGGAAATCTGAAATAACAACAGAAAATGCTGGAAAAACTCAGCAGGCCAGGCAACATCCGTGGAGAGAGAAACAGAGTTAACGTTTCAGGTCGAAACCCTTCTTCAGAACCGAGAAAAAAGCAGGAAATGAAATAGATTAAAAGGCCAGTTTGGGGGCTGGAAAATGGGGGAGGGGATGAAAGAACAAAAGGGAGGTCTGAGAGGTGAAGAGACATTAAGAGATATTGAAGGCGAGACGAGATGGTAATAGGACAGGTAAAGAGAAAAAAGATGGCTCTAGATGAACTCATCTTCCGATTAGGCACTTTACAGCCTTCCGGACTCAATATCAAGTTCAACAATTTCAGATCATAACCTCGGCCCCTATTATATTTTTATATATTTTTTATCCACACCTTTGGTTTGTGCCTTTTTCTTTTTTTTCTCTCCCACACGGCAGCTGTCTCTCACTCTGCCAGCGCATTTCACACTTCATCTAGAGCCATCCTTTGTCTCTTTACCTGTCCTATTACCATCTCGTCTCGCCTTGAATATCTCTTAATGTCTCTTCACCTCTCAGACCTTCCCTTTTGTTCTTTCATCCCCTCCCCCATTTCCCAGCCCCCAAACTGGCCTTTTAATCTGTTTCATTTCCTGCTTTTTTCTCAGTCCTGAAGAAGGGTTTCGACCCGAAACGTTAATTCTGTTTCTCTCTCCACGGATGTTGCCTGGCCTGCTGAATTTTTCCAGCGTTTTCTATTGTTATTTCAGATTTCCAGCATCCGCAGTATTTTGCTATTGTATCTGTTTTAGGGATGTTGATCAAGGGATAAATACCGGCCAGGGCACCGGGGAGAACACTTCGAAGGGAGGAGGAAGAGCTGAGGAAGAACAAGAGGGGAAAGTTCAGAGGAGAACTGACCACAGTAGTATCACGAGGCAAAATGGAGAGAAAGATATCTTTATTAAACTAGCTTTTTCTCGTAGCGTATTCAGGAGTTCGGGTCAGAGTTGGGGGGAGGCTGAAAGATCCTTCCCAGAAATGGGGGAAGGATTTAAGTCTTGAAAAAAACATCATATTAAGCTTTACACATTCCCTTTTTGTGTTCAGTGTGTGCCCCTAATTATTAAAGCCTCACATCTGGGCGCTGTTCACATGAACTAACACATGAAACAGCTGCAATTCAATCGCACATATTTTATGACAATCTTCTGAATGAGTCCCGCAGGAAACAGATGCAAGTCAATTAGGACTTGAAGAAATAAAATGGTTCGGTAATGAAACGCGGCCAAAAGGAAAGAGAAGGAGGAGGAGGGAATCAAACTGCAGGACTTCAAACAGAGTCTCGCAGGGGCTGGCCATCACCGCTGGAGAAACTGTCTCCCAGTGAGGCCCGAAAGCAACAGGCAGCTTGAGTGTCCTTGTCTGTCTGTCTGTGTGCATCAGTGAGTCTGGGGGCTGAGATACACACAGCAGCTGGGAGACCTTTGTGCAGGGGTCGTGTTTTGTGAAATGTTAGCTGCACATCAATTTACCCAATCCCCCCCCCACCCCCCACGAACCCTGATGTAAGAAAACTACTAGGCACTTGGTCTAAGCGTTAAACAAAGCTTTAATCAACTGTTTTACAACATGGAGGTCTAGTTGTGTCCTTCACTAGTTCCTGTTAAGAATGTCCTGCGCAAGCTGGGCCCGTGCCCGAGTATTTATACTCTCCCTGGACAGCGCCACCCGCAGGCCGCTCAGTATTATTTCATAAGTCTTTCTTTCATGAATGACTGATTCATGTCAAACCCCACTTTCAGAAGGCCGCGTGGAACGTGAACACTGGCATGGGCCGGTTGGGCCGAGCGCCCCGTGTGTGCGCCGTGCATTCTGCGTAACGCTCTGAATGCAGCAACGACCGTTTTCACTGGTGGGTGTCACCGGGGGCGGGTCGGGTTGGGTTGTTTTTTTTTGTGGTGCCAACGTGGGCGCTGGCACTTGGGCCCTGGTCTGTGTGGCACTGTGCCATGTTAGCGTGGTTATAATTGGGGCTTTCCTGTGCGCAGGCATGCCTGCCCAAGCATGGTAAATGGCGTGCGGCATATCGTTAGCAAAACATTAACATGCCACGAGGTGGGGCTCATATTCAGGTACACAAGCAAAAGATTAACAAGCAGTAAGCGGGGCCCCTAAGCTGCCTCTACTCCTCCCCCTGACAGGAATGATTACTGGTCCAGTAAAGTCTCTGGTCAATGGTGACCCCCAGGTTGTTGATGGCGGGGGATTTGGTGATGGTAATGCCGTTGAATGTCAAGGGGATGTGGTTAGATGCTCGCTTGTTGGGGATAGTCATTGCCTGGCACTTGTGTGGCATGGATGTTACCTGCCGCTAATCAGCCTGAATGTCGTCCAGGTCTTGCTGAATGCGGGCACGGACTGCTTCATTATCTGAGGAGTTGCGAATGAAGCTGTTAGGAGTGCATTCACTGGATTATAAAATTAGGATTGTATATACTGGGATACACAGGTGTCAATCCCCATCATTTTCTTGCAAACTTTAGCTTTTAAACAGGTTTATATTGTGACTTTTTAAAATATGATAAACTTTGCATATTACAATAAAATTCATTCTTTAAAAAAACATGAGCCCTCCTAACAAACTGACAGCTGCTGGAGAAGCAGCTCACCGTGCTTCCGATCTGTGAACATTCACGGTGCACTTAAAGTTCATTCTCACACTGCCAAGCTCAGCTCGTTTTAGCAGGAATCTTCTCCCCTCGGCTCCGATGGGCGCTGACTGTTGCGGCGACACCTTTTTTTGCCAGCACCTGCCACCATCCAGCCCCTCACCCAAGCAACCCAACCGTCCTTCTTGTGAGAGCGTGGACGGTGAGGGGGCATTGACTATTTGACTGTGGAGGGCCTCGCGGTAAAACTCTATCCTCACCTCACACGTCCACGTGGGTGAATTGTCCGGCAGGGGTGACTGGAAAGTGATCAGCAGCGGGAACCCGGGCCAATTTACCCTATCTTCGCTCAGGCCAATCATAGCAAGCTCAGCTGCCTCGGCACCAGGGATTCTACCCTCGACCTTTCTGGTCTGTGCACTTCAGTTGTACACAGGGGAGTGTACTTACCACGGAGGCAGATAGAGGATGGACCTTTGCTCCTTGCATCTGGGTTCCCTGGGAAATGCAACAAGAAGAAAGAAAGTCTTTCATTTCTATAGTGCCTTTCGCAAGCACTTCTCTTCTTCGAAATAGTGCCATGGGATCTTTTATGTCCACCTGAGAGGGCGGACATAATAGATCCCATGGCACTATTTTGAAGAAGAGGCTTAACACCTCATCTGAAAGTCGGTACCTCAGGCAAGACCAGCTAACTTGGCACAAAGGATTATACCCGCGACCTTTCCTCCGGGTTATAGGTTAGGGTTAGGTTTAAGGTTAAGGTTTTAAAAAATTAGTTTGTGGGATGTGGGCATCGCCGGCAAGGCCAGCATTTATTGCCCTTCCCTAATTGCCCTCAGGAGGGTGGTGGTGAGCCGCCTTCTTGAACCGCTGCAGTCCGTGTGGTGAAGGTGCTCCCACAGTGCTGTTGGGGAGGGAGTTCCAGGATTTGGACCCAGCGACGATGAAGGAATGGCCAATATACTTCCAAGTCAGGATAGTGTGTGACTTGAAGGGGAACTTGGAGGTGGTGGTGTTCCCATGCACCTGCTGCCCTTGACCTTCTAGGTGATAGAGGTCGCGGGTTTCGGAGGTGCTGCCGAAGAAGCCTTGGCGAGTTGCTGCAGTGCATCTTGTAGATGGTGCACACTGCAGCCACGGTGCGCCGGTGGTGGAGGGAGTGAATGTTTAAGGTGGTGGATCGGGCGCACTGCATCACTGCAGTGCGAAAGTGGTTGAATCAAAGGGTCTACCTCTTTCACTCCATCCTTATGTGGAAGAAAAAGTACTGTGTGAAATGCTGGGCCTGTACTTTTAAGTGGCATTGAGACGGCCTTGTTGTGATGAGGCAGGTGTAATTATGATAAAAATGAAATACTTTGTCAAGTTTTGGTAGCAATCCCTTTCATTTTGTCACAATACATAAGGAACGTATGAAATACCTGCTGTGTTGAAAATCACATCTCTTGCCTTACTCAATGCAAAAGATTTGTTCAGTTTTCTAGAAAACTACAGGGGTAACTTTTAATTTTTACAATAGTGTAAAATGGACGATATTGGTTTGTCTGCCTGTTACATTCCCTGCTTTACTTACCTTTCAATTGAAGTCAATGAAAATTGGGCAGGGTGTCACCATCACCAAAAGTGAAAAATACCCGGTACTTGCTTGAGGGAGTAACCAAACCACATAATTCATGTGCGATTAGTTCAAAAGCAAAATACTGCAGATAGGAACACAGGAACAGGAGGAGGCCATTCAGCCCCTCGAGCCTGTTCTGCCAATCACTGAGATTATGGCTGACCTGTGACCTAACTCAATCTGCCCGCCTTTGGCCCATATCCCTTAATAATTTTGGCTAACAGAAATCTATCAATCTCCGATTTAAAATTAACAATTGATCTAGCACCAATTGCTGTTTGCGGAAGAGAGTTCCAAACTTCTACCACCCTTTGTGTGTAGAAGTGTTTCCTAATTTCACTCCTGAAAGGTCTGGCTCTAATTTTTAGACTATGCCCCCTAGTCCTAGAATCCCCAACTAGCAGAAATAGTTTCTCTCTATCTACCCTATCTGCTCCTCTTAATGGCCCAGAAATTCGGGTCGGGGGCTTCCCACGGGTGCAAGCCCCCGACCTGCACTTACCCAGCGCGCCGGCCGTTGAGCTGTGGGCCCGCGTGGGATTCCGATCCTGGGCCTGCTCCAGCTGCCGGCGCGCAGTGCTTGCGTATCCCAGGGGCGCAGTTAGTTCGAAGCGTCCCCTGGGATCACATAGAGTCATAGACTTTTTACAGCGCAGAAAGAGACCCTTCGGCCCATCGTGTCTGCGCCGTCCATCAATCCCTGTCCAGTCTAATCCCATTTTCCAGCATTTGGTCCATAGCCTTGTATGCAATGGCATTTCAAGTGCCCATCCAAATGCTTCTTGAATGTTGTGAGGGTTCCTGCCTCTACCACCCTTTCAGGCAGTGAGTTCCAGCTTCCAACCACCCTCTGGGTGAAAAAATTCCTCCTCAAATCCCCTCTAAATCTCCTGCCCCTTACCCTGAATCTATACCCCCTTGTTATTGACCCCCCTACTAAGGGGAAAAGTTCCTCTTTATCTACCCTATCTATGCCCCTCATCATTTTGTACACCTCAATCAGGTCCCCCCTCAGCCTCCTTTGCTCCAAGGAAAACAACCCCAGCCTGTTTAGTCTTTCTTCATAGCTGAGGCGCTCCATCCCAGGTAACATCCTGGTGAATCTTCTCTGCACCCTCTCCAAAGCAATCACATCCTTCCTATAGTGAGGCGACCAGAACTGCACACAGTACTCCAGCTGTGGCCTCACCAGCGTTTTGTACAGCTCCATCATAACCTCCCTACTCTTATATTCTATGCCTCTGCTAATGAAGGCAAGTATCCCATATGCCTTTTTAACCACCTTATCTACCTGTTCCGCTGCCTTCAGGGATCTATGTACATGTACACCAAGGTCCCTCTGACCCTCTGTACTTCCTAGGGTCCTACCACTCATTGTGTATTCCCTTGCCTTATTTGTCCGTCCAAAATGCATCACCTCGCACTTTTCAGGGTTAAATTCCATTTGCCACTTTTCCGCCCATCTGACCAACCCGTTAATATCATCCTGTAGCCTGAGGCTTTCCTCCTTGCAATTTACCACCCCACCAATTTTCGTGTCATCCGCGAACTTACTGATCATACCCTTTACATTCTCATCCAAATCATGAATGTAGATCACAAACAGCAAGGGACCCAGCACCGATCCCTGAGGTACCCCACTGGACACAGGCTTCCAGTCACAAAAGCAACCTTCGACCATCACCCTCTGCCTCCTGCCACTCAGCCAGTTTAGGATCCAACGCGCCAAGGCCCCCTGGATCCCATGGGCTCTTACCTTCTTGACCAGTCTCCTATGCGGGACTTTGTCAAAAGCTTTACTGAAGTCCATGTAAACCACATCCACAGCATTTCCCTCATCCACACACCTAGTCACCCCCTCGAAAAATTCAATCAGATTTGTCAGACATGATTTACCCTTGACAAAGCCATGCTGACTATCCCCGATTAATCCTTGCCTCTCCAAGTGGAGACTAATTTTGTCCCTCAGAATTTTTTCCAATAATTTCCCTACCACAGATGTTAGGCTCACTGGCCTGTAATTCCCTGGTTTATCCCTGCTACCCTTCTTGAATATGGGTGGGCCATGGAAAGCCAATGGTAGCAGGGAATGCCCATTCATAAATTTGACAGGAAAAGCTGTCAAACCTATAAATACTATAAGCCTCAAAACATAACAAAAACTTCAAATAAATTTAAAAAAAAACATCACATTTTTAAAATAACTATAAATTACATGAAATAACTATTTTAAACAATAATTTAAATTTTAGAAAAAATTAATTACATTTTCTAACGGGGCTAAAAATAAACTTACCTTTCTTTAAAGTATTTAAAATTAATAAACCTGTGGAAAAAATGTTTTAATTTTAATTAATTCACCACTTACCTTGTTAAAAGCAGGCCTTGCGACTGCTTTTTAAAGGTGTAACTACTGGAGACTTACCCTCCTGGAGAAACCTGGAAAAAAACGTAAGTTCGATGCGCACGCGTTCCACCTGTCAACCCCTTCTTTCAAGGGAACGGAAGTTCCGGTTTCCCGCGCATGCGCAGTGCATGCACGAAACCGGCACTTTCGTTGGGCCTACGCGTGAGTACCCCGTACGTACTCACGCATGGGGACCCGAATTTCTGGGCCAATATCTTGAAAGATCCCCTTAATGGCCCAGTAATTCCGGTCCCAACGCGTGAGTACGGACGGGGTACTCACGCGTGGGCCCGTTGGAAGTGCCGGATTTCAGCATGCACAGCGCATGCGCGGAAAACTGGCATTTCCTCTCCTCTGAACCAAGGGGTTAAGAGGCGGTTCCCTAGCAACGTTGGAGGCAGCACGTACGCGTTGAACTTCGATTTTTTTGACAGGTTTGTCCGTGCGTGAAGGCCTCCACTTTTTACGAATGTAAAAAGCAGACGTAGGACTTAGTTTTAAAAGGTAAGTGGTCTAATAATTAAAGTTAGAATTTTTTTTCCACAGGTTTATTATTTTTAAAGAATTTACAGTAAGGTAAGTGTATTTTTGGACCCTATTTCTTGAAAAAAAATTTTTGGCAGAAATTTGAATAATTGTTTAAAATAGTTTTTTAAAGTTATTAATAGTTAATTTAATTATTGGAATTTTTAAAAACTTTTATTTAAAGTTTAAGTAGTGTTTTGGGCGCCTGGACTTTTCATGAGTTTGACAGGTCTTATGTCTAACTCATGAATGGACTTTTGTAAACTCCCATTGGTTGCCCAGTGCTCATGTGATCCCAGCCGGCTCATCGCACTAAGTACGCCGCTGGATCACGCACGCACAGCGCGCCGGGTGCTGAACCGGGCCACAGACCGGAAATCCACGCAGGGCCAGTCTTCAAATGTCAGCGCGATATGTAAGTGTAGGTCGGGGGCTTGCACCCACGGGAAGCCCCCGACCCAAATTTCTGGGCCAAATCTTGAAAATGCTGGAAATCTGAAATAAAAGCAGAAAATGCTGGAAATGCTCAGTGGATCAGGCAGCACCTGTGGAGAGAGAAACAGATTTAACGTTTCAGGTCGATGACCTTTCGTCAGAACTGGAAAAAGCCGGAGATGGAACAGGTTTTTAAGCAAGTGCAGGGGCAGGGAAAGGGGGGAGGGGAGGAAAGGTCAAAGGGGAAGGTTTGTGATAGGGTGGAAGGCAGGAGAGATTAAATGACAAAAGGGATGGTGGTGCAAGGCAAAACGAAAAGATAATGGCCCTGAAATTAGGATCGGGTGCTTGCCGCGCGTGCAAGCCCCCGATGTGCACTCACCCTGCGCACCGACATCTGAAGCCTGGGCCTGCTTGCATTTCCTGTCACTGGCCCGGTTCAGCTGTCGGCGCGGTGTGCTTACCTGATCCAGCGGCGTAGTTAGTGCGATGTGCCGGCTGGGATCAGGTGAGCACTGTGCAGCCAATCAGGGGAGGGGAAACAGAAAGAGCTGTCAAACTCATGAAAACTCCTGGCCCCAAAACACTACTTAAACCTGAAAGAAAATTAAAAAAAACATTGCACTACTTAAATGAACAATAAAGAACTCTGAAAAACTATTTTAAACAATAATTTTAAAATTTGAAAAACATTTTTTTTTTTTTTTTTTAAATCGGGGCTAAAACTAAACTTACCTTACTGTAAATTCTTTAAAAATAACAAACCTGTGGAAATTTTTTTTCTCAATTGTACTAAAAGCCCACTTACCTGAAAAACTAAGTATTTACGTGTGGTTTTTCAATGCGTAAAGACCGGAGGCCTTTACACACACGCACAACTCTGGAAAAAAAAAAGGAATTTCACTGCGCACGCGCTGCCTGTGCAGTCGCGCGCATTCTGCCTCTTAATCCCTTGGGTCAGAGGACAGGAAATGCCGGTTTTCAGCACATGCGCTGTGCATGCTGAAAACCGGCAATTCCTCCGGGCACACGCGTGAGTACCCCGTCCGTACTCACGCGCTGTGACAGGAATTACTGGGCCATTGGGACAAGTAAAGGAACAAAAAATGGGTCTAGAGGAGGTGTAAATGGGAATGGCAGAATCATCAACAACTGCTGTCCGAAAAAATGGGGGCAGAGGTTATGATCTGTGATTAGTTCAATTCTGTTTATGACTTGGCAAAACCTTTTGAACTAGCAGTTATTCAAATCTGCAACTATTGGGCGAGTATTTATTGAGTGGGGACAGGTCAAATCATCGAGTGCTTAAAACATTCAAATCGTTAGAACGTTCAAAGAGATAGATCAGGCCATTTCGTTCATGCAGTTAGTAAGACGAATGACATTTATAAAGGTGAATCTAGAATAATCGTGTAGCACAGAGATTGTGAAAACCTTTCATTCTTACAAGGAGCCAGTTTAGTATAATATCCACTATAATTATATTCTTTTATGCTCCTGTTGCTATTCACAGTGTCAACCGTGGCTCAGGGAGTTGCACTCTTACCTCCTGAGTCAGACGGTCGTGGGTTCAAGTCCCACTGCAAAGAGCTGAGAATCAAACATCTAGGCTGACACTCCCAGTGCCGTGCTGAGGGAGCGCTGCACTGTCGGAGGTGCCGTCTTTCAGATGAGATGTTAAATGTCTGCTCTCTTGGGTAGATGTAAAAGATCCCACGGGCACTATTTCGAAGAAGAGCAGGGGGAGTTCTCCCCCGGTGTCCTGGGGCCAATATTTATCCCTCAACACAACATCACTAAAACAGATGATCTGGTCATTAACACATTGCTGTTTGTGGGAGCTTGCTGTGCGCAAATTGGCTGCCACGTTTCCTAAATTACAACTGTGACTACACTTCAAAAAGTACTTCATTGGCTGTAAAGTGCTTTGGGATGTCGAGAAAGGCGCTATATCAATGCAAATCTTTGTTTCTAGTCTAGGTAAGTACATGAGAGACAAATGAATAGAAGGATCTGCAGATAGGGTTAGATGAATAGGGTGCGAGAAGGTTTGTGTGGATCATAAGCACTGGTATGGACCAGTTGGGCTGAATGGCCTGTTTCTGCGCTGCAAATGCAATGTAATTCAACTTTAGTTCGATAAATTCACTTGATAGTTTGAAGAGGCCTGATGTTGTGATGCTTTGCTGCTTTTCAAAGACATATTTCGAAGAAGAGCAGGGGGGAGTTCTTCCCCCCCGGTGTCCTGGGGCCAATATTTATCCCTCAACCAACCTCACTGAAAAACAGATGATCTGGTCAGGATCACGTTGCTGTTTGTGGGATCTTGCTGTGTGCAAATTGGCTGCCGGGTTTGACACATCACAACAGTGACCACACTTCAAAAAAAGTGCTTCATTGGCTGCAAAGCGCTCTGGGACATCTGGTGGTCGTGAAAGGCGCGACAGAAATGCCGGTCTGTCTTCTTTCTTTACGAGAAAGGTCTTGTGGACGCACAGGATGGACCCAGCAGCTAAATGGAAAGACCTTTGGTTTCCTATCCTGATCAAGCCACCAAAGGTTATCGCGATATCTGGACCAGCGGAGCTACACTGAGGATCGTGAGCATCTAAAATCTCAGCTGTGCGCGTAGCCTAAGGTACAAAAGCAATGTCTGCAGGATGAAAAGGGCAGAAGAGATTCAGAAGCAGAAGCGATATCAAAACCCATGAACAGAGGCACGATATCAAAGCTATCGATACTGCAGTGACAGCTTTGTGTCGTAGGAAATGCAGGAGGAACATTTTCTGCCGAATGGTGGCCAGTGTGTGCAAGCGTGGTGGAAGTAAAAAGCTCGATGGGTTTCAAGGAACTAGACTGGTTCTGGTCCACTAATGTGCTTCAGGGCTGTCAGCAATGCAGCAAGGGAGTGCTGTCAGACTTGGTTCAGTGGGCAACACCCTCGCCTCGGAGACAGATGGTCATGGGTTTCAAGTCACACGACAGAGACTTGAGCACAAAATCGAGGCTGACACTCTGGTGCAGCACTGAGGGAGTGCTGCACTGCCGGAGATGCCGTCGTTCAGATGAGACGTTAAACCCAGGCCCCGTCTGCTCTCTCAGGTGGATGTATAAGATCCCACGGCACTATTTCGAAGAAGAGCAGGTGAGTTCTCCCCGGTGTCCTGGGCCAATATTTATCCCTCAACCAACATCACTAAAAGATACCGGCCTAGAAATTCGGTGGAGGCCCAAACGGGGCGCCCAGCTCGCCTGGGCGCCGGAATTACCGCTGCGATCGGAGCCGTTGCGACCGCCGGAAATTCGTCTTCTGCGCCCCAAGAGGGAGATGGGGCGAGGCTCGAGGCGCTCCGCGTCCCTCTTAGGGCGCTGAAACTGAATATCGCAGCGCAACGTGCCGCAGGGCCACACGCTGCGGCACGGCGCGCTGCGGTAATGCAGGCCTTCCTCCCATTCTTAAGGGGGAGGGGCCTGCACCAGCGCGATGAGTGATCGCGAGTGCCGGCAAAAGAGCCCGGCACCGAGAAGTGCCGGGCTCTCGGAAAACAGCCGGCACTGCCGCGGGGGGAGATCAGGAGGCCGGGGACGGAGGTGCTGGCAGGCGGCCGCCGAAAAAGACGGCCGCCCCGCACCTCCACCTTAATTTGCGCCACTCCCGCCACAGGTAGGCCCCGTGAACCGGGCGTGATTTGCGGCCAGAGTAGTGGAGGCGGACGCAAACAAATATGGCGATCGGGGCGGTAGCGGGGCGCTGCGCACACCGATGACGTCATTGGTGGCGGCGCAGCGCGACAGGCTAACGCCGCCATTAGTGCCCCCGATAAATATCGCGGTAGGCGCGGCCAGTGGCGCTACAGCCACTGAGTGCCCTCTTTAGGCGCTAACTAGTGGCGCAGCCCACCGAATTTCTAGGCCACTATCTAGTCATGATCACATTGTTGTTGTGGGAGCTTGCTGTGCACAAATTGATTGCTGTGCTTCCTAAATTACAACTGTGATTACACTTCAAAAGTACTTCCTTGGCTAGAAAGCACATTGGGAGGTCCTGAGGTCATGAAAGGTGCTATAGAAATTCAGGACATTATTTTCTTTTCTCTGTGGATAGCTGGTCGAGACAGGCCAAAGGTCTCCTGCCTGAAACTAGTACTATTTTACATTGTGGGCACCATCATTATAAAACTGCAGGAAACTCTTTTTTATCCGGCACCGACGGGACCGGCGTGGTGCCGGTTTATCAAAAAGTCCGGATTACAGAGAGTTATAGCTAAAAGATACGAGAGCTCCGTACACAGCAACAAATCCAGGCTTCACTGTTGCTTAGCAACATGTGCAGGAACTCCGGCCACAGACCAAGCGTCCCTGTTGCTTAGCAACCAGTGCACGAACCCCAGTTACGGTTAAAAGAGAGTTTCCTGTATCTATATTATGAGGAGTGCCAGAGGCACTGCCTGCAGCTTCACGACGTCCCAGTGACTCGGCATTGCCTCTGCTTTATAGGTCATGATGGAACGGCCACAATGTTGTCCCTTTAAAAGTTCTGTGGCATAGCATCTGAGAGGTGCGTGGTTCAGGGCGTCGTTGGTCTTCGCTCTGGTATCAATCACTGTCTCCTCTTACTGTGTGATCAATCACTGTCTCCTCTTACTGTGTGAATAATCACTGTCTCCTCTTACTGTGATCAATCACTGTCTCCTCTTGCTGTGTGATCAATCAATGTCTCCTCTTGATGTGTGATCAGTCACTGTCTCCTCTTACTGTGTGATCAATCACTGTCTCCCCTTACTGTGTGATCAATCCCTGTCTCCTCTTACTGTGTGATCAATCACTGTCACCTCTTACTGTGTGGTCAATCACTGTCGCCTCTTACTGTGCGATCAATCACTGTCTCCTCTTACTGTGTGATCAATCACTGTCTCCTCTTACTGTGATCAATCACTGTCTCCTCTTACTGTGTGATCAATCACTGTCTCCTTTTACTGTGTGATCAATCCCTGTCTCCTTTTACTGTGTGATCAATCACTGTCTCCTCTTACTGAGATCAATCACTGTCTCCGCTTACTGTGATCAATCACTGTCTCCTCTTACTGTGATCAGTCACTGTCTCTGCTTACTGTGATCAGTCACTGTCTCCTCTTACTGTGTGTTCAATCACTGTCTCCACTTACTGTGTGATCAATCACTATCTCCTCTTCCTGTGATCAAACACCGTCTCCTCTTACTGTGATCATTCACTGTCTCCCTTTACTGTGATCAATCACTGTCTCCTCTTACTGTGATCAATCACTGTCTCCCCTTACTGTGATCAATCACTGTCTCCTCTTGCTGAGTGATCAATCACTGTCTCCTCTTACTGTGATCAATCACTGTCTCCCCTTACTGTGATCAATCACTGTCTCCTCTTGCTGAGTGATCAATCACTGTCTCCTCTTACTGTGATCAATCATTGTCTCCTCTTACTGAGTGATCAATCACTGTCTCCTCTTAATGTGATCAATCACTGTCTCCTCTTACTATGTGATCAATCACTGTCTCCTCTAACTGAGTGATCAATCACTGTCGCCTCTTACTGTGCGATCAATCACTGTCTCCTCTTACTGTGATCAATCACTGTCTCCTCTTACTGTGATCAATCACTGTCTCGTCTTGCTGTGTGATCAATCAATGTCTCCTCTTGATGTGTCATCAATCCCTGTCTCCTCTTACTGTGTAATCAATCACTGTCTCCTCTTAATGTGTGATCAATCACTGTCTCCTCTCACTGTGATCAATCACTGTCTCCTCTTATTGTGATCAATCACTGTCTCCTCTTACTGTGATCAATCACTGTCTCCTCTTACTGTGTGAGCAATGACTGTCTCCTCTTACTGTGATCAATCACTGTCTCCTCTTACTGTGATCAATCACTGTCTCCTCTTACTGTGATCAATCACTGTCTCCTCTAACTGAGTGATCAATCAATGTCACCTCTTACTGTGCGATCAATCACTGTCTCCTCTTACTGTGTGATCAATCACTGTCTCCTCTTATTGTGTGATCAATCACTGTCTCCTCTTACTGTGTGATCAATCACTGTCTCCTCTTATTGTGTGATCAATCACTGTCTCCTCTTACTGTGTGATCAATCACTGTCTCCTCTTACTGAGTGATCAATCATTGTCTCCTCTTACTGTGATCAATCACTGTCTCCTCTTACTGTGATCAATCACTGTCTCCTCTAACTGAGTGATCAATCAATGTCACCTCTTACTGTGCGATCAATCACGGTCTCCTCTTACTGTGTGATCAATCACTGTCTCCTCTTACTGTGTGATCAATCACTGTCGCCTCTTACTGTGATCAATCACTGTCTCCTCTTACTGTGATCAATAACTGTCTCCTCTTACTGTGCGATCAATCACTGTCTCCTCTTACTGTGTGATCAATCTCTGCCTCCTCTTACTGTGCGATCAATCACTGTCTCCTCTTACTGAGTGATCAATTACTGTCTCCTCTTACTGTGATCAATCACTGTCTCCTCTTACTGTGATCAATCATTGTCTCCTCTTACTTTGTGATCAATCACTATCACCTCTTGCTGTGTGATCAATCACTGTCTCCTCTTACTGTGAACAATCACTGTCTCCTCTTACTGTGTAATCAATCACTGTCTCCTCTTACTGTGATCAATCACTGTCTCCCCTTACTGTGATCAATCACTGTCTGCTGTTACTGTGTGATCAATCACTGTCTCCTCTTACTGTGATCAATCACTGTCTCCACATACTTTGTGATCAATCACTGTCTCCTCTTACTGTGATCAATCACTGTCTCCTCTAACTGAGTGATCAATCAATGTCACCTCTTACTGTGCGATCAATCACGGTCTCCTCTTACTGTGTGATCAATCACTGTCTCCTCTTACTGTGTGATCAATCACTGTCGCCTCTTACTGTGATCAATCACTGTCTCCTCTTACTGTGATCAATAACTGTCTCCTCTTACTGTGCGATCAATCACTGTCTCCTCTTACTGTGTGATCAATCTCTGCCTCCTCTTACTGTGCGATCAATCACTGTCTCCACTTACTGAGTGATCAATTACTGTCTCCTCTTACTGTGATCAATCACTGTCTCCTCTTACTGTGATCAATCATTGTCTCCTCTTACTGTGTGATCAATCACTATCACCTCTTGCTGTGTGATCAATCACTGTCTCCTCTTACTGTGAACAATCACTGTCTCCTCTTACTGTGTAATCAATCACTGTCTCCTCTTACTGTGATCAATCACTGTCTCCCCTTACTGTGATCAATCACTGTCTCCTCACACTGTGATCAATCACTGTCTCCTCTTACAGTGATCAATCACTGTCTCCTCTTACTGTGTAATCAATCACTGTCGCCTCTTACTGTGCGATCAATCACCGTCTCCTCTTGCTGTGGGATCAATCACTGTCGCCTCTTACTGTGCGATCAATCACTGTCTCCTCTTACTGTGTGATCAATCACTGCCTCCTCTTACTGTGTGATCAATCACTGTCTCCTCTTACTGTAATCAATCACTGTCTCCACTTACTGTGATCAATCTCTGCCTCCTCTTACAGTGCAATCAATCACTGTCTCCTCTTACTGAGTGATCAATCACTGTCTCCTCTTACTGTGATCAATCACTGTCTCCTCTTACTGTGATCAATCACTGTCTCCTCTTACTATGTGATCAATCACTGTCTCCTCTTACTGAGTGATCCATCACTGTCTCCTCTTACTGTGATCAATCACTGTCTCCCCTTACTGTGATCAATCACTGTCTCCTCTTACTGAGTGATCAATCACTGTCTCCTCTTACTTTGTGATCAATCACTGCCTCCTCTTAATGTGTGATCAATCACGGTCTCCTCTTACTGACTGATCAGTCAGTGTCACCTCTTATTGTGTGACCAATCACTGTCTCCTCTTACTCTCTGATCAATCACGGTCTTCTCTTACTTTGTGATCAGTCGCTGTCTCCTCTTACTGTGTGATCAATCACTGTCTCCTCTTAATGTGTGATCAATCACGGTCTCCTCTTACTGTGATCAATCACCGCCTCCTCTTACTGTGATCAATCACTGTCTCTTCTTACTGAGTGATCAATCACTGTCTCCTCTTACTATGTGATCAATCACTGTCTCCTCTTACTGTGCGATCAATCACTTTCTCCACTTACTCTGATCAATCACTGTCCCCTCTTACTGTGATCAATCACTGTCTCCTCTTACTGTGATCACTGTCTCCTCTTACTGAGTGATCAATCACTGTCTCCACTTACTGTGATCAATCACTGTCTTCTCTTACTGTGATCAATCACTGTCTCGTCTTTCTGTGTGATCAATCACTGTCTCCTCTTCCTGTGATCAATCACTGTCTCCTCCTCTTACTGTGTGATCAATCACTGTCTCCTATTTCTGTGTGGTGAATCACTGTCTCCCTTTATTGAGTGATCAATCACTGTCTCCTCTTACTGTGTGATCAATCAATGTCTCCTCTTAATGTGATCAATCACTGTCTCCTCTTACTGTGATCAATCACTGTCTCCTCTTACTTTGTGATCAATCACTGTCTCCTCTTACTGTGATCAATCACTGTCTCCTCTTACTGAGTGATCAATCACTGTCTCCTCTTACTTTGTGATCAGTCGCTGTCTCCTCTTACTGTGATCAATCACTGTCTCCTCCGACTGTGTGATGAATCACTGCCTCCACTTACTGTGATCAATCACTGTCTCCTCTTACTGTGTGCTCAATCACGGTCTCCTCTTACTATGATAAGTCACCATCTCCTCTTTCTGTGATCAATCACTGTCTCTTCTTACTGTGACCAATCACTGTCTCCTCTTACTGTGTGATCAATCACTGTCTCCTCTTACTATGCGATCAATCACTGTCTCTTACTGTGATCAATCACTGTCTCCTCTTACTGTGCGATCAATCAGTGTCTCCTCTTACTGTGTGATCAATCACTGCTCCTCCAATTGTGATCAATCTCTGCCTCCTCTTACTGTGCGATCAATCACTGTCTCCTCTTACTGAGTGATCAATCACTGTCTCCTCTTACTGTGATCAATCACTTTTACCTCTTACTGTGATCAATTACTGTCTCCTGTTACTGTGATCAATTACTGTCTCCTCTTACTGAGTGATCAATCACTGTCTCCCCTTACTGTGATCAATCACTGTCTCCTCTTACTGAGTGATCAACCACTGTCTCCTCTTACTGTGATCAATCAGTGTCTCCTCTTACAATGTGATCAATCACTGTCTCCTCTTACTGTGATCAATCACTGTCACGTCTTACTGTGTGATCAATCACTGTCGCCTCTTATTGTGCGGTCAATCACTGTCTCTTACTGAGTGATCAATCACTGTCTCCTCTTAGTGTGATCAATTGCTTTCTCCTCTTACTGTGATCAATCACTTTCTACTCTTACTGTGATCAATCTCTGTCTGCTCTTACTCTGATGAATCACTGTCTCCTCTTACTGTGATGAATCACTGTCTCCTCTTACTGTGTGATTAATCACTGTCTCCTCTTACTGTGATCAATCAGTGTTTCCTCTTACTGTGTGACCAATTACTGTCTCCTCTTACTGTGTGATCAATCACTGTCTCCTCTTACTGTGTGATCAATCACTGTCTCCTCTTACTGTGATCAGTCACTGTCTCCTCTTCCTGTGATCAATCACTGTCTTCGCTTACTGTGTGATCAATCACTATCTCCTCTTAGTGTGATCAATCACTGTCTCCTCTTACTGTGATCAATCACTGTCTCCTCTTACTCAGTGATCAGTCACTGTCTCCTATTTCTGTGTGGTGAATCACTGTCTCCCTTTATTGAGTGATCAATCACTGTCTCCTCTTACTGTGTGATCAATCACTGTCTCCTCTTATTGTGTGATCAATAACTGTCTCCTCTTACTGTGATCAATCACTGTCTCCTCTTATTGTGTGATCAATAACTGTCTCTTACTGTGATCAATAACTGTCTCGTCTTACTGTGATCAATCACTGTCACCTCTTATTGCGTGATCAATCACTGTCTCCTTTTACTGTGTGATCAAACACTGTCTCCTCTTACTGTGATCAATCACTGTCTCCTCTTACTGTGATCAATCACTTTCTCCTCTTACTGAGTGATCCATCACTGTCTGCTCTTACTGTCATAACTCACTTTCTCCTGTTACTGTGTGATCCATCACGGTCTCCACTTACTGTGTGATCAATCACTATCTCCTCTTACTGTGTGATCAATCAACATTTCATGTTTCTGTAATCAATCACCGTCTCCTCTTACTGTGTGATCAGTCACTATCTCCTCTTACTGTGTGATCAATCAACATTTCATCTTTCTGTAATCAATCACCGTCTCCTCTTACTGAGTGATCAGTCACTGTCTCCTCTTACTGTGATCAGTCACTGTCTCCTCTTACTGAGTGATCAGTCAATGTCTCCTCTTACTGTGTGATCAATCACTGTCTCCTCTTACTGTGTGATCAATCACTGTCTCCTCTTATTGTGTGATCAATCACTATCTCCTCTTACTGTGTGATCAATCACCGTCTCCTCTTACTGTGCGATCAATCACTGTCTCCTTTTACTGTGTGAGGAATCACTGTCTCTTCTTACTGTGCGATCAATTACTCTCTCCTCTTACTGTACGATCAATCACTGTCTCCTCTTACTGTGCGATCAATCACTGTCTTCTCTTACTGGGACTGTTTATAAACCAGGGCCCTTAAATATACTATTTAACTGTAGTGTATTTGGTGGGATTGATTTGATTTAATTTAATTGCGATTAATTAAAGGGTATGTCATGGCAGGACAGTCCGGTGTTGTAGTATGCTCCGCCTCTGCTATGTGGGAACTCAGGGACACTTCCTGTGTCCCTGACAACTAGGTGTGTGGGAAGTGTGTCCAGCTGCAGCTACTGGCAGACCGCATTGCAGCGCTGGATCTGCGATTGGATTCATACTGGACCATTCGCGAGGCTGAGGACATCGTGAATAGCACGTTTGATCAGTTGGTCACACCGCAGGCAAAGGTTGGACAGGCAGAACGGGAATGGGTGACCAACAGACAGAGTACTAGGCACAGGCAGGTAGTGCAGGGGTCCCCTGTGGACATCCCCCTCTCAAACAGATACACCACTTTGAGTACTGTTGGGGGGATGACTTATCAGAGGAAGGCAGCAGCAGCCAACTTCCTGGCACCAGGGGTGGCTCTGCTGCACAGGATGGGAGGAAAAAGAGGGGTAGAGCTACAGTAATAGGGGATTCTATTTTAAGGGGAATAGATAGGCGTTTCTGCGGCCACAAACGAGACTCCAGGATGGTGTGTTGCCTCCCTGGTGCAAGGGTCAAGGATGTCTCAGAGCGGCTGCAGAACATCTTGGAAGGGGAGGGTGAACAGCCAGTTGTCGTGGTGCATATAGGTACCAACGATATAGGTAAAAAGCGGGATGAGGTCCTAAAAGCAGAATATAGGGAGTTAGGAGGTATATTAAAAAATAGGACCTCAAAGGTAGTAATCTCGGGATTGCAACCAGTGCCACGTGCTCGTCAGAGTAGAAATAGAAGGATATTTCAGATGAATACGTGGCTAGAGGAATGGTGCAAGGGGGAGGGATTCAAATTCCTGGGACATTGGAACCGGTTCTGGGGGAGGTGGGACCAGTTCAAACCGGACGGTTTGCACCTGGGCAGGGCCGGGACCCATGTCCTAGGGGGAGTGTTTGCTAGTGCTCTGGGGGAGGGTTTAAACTAAGCTGGCAGGGGGTTGGGAACCTGAGCAAGGGGACAGAGGAAAGGGAAACAAGGATAAAAGCAAAAGATAGGAAGGAGAAAAACAAAAGTGGCAGTCAGAGAAATCAATGGTTTAAATCAAACATGGCCACAGTAAATTATAATTCTAATAGGTGTAAGAGCATTTAAAAAAACAAGCCTGAAGGCTTTGCGTCTTAATGCGAGGAGCATTCATAATAAGGTGGATGAATTAGCTGCACAAATAGAGGTAAACAAATATGATTTGATTGGGATTACGGAAACATGGCTCCAGGGTGGCCAAGGCTGGGAACTGAACATCCAGGGGTATTCAATATTCAGGAAAGATAGGCAAAAAGGAAAGGGAGGTGGGGTAGCATTGCTGGTTGAAGAAGGGATTAACACAATTGTAAGGAAGGATATTAGCTCTGATGATGTGGAATCTGTATGGGTAGAACTGAGAAATACCAAGGGGCAGAAAACATTAGTGGGAGTGGTATATAGACACCAAACAGTAATGCAGAGGTTGGGGATGGCATTAAAAGGGAAATTAGAGAAGCGTGCAATAAGGGCACAGCAGTCATCATGGGTGACTTTAATCTACATATTGGGCTAACCAAATTAGTAACAACACTGTGGAGGAGGAATTCCTGGAGTGTTTAAGGGATGGTTTCCTGGACAATATGTCGAAGAACCAACCAGAGATCAGGTCATCTTAGACTGGGTATTATGTAATGAGAAAGGATTAATTAGCAATCTTGTTGTACGAGGCCCCTTGGGTCGGAGCGATCATAATATGATCGAATACTTTATTAAGATGGAGAATGAAGTAGTCGACTCAGAGACTAGGGTCCTAAATTTAAATAAAGGAAACTACGATGGTCTGAGGCGCGAGTTGGGTAGGATTGATTGGGGAATGTCACTCAAAGGGTTGACGGTGGATAGGCAATGGCAAACATTCAAAGACTGCATGGATGAACTACAGAATTTGTTCAACCCAGTTTGGCATAAAAATAAAACAAAAAAGGTGACTCAACCGTGGCTAACAAGGGAAATTAGGGATAGCATAAGATCCAAGGAGAGGACATATAAATTGGCCAGAAAAAGCAGTAAACCCGAGGATTGGGAGCAGTTTAGGATTCAACAAAGGAGGACAAAGGGATTAATTAAGAAAGGGAAAAAAGAATATGAGAGTAAGCTCTCAGGGAACATATAAACTGACTGTAAAAGCTTTTATAGATATGTGAAGAGAAAAAGATTGGCGTAGTCAAGCGTAGGTCCCTTGCAGTCAGAATCAGGGGAATTTATAATGGGGAACAAAGAAATGGCTGACCAATTAAATACATATTTTGGTTCTGTCTTCACAAAGGAGGACACAAATAACCTCCCAAAGATGTCGGGGAACATAGGGTCTGATGAAAGGGAGGAACTGAAAGAAATCAGTATTTGTAGGGAAATGGTGTTAGGGAAATTGATGGGATTGAAGGCCGATAAATCCCCAGGGCCTGATAATCTACATCCTAGGGTACTTAGGGAAGTGGCCCTCGAAATAGTTGATGCTTTGCTGATCATCTACCAGCATTCGATGGAATCTGGAACAGTACCCGTGGATTGGAGGGTAGCTAATGTTACCCCACTATACAAAAAAGGTGGTAGGGAGAAAACGGGGAATTACGGACCGGTAAGCCTGACATCGGTGGTGGGGAAAATGCTAGAGTCCATTATAAAAGATGTAATAGCAGAGCACTTGGAAAACAGTGACAGGATCGGACAAAGTCAACATGGATTTACAAAAGGTAAATCGTGCTTGACTAATCTACTGGAATTTTTTGAGGATGTAACTGGTAAAATAGATTTGATAGAACCAGTGGATGTGGTGTATTTGGACTTTCAGAAGGCTTTCGATAAGGTCCCGCATAAGAGATTAGCGTGCAAAATTAAGGCACATGGGATTGGGGGCAAGGTATTGACTTGGGTAGAGAACTGGTTGGCGGACAGAAAGCAAAGAGTTGGAACAAACGGGTCGTTTTCCGAGTGGCAGGCAGTTACTAGTGGGGTGCCGCAAGGATCGGTCCTAGGACCCCAGCTGTTCACAATATATATATTAATGACCTGGACGAGGGAATTGGATGTAATATCTCCAAATTTGCAGACGACACAAAGCTGGGTGGGAGGGTAAGCTGTGAGGAGAATGTCGTGAAACTCCAGTACGATTTGGACAGGTTGGGTGATTGGGCAGAAATATGGCAAATGCACTATAATGTGGATAAATGTGAGGTTATCCACTTTGGTGGCAAAAACAGGAAGGCAGATTATTATTTGAATGGCAATAGATTGGGAGAAGGGGAAGTGCAAAGAGACCTGGGTGTTCTTGTGCACCAGTCGCTGAAGGGAAGCATGCAGGTGCACAGGCGGTTAAGAAGGCAAATGGTATGTTGGCCTTCGTAGCAAGAGGGTTCGAGTGCAGGAACAAGGATGTCTTGCAACAGTTGTACAGGGCCTTGGTGAGACCGCACCTTGAGTATTGTGTGCAGTTTTGGTCGCCTTACCTGAGGAAGGACATTCTTGCCATGGAAGGACTGCAGCGAAGATTCACCAGGCTGATACCTGGGATGGCAGGAATGACGTATGAGGAGAGATTGTGTCGATTGGGCTTATCCTCACTGGAGTTTAGAAGATTGAGAGGGGACCTCATCGAAACCTATAACATTCTGTCAGGCCTGGACAGACAAGATGCAGGAAGGATGTTTCTGATGGTCGGGTAGTCCAGAACCAGGGGTTATAGTCTAAGGATAAGGGGTAAGCCATTTAGGACTGAAATGAGGAGGAAATTCTTCACCCAGAGAGTGGTGAACCTGTGGAATTCTCTGACACAGAGGGTGGTGGAGGCCAGTTCATTAAATATATTCAAGACAGAGTTGGATATATTTCTTAAGGCTAAAGGGATCAAGGGATATGGGGAGAAGGCAGGGACAGGGTACTGAATTTGGATGATCAGCCATGATCTCATTGAATGGCGGAGCAGGCTCGAAGGGCCGAATGGCCTACTCCTGCTCCTACCTTGTATGTTTCTATGTTTCTGTGTCTCCTCTTACTGTGTGATCAATCACTGTCTCCTCTTACTGTGTGATCAATCACTGTATCCTCCTCCTGTGTGACCAATCACTGTCTCCGCTTACTGTGTGATCAATCACTGTCTCCTCTTACTGTGTGATCAATCACTGTCTCCTGTTATTGTGATCAATCACTGTCTCCTCTTACTGTGATCAATCACTGTCTCCTCTTAATGTGTGATCAGTCACTGTCTCCTCTTACTGTGATCAATCACTGTCTCCTCTTACAGTGATCAATCACTGTCTCCTCTTACAGTGATCAATCACTGTCCCCTCTTACTGTGTGATCAATCACTGTCTCCTCTTACTGAGATCAATCACTGTCTCCTCTTAATGTGTGATCAATCACTGCCTCCTCTTACTGTGATCAATCACTGTCTCCTCTTACTGTGATCAATCACTGTCTCCTCTTACTGTGATCAATCACTGTCTCCTCTTACTGTGATCAATCACAGTCTCCTCTTACTGTGTGATCAATGACTGTCTCCTCTTACTGTGTGATCAATCACTGTCTCCTCTTACTGTGTGATCAATCAGTGTATCCTCTTACTGTGATCAATCACAGTCTCCTCTTACTGTGTGATCAATCACTGTCTCCTCTTACTGTGTGATCAATCACTGTCTCCTCTTACTGTGTGATCAATCACTGTCTTCTGTTATTGTGATCAATCACTGTCTCCTCTTACTGTGATCAATCACTGTCTCTTATTGTGATCAATCAATGTCTCCTCTTACTGTGATCAATCACAGCCTCCTCTTACTGTGATCAATCACTGTCTCCTCTTACTGTGATCAATCACTGTCTCCTCTTACTATGTGATCAATCACTGTCTCCTCTTACTGTGATCAATCACTGTCACGTCTTACTGTGTGATCAATCACTGTCGCCTCTTACTGTGCGGTCAATCACTGTCTCTTACTGAGTGATCAATCACTGTCTCCTCTTAGTGTGATCAATTGCTTTCTCCTCTTACTGTGATCAATCACAGTCTCCTCTTACTGTGATGAATCACTGTCTCCTCTTACTGTGTGATTAATCACTGTCTCCTCTTACTGTGATTAATCACTGTCTCCTCTTACTGTGCGATCATTCACTGTCTCCTCTTACTGTGATCAATCACTGTCTCCTCTTACTGTGATCAATCACTGTCTCCTCTTACTGTGTGATCAATCACTGTCTCCTCTTACTATGATCAATCACTGTCTCCTGTTACTGTGATCAATCACTGTCTCCTCTTACTGTGTGATCAATCACTGTCTCTTACTGTGATCAATCACTGTCTCCTCTTACTGTGTGATCAATCACTGTCTCCACTTGCTGTGATCAATCACTGTCTCCTCTTACTGTGA
Source organism: Somniosus microcephalus (assembly GCF_052327205.1). Taxonomy (NCBI): domain Eukaryota; kingdom Metazoa; phylum Chordata; class Chondrichthyes; order Squaliformes; family Somniosidae; genus Somniosus; species Somniosus microcephalus. Next base: position 21,712,981 of record NC_141020.1, on the reverse strand, counting down.
TCAATCACTGTCTCCCCTTACTGGGTTATCAATCACTGTGTCCTCTTACTGTGTGATCAATCACTGTCTCCTCTTACTGTGATCAATCACTGTCTCCTCTTACTTTGTGATCAATCACTGTCTCCTCTCACTGTCATAAATCACTTTCTCCTCTTACTGTGTGATCCATCACGGTCTCCACTTACTGTGTGATCAATCACTATCTCCTCTTACTGTGTGATCAATCAACATTTCATGTTTCTGTAATCAATCACCGTCTCCTCTTACTGTGTGATCAGTCACTATCTCCTCTTACTGTGTGATCAGTCAATGTCTCCTCTTACTGAGTGATCAATCACTGTCTCCTCTTACTGTGTGATCAATCACTGTCTCCTCTTACTGTGTGATCAATCACTGTCTCCTCTTACTGTGTGATCAATCACTATCTCCTCTTACTGTGTGATCAATCACTGTCTCCTTTTACTGTGTGATCAATCACTGTCTCCTCTTACTGTGTGATCAATCACTGACTCCTCTTACTGTGTGATCAATCACTGTCTCCTCTTACTGTGTGATCAATCACTGTCTCCTCTTACTGTGTGATCAATCACTGTCTTCTATTATTGTGATCAATCACTGTCTCCTCTTACTGTGATCAATCACTGTCTCTTATTGTGATCAATCAATGTCTCCTCTTACTGTGATCAATCACAGCCTCCTCTTACTGTGATCAATCACTGTCTCCTCTTACTGTGATCAATCACTGTCTCCTCTTACTATGTGATCAATCACTGTCTCCTCTTACTGTGATCAATCACTGTCACGTCTTACTGTGTGATCAATCACTGTCGCCTCTTACTGTGCGGTCAATCACTGTCTCTTACTGAGTGATCAATCACTGTCTCCTCTTAGTGTGATCAATTGCTTTCTCCTCTTACTGTGATCAATCACAGTCTCCTCTTACTGTGATGAATCACTGTCTCCTCTTACAGTGTGATTAATCACTGTCTCCTCTTACTGTGATTAATCACTGTCTCCTCTTACTGTGCGATCATTCACTGTCTCCTCTTACTGTGATCAATCACTGTCTCCTCTTACTGTGATCAATCACTGTCTCCTCTTACTGTGTGATCAATCACTGTCTCCTCTTACTATGATCAATCACTGTCTCCTGTTACTGTGATCAATCACTGTCTCCTCTTACTGTGTGATCAATCACTGTCTCTTACTGTGATCAATCACTGTCTCCTCTTACTGTGTGATCAATCACTGTCTCCACTTGCTGTGATCAATCACTGTCTCCTCTTACTGTGATCAATCACTGTCTCCCCTTACTGGGTTATCAATCACTGTGTCCTCTTACTGTGTGATCAATCACTGTCTCCTCTTACTGTGATCAATCACTGTCTCCTCTTACTTTGTGATCAATCACTGTCTCCTCTCACTGTCATAAATCACTTTCTCCTCTTACTGTGTGATCCATCACGGTCTCCACTTACTGTGTGATCAATCACTATCTCCTCTTACTGTGTGATCAATCAACATTTCATGTTTCTGTAATCAATCACCGTCTCCTCTTACTGTGTGATCAGTCACTATCTCCTCTTACTGTGTGATCAGTCAATGTCTCCTCTTACTGAGTGATCAATCACTGTCTCCTCTTACTGTGTGATCAATCACTGTCTCCTCTTACTGTGTGATCAATCACTGTCTCCTCTTACTGTGTGATCAATCACTATCTCCTCTTACTGTGTGATCAATCACTGTCTCCTTTTACTGTGTGATCAATCACTGTCTCCTCTTACTGTGTGATCAATCACTGACTCCTCTTACTGTCACTGTCTCCTCTTACTGTGTGATCAATCACTGTCTCCTCTTACTGTGTGATCAATCACTGTCTCCTCTTACTGTGATCAATCACTATCTCCTCTTACTGTGTGATCAATCACTGTCTCCTCTTACTGTGATCAATCACTGTCTCCTCTTACTGTGATCAATCACTATCTCCTCTTACTGTGTGATCAATCACTATCTCCTCTTACTGTGTGATCAATCACTGTCTCCTCTTACTGTGTGATCAATCACTGTCTCCTCTTACTGTGTGATCAATCACTGACTCCTCTTACTGTGTGATCAATCACTGTCTCCTCTTACTGTGATCAATCACTATCTCCTCTTACTGTGTGATCAATCACTATCTCCTCTTACTGTGTGATCAATCACGGCCTCCTCTTACTGTGATCAATCACTGTCTCCTCATACTGTGACTAATCACTGACTCCTCTTACTGTGTGATCAGTCACTGTCTCCTCTTACTGTGTGATCAATCACTGTCTCCTCTTACTGTGTGATCAATCACTATCTCCTCTTACTGTGTGATCAATCACTATCTCCTCTTACTGTGTGATCAATCACTGTCTCCTCTTACTGTGTGATCAATCACTGTCTCCTCTTACTGTGTGATCAATCACTATCTCCTCTTACTGTGTGATCAGTCACTTTCTCCTCTTACTGTGTGATCAATCACTGTCTCCTCTTACTGTGTGATCAATCACTGTCTCCTCTTACTGTGTGATCAATCACTGACTCCTCTTACTGTGTGATCAATCACTGTCTCCTCTTACTGTGATCAATCACTATCTCCTCTTACTGTGTGATCAATCACTGTCTCCTCTTACTGTGATCAATCACTGTCTCCTCTTCCTGTGATCAATCACTATCTCCTCTTACTGTGTGATCAATCACTGTCTCCTCTTACTGTGTGATCAATCACTGTCTCCTCTTACTGTGTGATCAATCACTGTCTCCTCTTACTGTGTGATCAATCACTGTCTCCTCTTACTGTGATCAATCACTGTCTCCTCTTACTGTGATCAATCACTGTCTCCTCATACTGTATGATCATAAGAACATAAGAAATAGGAGCAGGAGTCGGCCACTTGGCCCCTCGAGCCTGCTCCGCCATTCAATAAGATCATGGCTGATCTTAGGCTCAAAGCTACTACCTGCCCGCTCCCTATAACCCTTCACTCCCTTGCACACATTTGTCTCTCTCCACTTTACATGTATTTAATGACCCAGCCTCCACGGCTCTCTGGGGCAGCGAATTCCACAAATTACCACCCTCTGAGAGAAGAACTTCCTCATCTCAGTTCTAAAAGGGCGACCCTTTATTCTGAGACTGTGCCCCCGAGTTCTAGATTTCACCATGAGGGGAAACATCCTCTCTGCATCTACCCTGTCGAACTCCCTCAGTATATCTTATATGTTTCGAAAAGATCACCTGTCATTCTTCTAAATTCCAATGAGTATAGTCCCAGCCTGCTGAACCTTTACTCATAAGTCAACCCCTTCATCTCTGGAATTAACCTAGTGAATCGTCTCTGAACTTCCTCCAATGCAAGTATATCCTTCCTTAAATAAGGAGACCAAAACTGTACGCAGTACTCAAGCTGTGGTCTCACCAATACCTCGTACAGTTGTAGCAGGACATCCCTGCTTTTATACTCCAACCCCCTTGAAATAAAGGCCGACATTCATAAGAACATAAGAAATAGGAGCAGGAGCAGGCCAATCGGCCCCTCGAGCCTGCTCCGCCATTCAATAAGATCCTGGCTGATCTGATCCTAACCGCCAATCCACTATCACAGAACCATCTCCTGAATCTAACAGAATTAGACACACGAAATAGGAGCAGGATCAGGCTACACAGCCCCTGGGCCCGCTCCGCTACCCACAGGGCCATGACCGATCCGAACCTAGACTCATGTCCAAATTCCTGCCCGCTCCCCGTAACCCTTAATTCCCTTTACTTCTAGGAAACTGTCTATTTCTGTTTTAAATTTATGTAATGATGTAGCTTCTACAGCTTTTTGGGGCAGCATATTCCATGGACCTACCACCCTCTGAGTGAAGTAGCTCCTCCTCATCTCAGTTTTGAAAGAGCAGCCCCTTATTCTAAGACTATGCCCCCTAGTTCTAGTTTCACCCATCATCGGGAACATCTTCCCTGCATCCACCCGATCCAACCCCTTCACAATCTTATATGTTTCAATAAGATCGCCTCTCATTCTTCTGAACTCCAATGAGTAGAGTCCCAATCTACTCAACCTCTCCTCATATGTCCATCCCCTCATCCCCGGGATTAACCGAGTGAACCTTCTTTGTACTGACTCGAGAGCAAGTATGTCCTTTCTTAAGTATGGACACCAAAACTGTACGCAGTATTCCAGGTGCGGTCTCACCAATACCTTGTACAACTGAAGCAATACCTCCCTATTTTTATATTCTATCCCCCTAGCAATGAAAGCCAACATTCCATTGGCCTTCTTGATCACTTGCTGCACCTGCATACTAACCTTTTGAGTTTCGTGCACCAGGACCCCCAGATCCCTTTGCACTTCAGTACTTTCCAGTTTCTTGCCATTAAGATAATAACTTGCTCTACGATTTTTCCTGCCAAAGTGCATAACCTCACACTTTCCAGTATTGTATTCCATCTGCCAAATCTCTGCCTACTTACTTAGCCTGTCAATGTCCCCTTGCAGGTTTTTTATGTCCTCCTCACTCACTACTTTCCCTCCCATCTTAGTATCATCTGCAAACTTTGATATGTTACACTCGGTCCCCTCCTCCAAATCGTTAATATAGATTGTAAAGAGTTGGGGACCCAGCACTGACCCCTGCGGAACACCACTAGTTACTGATTGCCAGTCTGAGAATGAACCATTTACCCCAACTCTCTGCCTTCTGTTAGATAGCCAATCCTCTATCCATGCCAGAATATTACCCCCAAACCCGTGATTTTTTATCTTAAGCAATAATCTTTTGTGTGGCACCTTGTCAAATGCCTTTTGGAAGTCTAAATACACTACGTCCACTGGTTCCCCTTTATCCACCCTATACGTTACTTCCTCAAAGAACTCCAGCAAATTTGTCAAACATGACTTCCCCTTCATAAAACCATGCTGACTTTGTCCTATTAAATTATGAATATCCAAATGTCCTGTTACTGTCTCCTTAATAATGGACTCCAAAATTTTACCTACCACAGATGTTAGGCTAACCGGTCTATAGTTTCCAGCCTTCTGTCTACTGCCCTTTTTAAATAAGGGTGTTACATTAGCAGTTTTCCAGTCTGCCGGGACCTTTGCCGAGTCCAGGGAGTTTTGGAAAATTATTACCAATGCATCCACAATCCCTACCGCCACTTCCCTCAAGACCCTAGGATGTAAGCCATCAGGTCCAGGTGATTTATCCACCTTGAGTCCCATTATTTTACCGAGTACCACTTCCTTAGTGATTTTGATCGTCTTTTGCTCCTACCCCCTTTAGCCCCCTGTTTGTCCAGTGTTGGGATATTCTTAGTGTCTTCTACTGTAAAGACTGATGTAAAATATTCGTTCAGTGTTTTTGCCATCTCCATATTTCCCACCATTAATTTCCCGGCCTCATCCTCTAAGGGACCAACATTTACTTTAGCCACCCTTTTTCTTTTTATATAACTATAAAAACTCTTACTATCTGTTTTTATATTTTTTGCTAATTTACTTTCATAATCTATCTTCCCTTTCTTAATCAATCTTTTTGTTATTTTTTGCTGTCTTTTAAAGTTTTCCTAATCCTCTATCCTCCCACTAGATTTGGCTACCTTATATGCCCTTGTTTTTAGTCGAATACTATCCTTAATTTCTTTACTTAGCCACGGATGGCTGTCTTTTCTTTTACACCCTTTTCTTCTCAGTGGAATATATATTTTTTGGAAGTTGTAAAATAACTCCTTAAATGTACACCACTGGTCATGTATCGTCTTACCCTTTAATCTATTTTCCCAATCCACTCTACTCAATTCCGCTCTCATACCTTCATAGTCTCCTTTATTCAAGCTTAGCACGCTTGTTTGAGATCCAACCTTCTCACCCTCTAATTGAATATGGAATTCAACCATGTTATGGTCACTCATTCCAAGGGGATCCTTTACTAGGACATTTTTAATTAATCCCGTCTCGTTACACAGGACCAGATCTGAGGTTGCTTGCCCCCTGGTCGGTTCAGTTACATACTGCTCAAGAAACCCATCCCTAATACACTCAATGAACTCATCCTCAAGGCTGCCCTGCCCAATTTGATTTGTCCAATTAATATGATAGTTAAAATCCCCCATAATTATAGATGTTCCCTTATTACAAGCTTCAACTATTTCCTGATTGATACTCCATCCAACAGAGTTGCCACTGTTTGGAGGCCTATCGACTACGCCCACTAGTGTTTTTTTCCCCTTATTATTCCTTACCTCCACCCAAACTGTTTCATTATCCTGATCTTTTGACCCAATATCATTTCTCTGTATTACAGTGATTCCTTCCTTTATTAACATAGCCACCCCACCTCCCCTTCCTTCCTGCCTGTCCTTCCTGATCGTTAAATAACCTGGTATGTTTAATTCCCAGGCATTGTCACCCTGCAGCCATGTTTCTGTAATGGCCACAAGATCATACCCATATGTAGTTATTTGTGCCATTAACTCATCTATTTTGTTACGAATGCTACGTGCATTCAGATAGAGAACTTTCAAAGATGTTTTGTGACACTTAGTTCCTGCTTTTGCCCTTTTTATTACTTTACCTTTTACTCCATACCTTCTGCCCCTTCCTGACACGCTCTGGTTTTTAATTTCCCCACTGCTACCTAAATCTATGACCTTCTCTGTTGTCATTTTTATTATTTGCTCTCTTGGAACCTCCCCCCCACTAGTTAGTTTAAAGCCCTCTCTACAGCCCTAGTTATATGATCCGCCAGGACTCTAGTCCCAGCACTGGCCAAGTGAAGCCCCTCCCAACGGAACAGCTCCCTCCTGCCCCAGTACTGGTGCCAGTGTCCCAGGAAGCAAAACCCATTTCTCCCACACCAGTCTTTGAGCCACGCATTTAACTCTCTAATTTTATTTGTCCTAGCCAAATTCGCTCGTGGCTCAGGTAATAATCCAGAGATTATTACCCTTGTGGTTCTGCTTTTTAATTTGGCCCCTAGCTGCTCAAACTCCCTCAGCAGAACCTCCTTCCTTGTCCTATCTATGTCGTTGGTACCAACATGGACCACGACAACTGGATCCTCCCCCTCCCACTCCAAGTTTCTCTCCAGTCCAGAGGAGATGTCCTTAACCCTGGCACCGGGCAGGCAACACAGCCTTCGGGACTCTCGCTCTCGGCTGCAAAGAACTCTATCTATCCCCCTAACGATACTATCCCCTACCACTACAACATTTCTTTTAACTCCCCCCACTTGAATGGCCCCCTGCTCCACGGTGCTGTGGCCAGGTTGCTCATCCTCCCTGCAGTCCCTGCTCCTGCCCCCACAGGGAGTAAGAGCCTCGAACCTGTTGGACAAGTGCAAGGGCTGCGGCTCCTCCAACACTACCTCCTGGATCCCCGTACCTGCCTCACTTCTAGTCACACCATCCTGACCCTGGCCACGGACTACATCTGAATTAATTAATCTAATTGGTGTGACTACCTCGTGATACACAGAGTCCAGGTAACTCTCCCCCTCCCTGATGTGTCTCAGTGTTTGAAGCTCGGACTCCAGCTCTTCAACACGGAGCCGGAGTTCCTCGAGCAGCCAACACTTACTGCAAATGTGATCACCGTGAGCATCAATGGTGTTCACCAGCTCCCACATATTGCAGCAGCAACACATCACCTGATCTCCCATTCTATGTAATTAATTAAATTTATTAATATTATTCTTAAATATCCTCTGCCCCGATTCTAGATGGTGAATATCACACCTTAGAAACTATAAACCAAAGAGATTTAAGCTTAAAAAGGGAGAAATACTTACCAACCAATCACTTACCCGCTTTCTGGTGACGTCACACTTGGATTACTTTTTACCTCTCTCCTTCCAGACTGGAGATTGGTACGCCTTACCTGGTCTCTGGGGACTTTTATACCCCGCTCTGTCGCTCAGGTTTCCCGCCGACGCTGTGAGGCCTTACCTGGTCTCTGGGGACTTTTATACCCCGCTCTGTCGCTCAGGTTTCCCGCCGACGCTGTGAGGCCTTACCTGGTCTCTGGGGACTTTTATACCCCGCTCTGTCGCTCAGGTTTCCCGCCGACGCTGTGAGGCCTTACCTGGTCTCTGGGGACTTTTATACCCCGCTCTGTCGCTCAGGTTTCCCGCCGACGCTGTGAGGCCTTACCTGGTCTCTGGGGACTTTTATACCCCGCTCTGCCGCTCGGGTTTCCCGCCGACGCTGTGAGGCCTTACCTGGTCTCTGGGGACTTTTATACCCCGCTCTGCCGCTCGGGTTTCCCGCCGACGCTGTGACGCCTTACCTGGTCTCTGGGACTTTTATACCCCGCTCTGTCGCTCAGGTTTCCCGCCGACGCTGTGAGGCCTTACCTGGTCTCTGGGGAGTTTTATACCCCGCTCTGCCGCTCGGGTTTCCCGCCGACGCTGTGACGCCTTACCTGGTCTCTGGGGACTTTTATACCCCGCTCTGTCGCTCAGGTTTCCCGCCGACGCTGTGAGGCCTTACCTGGTCTCTGGGGACTTTTATACCCCGCTCTGCCGCTCAGGTTTCCCGCCGACGCTGTGAGGCCTTACCTGGTCTCTGGGGAGTTTTATACCCCGCTCTGCCGCTCGGGTTTCCCGCCGACGCTGTGAGGCCTTACCTGGTCTCTGGGGACTTTTATACCCCGCTCTGTCGCTCAGGTTTCCCGCCGACGCTGTGAGGCCTTACCTGGTCTCTGGGGACTTTTATACCCCGCTCTGCCGCTCGGGTTTCCCGCCGACGCTGTGAGGCCTTACCTGGTCTCTGGGGACTTTTATACCCCGCTCTGCCGCTCGGGTTTCCCGCCGACGCTGTGAGGCCTTACCTGGTCTCTGGGGACTTTTATACCCCGCTCTGCCGCTCGGGTTTCCCGCCGATACTGTGAGGCCTTACCTGGTCTCTGGGGCCTTTTATAGCCCCGCTCTGTCGCTCAGGTTTCCCGCCGACGCTGTGAGGCCTTACCTGGTCTCTGGGGAGTTTTATACCCCGCTCTGCCGCTCAGGTTTCCCGCCGACGCTGTGAGGCCTTACCTGGTCTCTGGGGAGTTTTATACCCCGCTCTGCCGCTCAGGATTCCCGCCGACACTGTGAGACCTTACCTGGTCTCTGGGGAGTTTTATACCCCGCTCTGCCGCTCAGGTTTCCCGCCGACGCTGTGAGGCCTTACCTGGTCTCTGGGGAGTTTTATACCCCGCTCTGCCGCTCGGGTTTCCCGCCGATACTGTGAAGTCTTACCTGGTCTCTGGGGCCTTTTATAGCCCCGCTCTGCCGCTCAGGTTTCCCGCCGACGCTGTGAGGCCTTACCTGGTCTCTGGGGCCTTTTATACCCCGCTCTGCCGCTCGGGTTTCCCGCCGATACTGTGAGGCCTTACCTGGTCTCTGGGGCCTTTTATACCCCGCTCTGCCGCTCGGGTTTCCCGCCGACGCTGTGAGGCCTTACCTGGTCTCTGGGGCCTTTTATACCCCGCTCTGCCGCTCGGGATTCCCGCCGACGCTGTGAGGCCTTACCTGGTCTCTGGGCCTTTTATAGCCCCGCTCTGTCGCTCAGGTTTCCCGCCGATGCTGTGAGGCCTTACCTGGTCTCTGGGGCCTTTTATAGCCCCGCTCTGCCGCTCAGGTTTCCCGCCGACGCTGTGAGGCCTTACCTGGTCTCTGGGGAGTTTTATACCCCGCTCTGCCGCTCGGGTTTCCCGCCGATACTGTGAGGCCTTACCTGGTCTCTGGGGAGTTTTATACCCCGCTCTGTCGCTCAGGTTTCCCGCCGACGCTGTGAGGCCTTACCTGGTCTCTGGGGCCTTTTATAGCCCCGCTCTGCCGCTCAGGTTTCCCGCCGACGCTGTGAGGCCTTACCTGGTCTCTGGGGCCTTTTATAGCCCCGCTCTGCCGCTCGGGTTTCCCGCCGACGCTGTGAGGCCTTACCTGGTCTCTGGGGAGTTTTATACCCCGCTCTGCCGCTCGGGTTTCCCGCCGACGCTGTGAGGCCTTACCTGGTCTCTGGGGCCTTTTATACCCCGCTCTGTCGCTCGGGTTTCCCGCCGACGCTGTGAGGCCTTACCTGGTCTCTGGGGACTTTTATACCCCGCTCTGCCGCTCGGGTTTCCCGCCGACGCTGTGAGGCCTTACCTGGTCTCTGGGGACTTTTATACCCCGCTCTGCCGCTCGGGTTTCCCGCCGACGCTGTGAGGCCTTACCTGGTCTCTGGGGACTTTTATACCCCGCTCTGCCGCTCAGGTTTCCTGCCATTTGCCTTTTTGATTACTTGCTGTACCAGCAAGCTAACTTTTTGTGTTTCATGCACAAGGACCCCCAGGTCCCTCTGAACTGTAGCATTTTGTAATCTTTCTGCATTTAAATAATTTGCTTTTTTATTTTTCCTGCCGAAGTGGATAACTTCACACTTTCCCACATTATACTCCATCTGCCAAATGTTTGCCCACTCACCTCGCCTGTCTATATCCCTTTGCAGATTATTTGAGTCCTCTGCACAACTTGCTTTCCCACCCATCTTTGTATCATCTGCAAACTTGGCTACATTACACTCGATCCCTTCATCCAAGTCATTAATGTAGATTGTAAAGAGTTGGGGCCCCAGCACCGATCCCTGTGGCACCCCACTAGTTACTGTTTGCCAACCAGAAAATGACCCATTTATCCGGACTCTCTGCTTTCTGTTAGTTAGCCAATCCTCTATCCATGCTAATATATTACCTCCAACTCCGTGAGCTCTTACCTTATGCAGTAACCTTTTATGAGGCACCTTATCGAATGCCTTCTGGGAATCCAAATACACCACATCTACTGGCTCACCCTTGTCCACCCTGCTTGTTACATCCTCAAAGAACTCCAGCAAATTTGTTCAACATGATTTCCCTTTCCCAAAACCATGCTGACTCTGTTTGACTGCAGTTTGTTTTTCTAAATGCCCTGCTACTGCTTCCTTAATGAAGGACTCCAGCATTTTCTCAACGACAGATGTTAGGCTAACTGGTCTATAGTTTCCTGCTTTCTGTCTCCCTCCTTTCTTAAATAGGGATGTTACATTAGCGGTTTTCCAATCCGCTGGGACCTCTCCAGAGTCCAGAGAATTTGGTATATTGCAACCAATGCATCCACTATCTCTGCAGCCACTTCTTTTAAGACCTTGGGATGCAGGCCACCTGGTCCAGGGGACTTGTCGTCTTTTAGTCCCATTATTTTATCAAATACTATTTCCTTAGTGATAATGATTGTCTTTAGTTCCCCCCTCCCTGTGGCCCCTTGATTATCCATTATTGGGATGTTGTTAGTGTCTTCTACAGTGAAGACAGATACAAAATATTTGTTCAGAGTCTCTGCCATTTCCCCATTCCCCATTATTAATTCCCCAATCTCATCCTCTAAGGGACCAACGTTTACTTTAGCTACCCTCTTCCTTTTCATGTATCTGTAGAAGCGCTTACTACTGTATCTGTTTTAATGTTTCTTGCCAGCTTACTCTCATAATTCATCTTCTCTCTCTTTATTTTTTTTTAGTCATCCTTTGCTGGTTTTTAAAAATTTCCCAATCCTCTGGCCTCCCACCAATCTTGGCAACATTGTATGCCTTCATTTTCAATTTAATACCATCCTTTACTTCCTTAGTTAGCCACGGATGGTTCTCCCTTCTCTTAAAATCTTTCTTTCTCACTGGAATATATTTTTGTTGAGAGTTATGAAATATCTCCTTAAATGTCCGCCACTGCATTTCAACTGTCTTACCCTTTAATTTGTTTTTCCAGTCCACTTTAGCCAGTTCTGCCCTCATGCCATTATAATTGCCTTTGTTTAAGATCAGGACACTGGTTTGAGATACAACTTTCTCACCCTCCAACTGAATTTGAAATTCAACCATGCTATGATCACTCTTTCCTAGAGGATCCTTTACTATGAGATCATTTATTAATTCTGTCTCATTACATAGTACCAGATCCAAGATAGCCTGCTCTCTGGTTGGTTCCATTACACACTGTTCTAGGAACACATCCTGGATGCACTCTATGAACTCCTCCTCCAGGCTACCATAGCCAATTTGATTTGTCCAATCAATATGGAGATTAAAATCACCCATGATTATTACCGTACCTTTTTTACAGGCCTCCAATATTTGTTGATTTATACTCTGTCCAACAGTATTGTTATTGTTCGGGGACCTGTAGACTACACCCACCAGAGACGTTTTCCCCTTATTATTTTTTATCTCCACCCAAACTGATTCTACATCTTGATCTTCTGAGCCAATATCACTTCTCACCACTGCACTGATCCCATCCTTTACCAACAAAGCCAACCCACCTCCCTTTCCTTCCTTTCTATCCTTCCAAATGATCATATACCCTGGAATATTCAGTTCCCAGCCCTGGTCGCCTTGCAACCACGTCTCTGCAATGGCGATCAGATCATATCCATTTATATCTATTTGCGCCGTCAAATCTTGTTACGAATGCTGCGTGCATTCAGATATAGAGCTTATAACGTTGACTTTTTGCCTTTTTTTCTGTTACATTCTTATTTTTAAACATTCTGGCCTAGAAATTGGGTTGGGGCGCCAAAGTGGCGCAAAAGTCGCCTGAGCGCAGGATCTGGCGCAGCGATCGGAGTGATACCGATCGCCAGAAATTCAGTTTCAGTGCCCCTCGAGGGAGCTGGGGCGAGGCTCAAGGCGCTCCGTGTCCCTCTTAGAGCGCTGAAACTGATTATCGCAGCACAACGTGCCGCAGCGCCACATGCTGCGGCACGGCACACTGCAGTACTGCAGGCCTTCCTCCCACTGTTAAGGGGGAGGTGCCTGCAACAGCGCGATCCCCGCTCGCGAGTGTCGGCAAATGAGCCCGGCACCAAGGAGAAGTGCCGGGCTCTCGGGAATCAGCTGGCAATGCCGCCGGGGGGTGGGGGGGGGCGGTTAGGAGGCCGGGGACAGAGGTGCTGGCAGGCGGCCGCCCCGCACCTCCACCTTAACTCGCGCCGCTGCCGGCACAGTAAGGCCCCGTGAACCGGGCGTGGGTAGCGAGCGGCGCAACTGCGGCGTTCGCTACCAAATATCGCGAACGGGGCACGAATGGGGCGCTGCGCACACCGATGACGTCATCGGTGGTGGCGCAGCGCAAATGCCTAACGCCACCATTAGCGCCCCTACTGAATATCGCCGGAGACGCAGCCAGTGGCGCTACAGCCACTGACTGCCTCTTTAGGCGCTAACAGGTGGCGCTACTCACCCAATTTCTCCCCCATTGTCCCTTCTTGTCACACTCTGGTTATTATTTCCCCCATCTCTAGCCTGCTCTATTGCTTTCTCATTTCTCATTGACTTTTTATTTTCCCGCTCACCTGGATCCTCCCCCCCCACCCCTCACTATTTAGTTTAAAGCCCTCTCTACAGCCCTAGTTATTTGATTTGCCAGGCCTCTAGCCCCAGCATGGTTCAAGTGAAGCCTGTCCAAACGGAACAGCTCCCTCTTATCCCAGTACTGGTACCAGTGCCCCACAAAGCGAAATCCATTTCTCCCACACCAGCCTTTGAGCCACTCGTTCATTTCTCTGATCTTATTTACCCGATTCAAATTCGCTCGTGGCTCAGGCAGTAATCCAGAGAAAATTACCTTTGTGGTTCTGCTTTTTAATTTAGCCCCTAGCTGCTCATACTCTCTCAGCAGAACCTCTTTCATAATCCTACCTATGTTATTGGTACCTACGTGGACTATGACAACTGGATCTTCCCCCTCCCACTCCAAGTTTCTCTCCAGCCCAGAGGAGATGTCATTAACCCTGGCACCGGGCAGGCCACACAGCCTTCGGGACTCACGCTCTCGACTGCAGAGAACAGTATCTATCCCCCCTCACTATACTGTCCCCAATCACTACAACATGTTTTTTTGCTCCCCCCACTTGAATGGCCCCCTGTACCACGGTGCTGTGGTCAGTTTGCTCATCCTCCCTGCAGTCCCTGGCCTCGTCCACACAGGGAGCAAGAATCTCATACCTGTTGGACAAGGCCAAGGGCCAAGGCTCCTCCACCACTCCCTCCTGGAACCCAATACCTGCCTCGCTTGTAGTCACACCCTCCTGTCCCTGACCATGGGCCAAGTTAGAAGTAATTATTCTAGTGGGTGTGACTGCCTCCTGGAACTTAGTGTCCAGGTAATGCTCCCCCTCTTGAATGTGTCGCAGTGTCTGAAGCTCAGACTCATCAACTCTGAGCCGAAGTTCCTCGAGCAGCCAACATTTGCTGCAGATGAGGTCGCCCTGGACCTCAAAGGTGTCCACGAGCTCTCACATGCAACAACAACAACACATTGCCTGGCCTCCCATCTCAATTAATTAATGCGCAAGTTTGGAAAAAAAAAGCGAGAAATACTCACCAAACAATCACTTACCTGCTTTCTGGTGACGTCACACTTAGATTACTTTTTACTTCTTTGCACTCACTGGTCCTTTGTATCTCAGTGACTCCCGCTGCTCCCGAACTCTCCCGGGTTCTGGCGCTCTCGCTCTGCTCCGGCTGCTCCCGAATGCTCCCTGGTTCTGGCGCTCTCGCTCTGCTCCCGTTGCTCCCGAACTCTCCCTGGTTCTGGCGCTCTCGCTCTGCTCCCGCTGCTCCCGAACTCCTGGGTTCTGGCTCTGCTCCCGTGCTCCCGAACTCTCCCGGGTTCTGGCGCTCTCGCTCTGCTCCCGCTGCTCCCGAAATCTCCCGGGTTCTGGTGCTCTTGCTCTGCTCCCGTGCTCCCGAACTCTCCCGGGTTCTGGTGCTCTTGCTCTACTCCCGTGCTCCCGAACTCTCCCTGGTTCTGGCGCTCTCGCTCTGCTCCCGCTGCTCCCGAACTCTCCCTGAATCTGGCGCACTCGCTCTGCTCCCGCTGATCCGGAACTCTCACGGGTTCCGGCGCTCTCGCTCCGCTCCCGCTGCTTTTGAACTCTTCCGGGTTTTGGCGCACTCGCTCCGCTCTCGCTGCTTTTGGACTCCTCCTGGATTTGTCTCACTGTCTCCTCTTATTCTGTGATCAATCACTGTCTCCTCTTACTGTGTGACCAATCACTGTCTCCTCTTACTGAGTGATCAATCACTGTCTCCTCTTACTGTGATCAATCACTGTCTCCTCTTACTGTGATCAATCACTGTCTCCTCTTACTGTGTGACCAATCACTGTCTCCTCTTACTGAGTGATCAATCACTGTCTCCTCTTACTGTGATCAATCACTGTCTCCTCTTACTGTGATCAATCACTGTCTCCTCTTACTGTGTGATCAATCACTGTCTCCTCTTACTGTGTGATCAATCACTGTCTCCTCTTACTGTGATCAATCACTGTCTCCTCTTACTGTGTGATCAATCACTGTCTCTTATTGTGATCAATCACTGTCTCCTCTTACTGGGTGATCAATCACTGTGTCCACTTACTGTGTGATCAATCACTGTCTCATCTTACTGTGTGATCAATCACTGTCTTCTCTTACTGTGATCAATCACTGTCTCCTCTTACTGTGATCAATCACTGTCTCCTCTTACTGTGTGATCAATCACTGTCTCCTCTTACTGTGATCAATCACTGTCTCCCCTTACTGTGTGATCAATCACTGTCTCCTCTTACAGTAATCAATCACTGACTGCTCTTACTGTGATCAATCACTGTCTCCTCTTATTGTGATCAATCACTGTCTCCTCTTACAGTGATCAATCACTGACTGCTCTTACTGTGATCAATCACTGTCTCCTCTTATTGTGATCAATCACTGTCTCCTCTTACTGTGATCAATCACTGTGTCCACTTACTCTGTCATCAATCACTGTCTCCTCTTACTGGGTGATCAATCACTGTCTCCTCTTACTGTGTGATCAATCACTGTCTCCTCTTACTGTGTGATCAATCACTGTCTCATCTTACTGTGTGATCAATCACTGTCTTCTCTTACTGTGATCAATCACTGTCTCCTCTTATTGTGATCAATCACTGTCTCCTCTTACTGGGTGATCAATCACTGTGTCCACTTACTCTGTGATCAATCACTGTCTCCTCTTACTGGGTGATCAATCACTGTCTCCTCTTACTGTGTGATCAATCACTGTCTCATCTTACTGTGTGATCAATCACTGTCTTCTCTTACTGTGATCAATCACTGTCTCCTCTTACTGTGATCAATCACTGTCTCCTCTTACTGTGATCAATCACTGTGTCCACTTACTCTGTGATCAATCACTGTCTCCTCTTACTGTGTGATCAATCACTGTCTCCTCTTACTGTGATCAATCACTGTCTCCTCTTACTGTGTGATCAATCACTGTCTCCTCTTACTGTGATTAATCACTCTCTCCTCTTACTGTGATCAATCACTGTCTCCTCTTACTGTGATCAATCACTGTCTCCGCTTACTGTGATTAATCACTCTCTCCTCTTACTGTGATCAATCACTGTCTCCTCTTAATGTGATCAATCACTGTCTCCTCTTACTGTGATCAATCACTGTCTCCTCTTATTGTGATCAATCACTGTCTCCTCTTACTGTGATCAATCACTGTGTCCACTTACTCTGTGATCAACCACTGTCTCCTCTTACTGTGATCAATCACTGTCTCCTCTTACTGTGATCAATCACTGTTTCCCCTTACTGTGATCAATCACTGTCTCCTCTTATTGTGTGATCAATTGCTGTGTCCTCATACTGTGTGATCAATCACTGACTCCACTTACTGCGATCAATCACTGTCTCCTCTTACTGTGTGATCAAACACTGTCTCCTCTTACTGTGGGAACCATCACTGTGTCCACTTCCTCTGCGATCCATCACTGTCTCCGCTTACTGTGATCAATCACTGTCTCCTCTTACTGTGGGAACCATCACTGTGTCCACTTACTCTGTGATCAATCACTGTCACCTCCTACTGTGATCAATCACTGTCTCCTCTTAATCTGTGATCAATCACTCTCCTCTTACTGTGATCAATCACTGTCTCTTACTGTGTGATCAATCACTGTCTCCTCTTACTGTGTGATCAATTGCGGTCTCCAATTATTGTGCGATCAATCACTGTCTCCTCTTACTGTGTGATCAATTGCTTTCTCCACTTATTGTGTGATCCATCAGTGTCTCCTCTTACTGTGTGATCAATCACTGCCACCTCTTACTGTGTTCAATCATTCTCTCCACCTCCTTTGTGATCAATCACTGTCTTATCTTACTGTGACCAATCACTGTCTCCTCTTACTGTGGCCAATCACTATCTCCTCTTACTGTGTGATCAATCACTGTCTCCTCTTACTGTGATCAATCACTGTCTCCTCTTACTGTGATCAATCACTGTCTCATCTTAATGTGATCAATCACTGTCTCCTCTTACTGTGCGATCCATCACTTTCTACTCTTACTGTGATCAATCACTGTCTCCTCTTACTGTGATCAATCACTGTCTCCTCTTACTGTGATCAAACACTGTCTCCTCTTACTGTGTGATCAGTCACTGTCTCCACTGACAGTGATCAATCATTGTCTCCTCTTACTGTGTGATCAATCACTGTCTCCACTTACTGTGTGATGAAACACTGTCTCCTCTTACTGAGTGATCAATCACTGTCTCCTCTTACTGTGATCAATCACTGTCCCCTCTTACTGTGATCAATCACTGTCTCCTCTTACTGTGTGACCAATCACTGTCTCCTCTTACTGTGTGATCAATCACTGTCTCCTCTTACTGTGATCAATCACTGTCTCCTCTTACTGTGATCAATCACTGTCTCATCTTACTGTGATCAATCACTGTCTCCTCTAACTGTGCGATCCATCACATTCTCCTCTGACTGTGATCAATCACTGTCTCCTCTTACTGTGATCAATCACTGTCTCCTCTTACTGTGATCAATCACTGTCTCCTCTTACTGTGTGATCAGTCACTGTCTCCACTGACTGTGATCAATCACTGTCTCCTCTTACTGTGTGATCAATCACTGTCTCCACTTACTGTGTGATGAAACACTGTCTCCTCTTACTGTGTGATCAATCACTGTCTCCTCTTACTGTGATCAATCACTGTCTCGTCTTATTGTGATCAATCACTGTCTCCTCTTACTGGGTGATCAATCACTGTGTCCACTTACTGTGTGATCAATCACTGTCTCATCTTACTGTGTGATCAATCACTGTCTTCTCTTACTGTGATCAATCACTGACTGCTCTTACTGTGATCAATCACTGTCTCCTCTTATTGTGATCAATCACTGTCTCCTCTTACTGGGTGATCAATCACTGTGTCCACTTACTCTGTGATCAATCACTGTCTCCTCTTACTGGGTGATCAATCACTGTCTCCTCTTACTGTGTGATCAATCACTGTCTCCTCTTACTGTGATCAATCACTGTCTCCTCTTACTGTGTGATCAATCACTGTCTCTTAGTGTGTGATCAATCACTGTCTCCTCTTACTGCATGATCAATCACTGTCTCCTCTTCCTGTGATCAATCACTGTCTCCTCTTACTGTGTGATCAATCACTGTCTCCTCTTACTTTGTGATCAATCACTGTCTCCTCTTACTGTGATTAATCACTGTCTCCTCTTACTGTGTGATCAATCACTGTCTCCTCTTACTGTGTGATCAATCATTGTCTCCTCTTACTGTGATCAATCACTGTCCCCTGTTATTGTGTGATCAATCACTGTCTCCTCTTACTGTGATCAATCACTGTCTCCTCTTACTGTGTGATCAATCACTGTCTCTTAGTGTGTGATCAATCACTGTCTCCTCTTACTGCATGATCAATCACTGTCTCCTCTTCCAGTGATCAATCACTGTCTCCTATTACTGTGTGATCAATCACTGTCTCCTCTTACTTTGTGATCAATCACTGTCTCCTCTTACTGTGATTAATCACTGTCTCCTCTTACTGTGTGATCAATCACTGTCTCCTCTTACTGTGTGATCAATCACTGTCTCCTCTTATTGTGTGATCAGTTGCTGTGTCCTCTTCCTGTGTGATCAATCTCTTTCTCCTCTTACTGTGATCAATGACTGTCTCTTCTTACTGTGTGGTCAATCACTGTCTCCTCTTACTGTGTGGTCAATCACTGTCTCCTCTTACTGTGTGATCAATCATTGTCTCCTCCTACTGTGATCAATCACTGTCTCCTCTTACTGTGTGGTCAATCACTGTCTCCTCTTACTGTGTGATCAATCACTATCTCCTCTTATTGTGTGATCAATTACTGTCTCCTCTTCTTACTGTGTGATCAATCACTGTCTCCTCTTACTGTGTGATCAATCACTGTCTCCTCTTACTGTGATCAATCACTGTCTCCTCTTACTGTGATCAATCACTGTCTCCTCTTACTGTGTGTTCAATCACTGTCTCCTCTTACTGTGTGATCAATCACTGTCTTACTGTGTGAAGCATCACTGTGTCCTCTTGCTGTGTGATCAATCACTATCTCCTCTTACTGTGTGGTCAATCGATATCTCCTCTTACTGTGATCAATCACTGTCTCCTCTTCCTGTGTGTTCAATCACTGTCTCCTCTTACTGTGTGATCAATCACTGTCTCTTCATACTGTGTGATCAATCACTGTCTCCTCTTACTGTGTGATCAATCACTGTCTCCTCTTACTGTGTGATCAATCAATGTCTCCTCTTATTTTGATGAATCACTGTCGCAACTTACTGTGTGATCAATCACTGTCTCCTCTCACTGTGATCAATCACTGTCTCCTCTTACTGTGATCAATCACTGTCTCCTCTTACTGTGATCAATCACTGTCTCCTCTTACTGTGTGATCAATCAATGTCTCCTCTTATTTTGATCAATCACTGTCTCACCTTACTGTGTGATCAATCACTGTCTCACCTTACTGTGTGATCAATCACTGTCTCCTCTTACTGTGATCAATCACTGTCTCCACATACTGTGTGATCAATCACTGTCTCCTCTTACTGTGATCAATCACTGTCTCCTCTTACTGTGTGATCAATCACTATCTCCTCGTATTTTGATCAATCACTGTCTCTTACTGTGATCAATCACTGTCTCCTCTTACTGTGATCAATCACTTTCTGCTCTTACTGTGTGATCAATCACTTTCTCATCTTACTGTGTGATCAATAACTGTCTCCTCTTACTGTGTGATCAATCACTGTCTCCTCTTACTGTGATCAATCACTGTCTCCACATACTGTGTGATCAATCAGTCTCCTCTTACTGTGTGATCAGTCATTGTCTCCTCTTACTGTGATCTATCACTGTCTCACCTTACTGTGTGATCACTCACTGTCTCTTATTGTGTGATCAATCACTATTTCCTCTTACTGTGTGATCAATCACTGTCTCTGCTTATTGTGTGATCAATCACTGTCTCATCTTACTGTGTGATCAATCACTATCTCCTCTTATTTTGATCACTCACTGTCTCCTCTTACTGTGTGTTCAATCACTGTCTCCTCTTACTGTATGATCAATCACTGTCTCCTCTTACTGTGATCAATCACTGTCTCCTCTTACTGTGATCAATCACTGTGTCCACTTACTCTGTGATCAATCACTGTCTCCTCTTACTGTGTGATCAATCACTGTCTCCTCTTACTGTGATCAATCACTGTCTCCTCTTACTGTGTGATCAATCACTGTCTCCTCTTACTGTGATTAATCACTCTCTCCTCTTACTGTGATCAATCACTGTCTCCTCTTACTGTGATCAATCACTGTCTCCGCTTACTGTGATTAATCACTCTCTCCTCTTACTGTGATCAATCACTGTCTCCTCTTAATGTGATCAATCACTGTCTCCTCTTACTGTGATCAATCACTGTCTCCTCTTATTGTGATCAATCACTGTCTCCTCTTACTGTGATCAATCACTGTGTCCACTTACTCTGTGATCAACCACTGTCTCCTCTTACTGTGATCAATCACTGTCTCCTCTTACTGTGATCAATCACTGTTTCCCCTTACTGTGATCAATCACTGTCTCCTCTTATTGTGTGATCAATTGCTGTGTCCTCATACTGTGTGATCAATCACTGACTCCACTTACTGCGATCAATCACTGTCTCCTCTTACTGTGTGATCAAACACTGTCTCCTCTTACTGTGGGAACCATCACTGTGTCCACTTCCTCTGCGATCCATCACTGTCTCCGCTTACTGTGATCAATCACTGTCTCCTCTTACTGTGGGAACCATCACTGTGTCCACTTACTCTGTGATCAATCACTGTCACCTCCTACTGTGATCAATCACTGTCTCCTCTTAATCTGTGATCAATCACTCTCCTCTTACTGTGATCAATCACTGTCTCTTACTGTGTGATCAATCACTGTCTCCTCTTACTGTGTGATCAATTGCGGTCTCCAATTATTGTGCGATCAATCACTGTCTCCTCTTACTGTGTGATCAATTGCTTTCTCCACTTATTGTGTGATCCATCAGTGTCTCCTCTTACTGTGTGATCAATCACTGCCACCTCTTACTGTGTTCAATCATTCTCTCCACCTCCTTTGTGATCAATCACTGTCTTATCTTACTGTGACCAATCACTGTCTCCTCTTACTGTGGCCAATCACTATCTCCTCTTACTGTGTGATCAATCACTGTCTCCTCTTACTGTGATCAATCACTGTCTCCTCTTACTGTGATCAATCACTGTCTCATCTTAATGTGATCATTCACTGTCTCCTCTTACTGTGCGATCCATCACTTTCTACTCTTACTGTGATCAATCACTGTCTCCTCTTACTGTGATCAATCACTGTCTCCTCTTACTGTGATCAAACACTGTCTCCTCTTACTGTGTGATCAGTCACTGTCTCCACTGACAGTGATCAATCATTGTCTCCTCTTACTGTGTGATCAATCACTGTCTCCACTTACTGTGTGATGAAACACTGTCTCCTCTTACTGAGTGATCAATCACTGTCTCCTCTTACTGTGATCAATCACTGTCCCCTCTTACTGTGATCAATCACTGTCTCCTCTTACTGTGTGACCAATCACTGTCTCCTCTTACTGTGTGATCAATCACTGTCTCCTCTTACTGTGATCAATCACTGTCTCCTCTTACTGTGATCAATCACTGTCTCATCTTACTGTGATCAATCACTGTCTCCTCTAACTGTGCGATCCATCACATTCTCCTCTGACTGTGATCAATCACTGTCTCCTCTTACTGTGATCAATCACTGTCTCCTCTTACTGTGATCAATCACTGTCTCCTCTTACTGTGTGATCAGTCACTGTCTCCACTGACTGTGATCAATCACTGTCTCCTCTTACTGTGTGATCAATCACTGTCTCCACTTACTGTGTGATGAAACACTGTCTCCTCTTACTGTGTGATCAATCACTGTCTCCTCTTACTGTGATCAATCACTGTCTCGTCTTATTGTGATCAATCACTGTCTCCTCTTACTGGGTGATCAATCACTGTGTCCACTTACTGTGTGATCAATCACTGTCTCATCTTACTGTGTGATCAATCACTGTCTTCTCTTACTGTGATCAATCACTGACTGCTCTTACTGTGATCAATCACTGTCTCCTCTTATTGTGATCAATCACTGTCTCCTCTTACTGGGTGATCAATCACTGTGTCCACTTACTCTGTGATCAATCACTGTCTCCTCTTACTGGGTGATCAATCACTGTCTCCTCTTACTGTGTGATCAATCACTGTCTCCTCTTACTGTGATCAATCACTGTCTCCTCTTACTGTGTGATCAATCACTGTCTCTTAGTGTGTGATCAATCACTGTCTCCTCTTACTGCATGATCAATCACTGTCTCCTCTTCCTGTGATCAATCACTGTCTCCTCTTACTGTGTGATCAATCACTGTCTCCTCTTACTTTGTGATCAATCACTGTCTCCTCTTACTGTGATTAATCACTGTCTCCTCTTACTGTGTGATCAATCACTGTCTCCTCTTACTGTGTGATCAATCATTGTCTCCTCTTACTGTGATCAATCACTGTCCCCTGTTATTGTGTGATCAATCACTGTCTCCTCTTACTGTGATCAATCACTGTCTCCTCTTACTGTGTGATCAATCACTGTCTCTTAGTGTGTGATCAATCACTGTCTCCTCTTACTGCATGATCAATCACTGTCTCCTCTTCCAGTGATCAATCACTGTCTCCTATTACTGTGTGATCAATCACTGTCTCCTCTTACTTTGTGATCAATCACTGTCTCCTCTTACTGTGATTAATCACTGTCTCCTCTTACTGTGTGATCAATCACTGTCTCCTCTTACTGTGTGATCAATCACTGTCTCCTCTTATTGTGTGATCAGTTGCTGTGTCCTCTTCCTGTGTGATCAATCTCTTTCTCCTCTTACTGTGATCAATGACTGTCTCTTCTTACTGTGTGGTCAATCACTGTCTCCTCTTACTGTGTGGTCAATCACTGTCTCCTCTTACTGTGTGATCAATCATTGTCTCCTCCTACTGTGATCAATCACTGTCTCCTCTTACTGTGTGGTCAATCACTGTCTCCTCTTACTGTGTGATCAATCACTATCTCCTCTTATTGTGTGATCAATTACTGTCTCCTCTTCTTACTGTGTGATCAATCACTGTCTCCTCTTACTGTGTGATCAATCACTGTCTCCTCTTACTGTGATCAATCACTGTCTCCTCTTACTGTGATCAATCACTGTCTCCTCTTACTGTGTGTTCAATCACTGTCTCCTCTTACTGTGTGATCAATCACTGTCTTACTGTGTGAAGCATCACTGTGTCCTCTTGCTGTGTGATCAATCACTATCTCCTCTTACTGTGTGGTCAATCAATATCTCCTCTTACTGTGATCAATCACTGTCTCCTCTTCCTGTGTGTTCAATCACTGTCTCCTCTTACTGTGTGATCAATCACTGTCTCTTCATACTGTGTGATCAATCACTGTCTCCTCTTACTGTGTGATCAATCACTGTCTCCTCTTACTGTGTGATCAATCAATGTCTCCTCTTATTTTGATGAATCACTGTCGCAACTTACTGTGTGATCAATCACTGTCTCCTCTCACTGTGATCAATCACTGTCTCCTCTTACTGTGATCAATCACTGTCTCCTCTTACTGTGATCAATCACTGTCTCCTCTTACTGTGTGATCAATCAATGTCTCCTCTTATTTTGATCAATCACTGTCTCACCTTACTGTGTGATCAATCACTGTCTCACCTTACTGTGTGATCAATCACTGTCTCCTCTTACTGTGATCAATCACTGTCTCCACATACTGTGTGATCAATCACTGTCTCCTCTTACTGTGATCAATCACTGTCTCCTCTTACTGTGTGATCAATCACTATCTCCTCGTATTTTGATCAATCACTGTCTCTTACTGTGATCAATCACTGTCTCCTCTTACTGTGATCAATCACTTTCTGCTCTTACTGTGTGATCAATCACTTTCTCATCTTACTGTGTGATCAATCACTGTCTCCTCTTACTGTGATCAATCACTGTCTCCACATACTGTGTGATCAATCAGTCTCCTCTTACTGTGTGATCAGTCATTGTCTCCTCTTACTGTGATCTATCACTGTCTCACCTTAATGTGTGATCACTCACTGTCTCTTATTGTGTGATCAATCACTATTTCCTCTTACTGTGTGATCAATCACTGTCTCTGCTTATTGTGTGATCAATCACTGTCTCATCTTACTGTGTGATCAATCACTATCTCCTCTTATTTTGATCACTCACTGTCTCCTCTTACTGTGTGTTCAATCACTGTCTCCTCTTACTGTATGATCAATCACTGTCTCCACTTACTGTATGATCAATCACTGTCTCCACTTACTGTGTGATCAATCACTGTCTTCACTTACTGTGATCAATCACTGTCTCCTCTTACTGTATGATCAATCACTGTCTCCACTTACTGTATGATCAATCACTGTCTCCACTTACTGTATGATCAATCACTGTCTCCACTTACTGTGTGATCAATCACTGTCACCTCTTACTGTGATCAATCACTCTCTCCTCTTACTGTGTGATCAATCACTGTCGCCTCTTACGGCAGGAACCATCACTCTGTCCACTTACTCTGTGATCAATCAATGTCTCCTCCTACTGTGTGATCAATCACTGTCTCCTCTTACTGTGTGATCAATCACTGTCTCCTCTTACTGTATGATCAATCACTGTCTCCTCTTATTGTGTGATCAATTGCTGCGTCCCCTTACTGTGTGATCAATCACTGTGTCCTCTTACTGTATGTGTGATCAATCACTATCTCCTCTTACTTTGTGATCAATCAAAAGCTCCTCTTATTTTGATCAATCACTGTCTCCTCTTACTGTGTGTTCAATCACTGTCTCCTCTTGCTGTATGATCAATCACTGTCTCCACTTACTGTATGATCAATCACTGTCTCCTCTTACTGTGATAAATCAGTCTCCACATACTGTGTGATCAATCACTGTCTCCTTTTACTGTGTGAACCATCACTGTGTCCACTTATTCTGTGATCAATCACTGTCTCCTCTTACTGTGATCAATCACTGTCTGCTGTTACTGTGTGATCAATCACTGTCTCCTCTTACTGTGATCAATCACTGTCTCCACATACTTTGTGATCAATCACTGTCTCCTCTTACTGTGATCAATCACTGTCTCCTCTTACTGTGATCAATCACTGTCTCCTCTTCCTGTGATCAATCACTGTCTCCACATACTGTGTGATCAATCACTGTCTCCTCTTACTGTGTGAACCATCACTGTGTCCTCTTACTGTGTGATCAATCACTGTCACCTCTTACTGTGATCAATCACTGTCTCCTCTTACTGTGATCAATCACTGTCTCCTCTTACTGTGATCAATCACTGTCTCCACATACTGTGTGATCAATCACTGTCTCCTCTTACTGTGGTCAATCACTGTCTCCTCTTACTGTGTGATCTATCACCATCTGCTCTTATTTTGATCTATCACTGTCTCACCTTACTGTGTGATCAATCACTGTCTCCTCTTATTGTGTGATCAATCACTATCTCCTCTTATTTTGATCACTCACTGTCTCACCTTACTATGTGATCAATCACTGTCTCTTCTAAATGTGTGATCAATCACTGTCTCCTCTTATTGTGTGAACAATCACTATCTCCTCTTACTGTGTGATCAATCAATGTCCCCTCCCACTGTGTGATCAATCACTGTCTCCTCTTACTGTGTGAGCAATCACTGTCTCCTCTTACTGTGATCAATCACTGTCTCCTCTTATTGTGTGATCAATTGCTGTGTCCCCTTACTGTGTGATCAATCACTGTCTCCTCTTACTTTGATCAATGTCTGTCTCCTCTTACTGTGTGTTCAATCACTGTCTCCTCTTACTGTGTGATCAATCACTGTCTCCTCTTACTGTGAACCATCACTGTGTCCTCTTGCTGTTTGATTAATCTCTGTCTCCTCTTCTAAATGTGTGTTCAATCACTATCTCCTCTTATTTTGATCAATCACTGTCTCCTCTTACTGTGTGTTCAATCACTGTCTCCTCTTACTGTATGATCAATCACTGTCTCCACTTAATGTATGATCAATCACTGTCTCCACTTACTGTATGATCAATCACTGTCACCTCTTACTGTGATCAATCACTGTCTCCTCTTACTGTGATCAATCACTGTCTCCTCTTACTGTGATCAATCACTGTCTCCTCTTACTGTGTGATCTATCACTATCTGCTCTTATTTTGATCTATCACTGTCTCACCTTACTGTGTGATCAATCACTGTCTCCTCTTATTCTGTGATCAATCACTATCTCCTGTTACTTTGTGATCAATCAATGTCTCATCTTACTGTGTGATCAATCACTGTCTCCTCTTACTGTGTGATCAATCACTGTCTCCGCTTACTGTGTGATCAATCACTGTCTCCTCTTACTGTGTGATCAATCACTATCTCCACTTACTGTATGATCAATCACTGTCACCTCTTACTGTGGGAACCATCACTGTGTGCACTTACTCTGTGATCAATCACTGTCTCCTCTTACTGTGATCAATCACTGTCTCCTCTTACTGTGATCAATCACTGTCTGCTGTTACTGTGTGATCAATCACTGTCTCCTCTTACTGTGATCAATCACTGTCTCCACATACTTTGTGATCAATCACTGTCTCCTCTTACTGTGATCAATCACTGTCTCCTCTTACTGTGATCAATCACTGTCTCCTCTTACTGTGATCAATCACTGTCTGCTGTTACTGTGTGATCAATCACTGTCTCCTCTTACTGTGATCAATCACTGTCTCCACATACTGTGTGATCAATCACTGTCTCCTCTTACTGTGTGAACCATCACTGTGTCCTCTTACTGTGTGATTAATCACTGTCTCCTCTTGCTGTGATCAATCACTGTCTCCACTTACTGTGTGATCAATAATTGTCTCCTCTTACTGTGTGATCAATCACTGTCTCCTCTTACTGTGATCAATCACTGTCTCCTCTTACTGTGATCAATCACTGTCTCCTGTTGCTGTGATCAATCACTGTCTCCTCTTACTGTGATCAATGACTGTGTCCACTTACTCTGTGACCAATCACTGTCTCCTCTTACTGTGATCAATCACTGTTTCCTCTTATTGTGATCAATCACTGTCTCCTCTTACTGTGATCAATCACTGTCTCTTCTTACTGTGATCAATCACTGTCTGCTGTTACTCTGTGATCAATCACTGTCTCCTCTTACTGTGATCAATCACTGTCTCCACATACTGTGTGATCAATCACTGTCTCCTCTTACTGTGATCAATCACTGTCTCCTCTTACTGTGATCAATCACTGTCTCCACATACTGTGTGATCAATCACTGTCTTCTCTTACTGTGTGATCAATTACTGTCTCCTCTTCTAACTGTGTGATCAATCACTATCTCCTCTTACTGTGTGATCAATCAATATGTCCTCTTATTTTGATCAATCACTGCCTCACCTTACTGTGTGATCAATCATGGTCTCCTCTTCCTGTGTGTTCAATCACTGTCTCCTCTCACTGTGTGATCAATCACTGTCTCCACATACTGTGTGATCAATCACTGTCTCCTCTTACTGTGTGAGCCATCACTGTGTCCTCTTACTGTGTGATCAACCACTGTCTCATCTTACTGTTATCAATCACTGTCTACTCTTACTGTGTGATCAATCACTTTCTCATCTTACTGTGATCAATCACTGTCTCATCTTACTTTGTGATCAATCACTGTGTTCTCTTACTGTGATCAATCACTGTCTCCTCTTACTGTGATCAATCACTGTCTCCTCTTATTGTGTGATCAATGACTGTCTCCTCTTACTGTGATCAATCACTGTCTCCACATACTGTGTGATCAATCACTGTCTCCTCTTACTGTGTGAACCATCACTTTGTCCTCTTACTGTGTGATCAATCACTGTCTCCTCTGACTGTGATCAATCACTGTCTCCTCTTACTGTGTGAACCATCACTGTGTCCAGTTACTGTGTGATCAATCACTGTCTCCTCTTACCGTGGGAACCATCACTCTGTCCACTTCCTCTGTGATCAATCACTGTCTCTTACTGTGATCAATCACTGTCTCCTCTTACTGTGATCAATCACTGTCTCCACATACTGTGTGATCAATCACTATCTCCTCTTACTGTGTGAACCATCACTGTGTCCTCTTACTGTGTGATCAATCACTGTCTCCTCTTACTGTGGTCAATCACTGCCTCCTCTTACTTTGTGATCAATCACTGTCTCACCTTACTGTGCGATCAATCACTGTCTCCTCTTATTGTGTGATCAATCACTGTCACCTCTTACGGTGGGATCCATCACTCTGTCCACTTATTCTGTGATCAATTACTGTCTCCTCTTACTGTGATCAATCACTGTCTCACCTTACTGTGCGATCAATCACTGTCTCCTCTTATTGTGTGATCAATCACTGTCTCCTCTTACTGTGATCAATCACTGTCTCCTCTTACTGTGATCAATCACTGTCTCCTCTTACTGAGTGATCGTTCACAGTCTCCTTACTGTGTGATCAATCACTGTCTCCTCTTACTGTGATCAATCACTGTCTCCTCTTCCAGTGTGATCAATCACTGTCTCCTCTTACTATGTGATCAATTACTTTGTCCTCTTACCGTGTGATCTATCACTGTATCCTCTTACTGTGCGGTCAATCACTGTCTCCTCTTATTGTGATCAATCACTGTCTCCTCACTGTGACATCAATCGCAGTCTCCTCTTACTGTGTGATCAATCACTATCTCATCTTAATGTGTGATCAATCACTGTCTCCTCTTACTGTGATCTGTCACTGTCTCTTCTTACTGTGTGATCAATCACTATCTCCTCTTACTGTTATCGATCACTTTCTCCTTACTGTGTGATCAATCACTGTCTCCTCTTACTGTGTCATCAATCACTGTCTCCTCTTACTGTGATCAATCACTGTCTCCTCTTTCTTTGTGATCAATCACTGTCTCCTCTTACTGTGCGATTAATCACTGTCTCCTCTTACTGTGATCAGTCACTGTGTCCTCTTGCTTTGTGATCAATCACTGTCTCCTCTTAAACCTAAGAACATAAGAAGTAGGAGCAGGATTAGGCCATACGGCCCTTCGGGCCTACTCCGCCATTCAATAGGATCATGGCTGATCCAAATCTAGACTCACGTCCACTTCCCTGCCCTCTCCCCGTAACCCCTAATTCCCTTATCTGCTAGGAAAATGTCTATCTCCATTTTAAATTTATTTAATGTTGCAGCTTCCACAGCTCTCTGGGGTAGCAAATTCCATAGATTTACTACCCTCTGAGTGAAGAAGTTTCTCCTCATCTCAGTTTTGAATGCACAGCCCCTTATTCTAAGATTATGCCCCCTCGTTCTAGTCTCACACATCAGTGGAAACATCCTCACCGCATCCACCCGATCAAGTCCCCTCACAATCTTATATGTTTCGATAAGATCGCCTCTCATTCTTCTGAACTCCAATGAGTAGAGTCCCAATCTACTCAACCTTTCCTCATACGTCAACCCCCTCATCTCCGGAATCAACCGAGTGAACCTTCTCTGAACCGCCTCGAGAGCAAGTATATCTTTTCTTAAATATGGAAACCAAAACTGCACGCAGTATTCCAGGTGTGGCCTCACCAATACCCTGTATAACTGCAGCAAGACCTCCCTGTTTTTATACTCCATCCCCCTTGCAACAAAAGCCAAGATTCCATTGGCCTTCCTGATCACCTGCTGCACCTGCATACTAACTTTTTGTGTTTCATGCACCAGGACCCCCAGATCCCTTTGTACTGTAGCACTTTGCAGTTTCTCTCCATTTAGATAATAACTTGCTCTTTGATTTTTTTGCCAAAGTACATAACCTCACACTTTCCAACATTATATTGCATCTGCCAAATCTCTGCCCACTCACTTAGCCTGTCCTTTTGCAGGTTTTTTATGTCCTCCTCACTCACTGCTTTCCCTCCCATCTTTGTATCTTCGGCAAACTTGGATATGTTGCACTCGGTCCCTTCCTCCAAATTGTTAATATAGATTGTAAAGAGTTGGGGTCCCAGCACTGACTCCTGCGGAACACCACTAGTTACTGATTGCCAGCCCGAGAACGAACCATTTATCCCAACTGTTTGTTTTCTGTTAGATAGCCAATCTTCCACCCATGCCAGTATATTACCCCCAATCCCGTGATTTCTTATCTTGATCAGTAATCTTTTGTGTGGCACCTTATCAAATGCCTTTTGGAAGTCCATATACACTACATCCACTGGTTCCCCTTTATCCACCCTGTATGTTACATCCTCAAAGAATTCGAGCAAATTTGTCAAACATGACTTCCCCTTCATAAATCCATGCTGACTCTGTCCTATTAAATTATGTTTATCCAAATGCTCTGTTACTGTTTCCTTAATAATGGACTCCAACATTTTACCAACCACAGATGTTAGGCTAACTGGTCTATAGTTTCCTGCTTTTTGTTTACTTCCCTTCTTAAATAACGGTGTTACATTAGCAGTTTTCCAATCTGCCGGGACCTTTCCTGAGTCCAGGGATTTTTGGAAAATAATCACCAATGCATCCACAATCCCTACCGCCACTTCTCTCAAGACCCTAGGATGTAGGCCATCAGGTCCGGGGGATTTATTCACCTTAAGTCCCATTATTTTACTGAGTACCATCTCCTTAGTGATTTTAATCGTCTTTAGCTCCTCCCTCCCCCCATTGCCCCCTGTTTGTCCAGTGTTGGGATATTTTTAGTGTCCTCTACTGTAAAGACTGATACAAAATATTTGTTCAGCGTCTTTGCCATCTCCATGTTCCCCACCACTAGTTTCCCGGTCCCATCCTCTAAGGGACCAACATTCACTTTAGCCACCCTTTTTCTTTTTATATAGCTGTAGAAACTCTTGCTATCTGTTTTTATATTTTTTGCTAGTTTACTTTCATAATCTTTCTTCCCTTTCTTAATTAATCTTTTAGTTATTGTTTGCTGGCTTTTAATGCTTCCCAATCTTCTATCCTCCCACTAGATTTGGCTACTTTATATGCCCTTGTTTTCAGTCGGATACTATCCTTTATTACTTTACTAAGCCACAGATGGCTGTCTTTTCTTTTACTCCCCTTTTTCCTCAGTGGAATATATTTATCTTGAAAGATGTGAAATATCTCCTTGAATGTAGACCACTGCTCTTGTACCGTCTTACACTTTAATCTGTTTTCCCAGTCCACTTTAGTCAATTTTACTCTCATACCTTCATAGTCTCCTTTATTTAAGCTCAGTACGCTGGTTTGAGATCCAACTCTCTCACCCTCAAATTGAATTTGGAATTCAACCATATTATGGTCACTCATTCCAAGGCGATCCTTTACTAGGACATTTTTTATTAATCCTGTCTCATTACACAGGACCAGATCTAAGATTGCCTGCCCCCTGGTTAGTTCAGTTACATACTGCTCAAGGAACCCGTCCCTAATACACTCTATGAACTCTTCCTCAAGGCTGCCATGCCCAATTTGATTAGTCCAGTCAATATGAAAGTTAAAATCCCCCATGATTTTATGGTTCCCTTATTACAAGCCCCAACTATTTCCTGATTTATACTCCGACCAACAGAGTTGCAACTGTTAGGAGGCTTATAGACTACGCCCACTAGTGACTTTTTCCCCTTCTACTAGTGACTTTTTCCCCTTCTTATTCCTTATCTCCACCCAAACTATTTCACTATCCTGATCCTTTGACCCAATATCATTTCTGACTATTGCAGTGATTCCATCCTTGATTAACATAGCAACCCCACCTCCCTTTCCTTCCTGTCTGTCCTTCCTAATTGTCAAATACCCTTGTATGTTTAGTTCCCAGTCATGATCATCTTGCAGCCATGTTTCCATAATGGCCACCAGATCATACCCATGTGTAGTTATTTGTACCGTCAACTCATCTATTTTGTTACGAATGCTGCGTGCATTCAGATAAAGAACTTTCAAATATGTTTTGTGACAATTTATTCCTGGTTTTACCCCTTTTCCTACTTTACCTTTATCATTATACATTCTGTCCCTTCCTGATACGCTCTGGTTTTTAATTCCCCCACTGCTACCTTGCTCTATTGCCTTCTCCGCTGTCATTTTTATTTTTCGCTCTTAAAACCTCCCCACCACTAATTAGTTTAAAGCCCTCTCTACAGCCCTAGTTATTCGATTCGCCAGGACTCTAGTCCCAGCACTGGCCAAGTGAAGTCCATCCCGACGGAACAGCTCTCTCCCGTCCCAGTACTGATGCCAGTGTCCCAGGAAGCAAAACCCATTTCTCCCACACCAGGCTTTGAGCCACGCATTTAACTCTCTAATTTTATTTACCCTAGCCAAATTTGCACGTGGCTCAGGTAGTAATCCAGAGATTATTACTCTTGTGGTTCTGCTTCTTGATTTGGCCCCTAGCTACTCAAACTCCCTCAGCAGAACCTCCTTCCTTGTCCTATCTATGTCATTAGTACCAACATGGACCACGACAACTGGATCCTCCCCCTCCCACTCCAAGTTTCTCTCCAGCCCGGAGGAGATGTCCTTAACCCTGGCACCGGGCAGGCAACACAGCCTTCGGGACTCTCACTCTCGGCTGCTAAGAACTCTATCTATCCCCCTAATGATACCATCCCCTACCACTACAACATTTCTTTTATCTGCCCCCACTTGAATGGCCCGCCGCTCCACGGTGCTGTGGCCGGGTTGCCCATCCTCCCCGCAGTCCCCGCTCCCATCCTCACAGGGAGTAAGAGCCTCAAACCTGTTGGACAGGAGCAAGGGCTGCGGCTCCTCCAACACTACCTCCTGGATCCCCGTACCTGCCTCACTTCTAGTCACACCATCCTGACCCTGGCCACGGACTACATCTGAATTAATTAATCTAATTGGTGTGACTACCTCCTGATACACAGAGTCCAGGTAACTCTCCCCCTCCCTGATGTGTCTCAGTGTTTGAAGCTCGGACTCCAGCTCTTCAACACGGAGCCGGAATCCTCGAGCAGCCAACACTTACTGCAAATGTGATCACTGTGAGCATCAATGGTGTCCACCAGCTCCCACATATTGCAGCAGCAACACATCACCTGATCTCCCATTCTATGTAATTAATTAAATTTATTAATATTATTCTTAAATACCCTCTGCCCCGATTCTAGATGATGAATATCGCACCTTAGAAACTATAAACCACAGAGTTTAAGCTTAAAAAAGAGAGAAATACTCACCAACCAATCACTTACCCGCTTTCTGGTGACGTCACACTTGGATTACTTTTTACCTCTCTCCTTCCCTCTGACTTCGGAGACTGGAGATTGGTACGCCTTACCTGGGTCTCTGAAGCCTTAAGCTTCCCGCTCGTGCCTCCCGCCGACACCCGCGGTCTGAGGCCTTACCTGGGTCTCTGAAGCCTTTTTAAGCTTCCCGCTCGCGCCTCCCGCCGACACCCGCGGTCTGAGGCCTTAGCTTGGTCTCTGAAGCCTTTCTAAGCTTCCCGCTCACACCTCCCGCTGATACCCGCGGTCTGAGGCCTTACCTGGGTCTCTGAACCCTTTTTAAGCTTCCCGCTCGCGCCTCCCGCCGATACCCGCGGTCTGAGGCCTTACCTGGGTCTCTGAAGCCTTTTTAAGCTTCCTGCTCGTGCCTCCCGCCGATACCCATGGTCTTACTGTGTGATCAATCACTGTCTCCTCTTACTCTGTAATCAATCACTGTCTCCTCTTACTGTGATCAATCACTGTCTCCTCTTACTGTGTGATCAATCACTGCCTCCTCTCACTGTGTGATCAATCACTGTCTCCTCTTATTGTGTGAACCATCACTGTTTGATCAAACACTGTCTCCTCTTACTGTGTGATCCATCACGGTCTCCTCTTACTGTGTGATCAATCACTGTCTCCTCTCACTGTGTGATCAATCACTGTCTCCTGTTACTGTTTGATCAATCACTGTTTCCTCTTACTGTGTGATCAATCACGGTCTCCTCTTACTGCGTGATTGTTATGTATTGTGTGTTCTCCTCCCACCTGTGGTGGCGCTGTCACAGGAGATAAATGGTTGGGTGTTCTCGGTTAAGTTTAGCTCTCTTTGTTCGGAATTTTCCAGAACTTCCTTTCCTTCCAATAAAGCACTTCATGTTTGAATCTCTGGGTTCTGAGTCCTAAATTGTGACTAGGTAGAAAGGTACCGACACAACAAGTGGCGACGAGGATCGGATAAATCTGTGTTGTGGGAACTTTCTTGTTTTTGACTACAAAACACTCGGAACAGAGATTGCAGTATCACATTAACGTTACGGCAGTGAGTAAACAGAAATTTTAATTTGAAACGTGAGATGGCTACTATATTAGGAAACATCGGTGATTTTGATGAAAATGTGGAGCAATGGAGCGCATATACGGAACGTTTTGACTATTTTGTATTGGCGAATGCGGTGGCAAATGAAAAGGTCGTGCCTACCTTTTTGAGTGTAATCGGGCCGAAGACATTCAATTTATTTCGCAGCCTCGTGCAGCCAGATAAGCCAAGAACTAAAACATATAAGCAACTAGTGGAAATTCTTGGAGCACATTTTTCACCAAAACCTCTGGTTATTGCTGAGAGATTTAGATTTCACAAACGGAATCAAGAGGAGGGGGAAGCAATGACTATGTTTATTGCTGCTTTAAAAAGGTTGTCAGAACACTGCGAGTTCAAGGAGGTGCTGAAGGACACCATTAGAGACAGACTCGTGTGTGGTTTGCAAAATGCAGCCACACAGAAGCGCCTTCTTACTGAGGACAACCTTACTCTTGAAAAGGCCATTGAAGTTAGTGTCTCCATGGAGATGGCGGAAAAGGAGGCTCACCAGTTGAGTTCAACAGGGAGAGTTCACAAGGTGTCGTCTGAGCCTAAAGGTGCGCGGAACGGCACATGTTACCGTTGTGGGAAAACAGGCCATCACGCTAATGACTGCTGGTGTACGGAGCTGGAATGCCGAAATTGTGGCAAAAAGGGTCACATTGAACGTGCCTGCAGAGGTAAAAAAAAGAACAGACAGAGCTGGGAAGCATGGAAGCAAAATGTCTGTATTTGGACAAGAGAGGAAAAAGAGTGTTCATTCAGGCAGTATGATGGAACAAGCAAAACAGAGGGGAGCGACACCTGAGGAGGAAGAGGTGCACATACTGATGGTTGCAGGTGATTCAAATGGCTACTGGGTGTCACCACTGGTGGAGGGACAATCAGTGCGGATGGAGGTGGACACAGGCGCGGCTGTGTCCCTTGTTTCAGACACTGTCTACAACAAAATGCTAAAGCATCTTACCCTTCAGCCAACAAACATTGTGCTAAAGATGTATACCGGCGAACCTGTGGCCATGAGAGGCGCCATTGAGGTGAAAGTTAAATTGAACGGACAGACTGCAAAACTGCCACTATATGTGGTAAAGGGAAATTACCCATCGCTACTGGGACGTGCGTGGCTAGAGAAAATCACGCTGGACTGGTCTGCAGTCCGCATGATGTCAAAAGGGGAGTCAGGTCTGACTGCAGTGTTTAACAAACATGCAGAACTCTTCAATGGGGAACTTGGGAGCATGAAAAAGATCAGCGTGAGACTGGACATTAAACCTGACAGCAAGCCGAAGTTTCACAAAGCCTGACCTGTACCCTATGCAATTAGGCCAAAAGTTGAGGCTAACTTGGAGGCCTTAGTCGAGAATGGAGTCCTGGAGCCTGTGAGCATGAGCAAATGGGCCACACCCATTGTTCCTGTCCTGAAAAAGGATGGATCTGTTCGAATCTGCGGGGATTTTAAAGTGACTATTAACCCGGTGCTGTCTGTGGAACAGTACCCTCTTCCCCTCATTGATGATCTTTTTACGGGCCTGGCCCAAGGGCAAAAGTTCAGCAAAATAGACTTATGCCAGGCTTATCTACAAATGTATGTCGATGACAAATCAAAGGAGCTGCTGACAATTGTGACACACAAGGGGCTATACAGGTACTGCCGCCTTCCGTTTGGAATTACGTCGGCCCCTGCTCTATTCCAAAGGGCAATGGATCAGATTTTGAGTGGACTGCCAGGAGTCCAGTGCTACCTGGACGACATCCTTGTCACTGGGACAAATCACAGAAATCACAGAATCACAGAAACCCCACGGTGCAGATAGAGGCCATTTCGGCCCATCGAGCCTGCACCGACACATATCCCACCCGATCCCCGTAACCCCTACACCAATACATATCCCACCCTATCCCCATAACCCCACGTATTTAATCCCCCCTAACACTAAGGGTCAATTTTTTTTATCATAGCCAATCATCCTAACCTGCACATCTTTGGACTGTGGGAGGAAACCGGAGCACCCGGAGGAAACCCACGCAAACACGGGGAGAATGTGCAAACTCCACACAGACAGTCGCCCGAGGCCGGATTTGAGGAGGATCATCTTCTGAACTTGGATGCGACACTACAACGACTGAAAGAGTACGGACTCAGAGTTCGTAAAGACAAATGTGAATTCTTTCAGTCTTCAGTTGAGTACCTGGGGCATGTGATTGACGCTACTGGCCTGCATAAGGCGCCATCAAAGGCCAAGGCGATCGTGGAGGCCCCAGCACCCCAGAATGTGAGCCAGCTACGTTCATTTCTGGGGCTACTTAACTACTATGGGAAGTTTATTCCAGACTTAACAACATTGCTGAAGCCGTTACATCAGTTGCTATGTCAAGGCAAAACATGGAAATGGACTGAACTGTGCAACGAAGCTTTCGCCCAAGCAAAGAAAGCATTGCTGAATTCGGAGGTCCTGACACACTTCGACCCAAAGCTACCCTTGCAGCTAGCATGTGATGCATCACCATATGGTGTGGGAGCAGTCATATCCCACATCATGCCTTCGGGTGAAGAAAAACCTATCGCCTTTGCATCACGCACCTTGAACAAGGCCGAGAGTAACTATGCGCAGATCGAGCGCGAGGCCTTGGGAATCGTTTTTGGAGTTCGAAAATTTCATCAGTACCTGTTTGGGAGAAGGTTCACACTCCTGACGGACCACCGTCTATTGACTTCAATCTTCAGGCCCCACACCGGAATTCCGTCTCTCGCTGCAAGCAGGATGCAAAGGTGGGCTTTACTGTTGTCAGGACACACATACGACATCAAATATCACAAATCAGACTTGCACGGCAACGCAGACGGTCTCTCGAGGCTACCCTTGCCTGTTACTCCCCCAGAGCCTCATCAGATAGACATCTTCTACTTTAGACAAGTGGAGGGAGCACCTGTCACTGCAGTTCAGGTGCGAAGGTACACCCGCAACGATCCAGTCCTGTCTGAGGTAATGGACGATGTCATTCGAGGGAGAGCTATAGGAGATTCTCCTAGTTTGAAACCTTACGTTTCAAAAAGAAATGAGCTCTCCGTCCAGGCAGGTTGTCTTCTTTGGGGACGCCGTGTCATCATTCCGCCACCTCTGAGGGAACATATACTGCAACAACTTCATACAGGCCACAGTGGGATGGTTTGGATGAAGGAAATGGCAAGAAGCTACTTCTGGTGGCCAGGTCTCGATGGGAATATTGAGGAGAAAGCCAAAACATGCTCCCCATGTCAAAGGGTCCGGAATGTTCCACAGCTGGCAACCCTACACCCCTGGGATTGGCCTGCAGAAGTGTGGCAGCGAGTACATGTGGACTTCGCCGGTCCTTTCGAAGAGAAGCTGTTTATGGTGGTTGTGGATGCTCGTAGTAAGTGGCCGGAGGTCGCTGTGATGAGGTCTACCACGGCAGAGAAAACAATTGAGAAACTTGGTGAGATGTTCAGCCGTTATGGCTCACCGGAACAACTCGTAAGTGACAACGGTCCACAATTTGTATCGCAGGAGTTTGCAACCTTCCTGCATGTGAATGGTGTCCAACACATCAGGTCTGCGCCTTATCATCCCTCTACTAACGGCCAGGCAGAAAGGTTCGTGCAAACTTTGAAGCATGCCTTGAAGGCATCGCAAGGTCAGGGCTCAATCCACCAACATCTGAACAGCTTCCTGTTGTCCTACAGGAACGAGCCGCATGCCACAACCAAAACTTCCCCTGCTTCGCTCATGATGAAGAGGCAGTTGTGGACAAGTTTTGACTTACTCAAACCTCCAAGGGCAGAGCAGGTTGTCCATCATCAACAACAAGCTCAAGTTGAAAAGAGAGAGAAAAGAGCCAAGGAGAGACGGTTTCATCCGGGAGAGCACGTCCTAGCTCGAAACTACAACACTGGACCGAAATGGGTTCCTGCTACGGTGATCGTGCAGACGGGCCCTGTGTCTTACACGGTTGAGACTGCTGAGGACGTCGTCTGGAGAAGACACACAGATCAACTGTTGCTAGGAGCAGAGACAGCCACAGAGGCTCCAATGGCTGGTTGGCCTGAACTGTTTCCGGATGATACTGCAAACCAGCATCCTTTGCCACAGTGCTCTTCTCCAACACAGGAAGTCAAAGAGACTGTTCCACCTGTGCAAACTCCTGACTTTCGACTGACACAGGCACCTTCTCCATCTAGGCCTGTGTCAATGCCTACTGCTGTGGAAGCCAGCGATGACCGCCGGTATCCTGTCAGAGAGCGGCAGCCTCGAAGACGCTTGGATCTGTAGGCTTAGCGACTTACCCACAAGACTGGGGCAGAATAAACCCCAGGGCAAAGTCAGGGGTTGAGGCAGTCTACCTCTACCCTAGGTTTGTTGAGTGCATTGAAAGTAACTTAACTGTTGAGGAATAATGTGGACCTTTCATTTAAGAGGGGAGGAAACGTTATGTATTGTGTGTTCTCCTCCCAACTGTGGTGGCGCTGTCAAAGGAGATAAATGGTTGGGTGTTCTCGGTTAAGTTTAGCTCTCATTGTTCGGAACTTTCCAGAACTTCCTTTCCTTCCAAGAAAGCACTTCATGTTGGAATCTCTGGGTTCTGAGTCCTAAATTGTGTCTAGGTAGAAAGGTACCGACACAACAGTCTCTCCTCTTACTGTGTGATCAATCAATAGCTCCTCTTACTGTGATCAATCACTGTCTCCTCTTACTGTGATCAGTCACTGTCTCCTCTTACGGTGATCAATCACTGTCTCCTCTTACTGTGATCAATCACTGTCTCTTACTGGGTGATCAATCACTGTCTCCTCTTACTGGGTGATCAATCACTGTCTCCTCTTACTGGGTGATCAATCACTGTCTCCTCTTACTGTGTGACCAATCACTGTCTCCTCTTACTGTGATCAGTCACTGTCTCCTCTTACTGTGTGATCAATCATTGTCTCCTCTTACAGTGATCAGTCACTGTCTCCTCTTACTGCGTGATCAATCACTGGCTCCTCTAACTGCGTGATCAATCTCTGTCTCCTCTTCTGACTCTGTGATCAATCACTGTCTCCACTTACTGTGTGATCAATCACTGTCTCTTCTTACTGTGATCAATCACTGTCTCCTCTTACTGTGATCAGTCACTGTCTCCTCTTACTGGGTGATCAATCACTGTCTCCTCTTACTGTGATCAATCACTGTCTCCTCTTACTGTGATCAATCATTGTCTCCTCTTACTTTGTGATCAATCACTGTCTCCTCTTTCTGTTCGATCAATCACTGTGTCCTCTTCCTGTGATCAATCACTGTCTCCTCTTACTGTGTGATCAATCACTGTCTCCTCTTACTGTGTGATCAATCACTGTCTCCTCTTATGGTGATCAATCACTGTCTCCTCCTACTGTGATCAATCACTGTCTCCTCTTGCTGTGTGATCAATCACTGTCTCCACTTACTGTGTGAACAATCACTGTCTCTTCTTACTGTGATCAATCACTGTCTCCTCTTATTGTGTGATCAGTCACTGTCTCGTCTTACTGTGTGATCAATCACTGTCTCCTCTTACTGTGATCAATCACTGTCTCCTCTTACTGTGTGATCAATCACTGTCTCCTCTTACTGTGATCAGTCACTGTCTCCTCTTACTGTGTGATCAATCATTGTCTCCTCTTACAGTGATCAGTCACTGTCTCCTCTTACTGCGTGATCAATCACTGGCTCCTCTAACTGCGTGATCAATCTCTGTCTCCTCTTCTGACTCTGTGATCAATCACTGTCTCCACTTACTGTGTGATCAATCACTGTCTCTTCTTACTGTGATCAATCACTGTCTCCTCTTACTGTGATCAGTCACTGTCTCCTCTTACTGTGTGATCAATCACTGTCTCCTCTTACTGTGATCAATCACTGTCTCCTCTTACTGTGATCAATCATTGTCTCCTCTTACTTTGTGATCAATCACTGTCTCCTCTTTCTGTGCGATCAATCACTGTGTCCTCTTCCTGTGATCAATCACTGTCTCCTCTTACTGTGTGATCAATCACTGTCTCCTCTTACTGTGTGATCAATCACTGTCTCCTCTTATGGTGATCAATCACTGTCTCCTCCTACTGTGATCAATCACTGTCTCCTCTTGCTGTGTGATCAATCACTGTCTCCACTTACTGTGTGAACAATCACTGTCTCTTCTTACTGTGATCAATCACTGTCTCCTCTTATTGTGTGATCAGTCACTGTCTCGTCTTACTGTGTGATCAATCACTGTCTCCTCTTACTGTGATCAATCACTGTCTCCTCTTACTGTGTGATCAATCACTGTCTCCTCTTACTGTGATCAATCACTGTCTCCTCTTACTGTGATCAATCACTGTCTCCTCTTACTGTGATCAATCACTGTCTCCTCTTACTGTGATCAATCACTGTCTCCTCTAACTGTGACCAATCACTGTCTCCTCTTACTGTGTGATCAATCACTATCTCCTCTTACTGTGTGATCAATCACTGTCTCCTCTTACTGTGATCAATCACTGTCTCCTCTTACTGTGATCAATCACTGTCTCCTCTTACTGTGATCAATCACTGTCTCCTCTTACTGTGATCAATCATTGTCTCCTCTTACTTTGTGATCAATCACTGTCTCCTCTTTCTGTGCGATCAATCACTGTGTCCTCTTCCTGTGATCAATCACTGTCTCCTCTTACTGTGTGATCAATCACTGTCTCCTCTTACTGTGTGATCAATCACTGTCTCCTCTTACGGTGATCAATCACTGTCTCCTCCTACTGTGATCAATCACTGTCTCCTCTTACTGTGTGATCAATCACTGTCTCCACTTACTGTGTGAACAATCACTGTCTCTTCTTACTGTGATCAATCACTGTCTCCTCTTATTGTGTGATCAGTCACTGTCTCCTCTTACTGTGTGATCAATCACTGTCTCCTCTTACTGTGATCAATCACTGTCTCCTCTTACTGTGATCAATCACTGTCTCCTCTTACTGTGTGATCAATCACTGTCTCCTCTTACTGTGATCAATCACTGTCTCCTCTTACTGTGATCAATCACTGTCTCCTCTTACTGTGTGATCAACCACTGTCTCCTCTTGATGTGATCAATCACTGTCTCCTCATTCTGTGATCAATCACTGCCTCTTCTTACTGTGATCAATCACTGTCTCCTCTTACTGTGTGATCAATCACTGTCTCCTCTTGCTGTGATCAATCACTGTCTCCTCTTACTTTGTGATCAATCACTGTCTCCACTTACTGTGTGATCAATCACTGTGTCCTCTTACTGTTATCAATCACTGTCTCCTTTTGATGTGATCAATCACTGTCTCCTCATTCTGTGATCAATCACTGCCTCTTCTTACTGTGATCAATCACTGTCTCCTCTTACTGTGTGATCAATCACTGTCTCCTCCTACTGTGATCAATCACTCTCTCCTCTTACTGTGATCAATCACTGTCTCCTCTTACTGTGTGATCAATCACTGTCTCCTCTTACTGTGATCAATCACTGCCTCCTCTTACTCTGTGGTCAATCACTGTCTCCTCTTACTGGGATCAATCACTGTCTCCTCTTACTGTGTGATCAATCACTGTCTCCTCTTACTGTATGATCAATCACTGTCTCCTCTTACTGTGATCAATCACTGTCTCCTCTTACTGTGATCAATCACTGTCTCCTTTTACTGTGATCAATCACTGTCTTTTCTGACTGTGATAATCACTGTCTCCTCTTACTGGGTGATCAATCACTGTCTCCTCTTACTGGGTGATCAATCACTGTCTCCTCTTACTGGGCGATCAATCACTGTCTCCTCTTACTGTAATCAATCACTGTCTCCTCTTGCTGTGATCAATCACTGTCTCCTTTTACTGTGATCAATCATTGTCTCCTCTTACAGTAATCAGTCACTGTCTCCTCTTACTGCGTGATCAATCACTGGCTCCTCTAACTGAGTGATCAATCTCTGTCTCCTCTTCTTACTCTGTGATCAATCACTGTCTCCACTTACTGTGTGATCAATCACTGTCGCTTCTTACTGTGATCAATCACTGTCTCCTCTTACTGTGATCAGTCACTGTCTCCTCTTACTGGGTGATCAATCACTGTCTCCTCTTACTGTGATCAATCACTGTCTCCTCTTACTGTGATCAATCATTGTCTCCTCTTACTTTGTGATCAATCACTGTCTCCTCTTTCTGTGTGAACAATCACTGTCTCTTCTTACTGTGATCAATCACTGTCTCCTCTTATTGTGTGATCAGTCACTGTCTCCTCTTACTGTGATCAATCACTGTCTCCTCTTACTGTGTGATCAATCACTGTCTCCTCTTACTGTGATCAATCACTGTCTCCTCTTACTGTGTGATCAACCACTGTCTCCTCTTGATGTGATCAATCACTGTCTCCTCATTCTGTGATCAATCACTGCCTCTTCTTACTGTGATCAATCACTGTCTCCTCTTACTGTGTGATCAATCACTGTCTCCTCTTACTGTGATCAATCACTGTCTCCTCTTACTTTGTGATCAATCACTGTCTCCACTTACTGTGTGATCAATCACTGTGTCCTCTTACTGTGATCAATCACTGTCTCCTCTTGATGTGATTAATCACTGTCTCCTCATTCTGTGATCAATCACTGCCTCTTCTTACTGTGATCAATCACTGTCTCCTCTTACTGTGTGATCAATCACCGTCTCTTCTTACTGTGATCAATCACTGTCTCCTCCTACTGTGATCAATCACTCTCTCCTCTTACTGTGATCAATCACTGTTTCCTTTTACTGTGTGATCAATCACTGTCTCCTCTTACTGTATGATCAATCACTGTCTCCTCTTACTGTGATCCATCACTGTCTCCTCTTTCTGTGATCAATCACTGTCTC
The DNA here is from genome assembly GCF_052327205.1 of Somniosus microcephalus. Classification (NCBI taxonomy): domain Eukaryota; kingdom Metazoa; phylum Chordata; class Chondrichthyes; order Squaliformes; family Somniosidae; genus Somniosus; species Somniosus microcephalus. The sequence goes on along the minus strand of NC_141020.1, from coordinate 21,669,234 downwards.
CTCTTACTGTGATCCATCACTGTCTCCTCTTTCTGTGATCAATCACTGCCTCCTTTTACTGTGATCAATCACTGTCTCCTCTTAATGCGGTCAATCACTTTCTCCTCTTACTGTGATCAATCACTGTCTCCTTTTACTGTGTGATCAATCACTGTCTCCTCTTAATGCGGTCAATCACTTTCTCCTCTTACTGTGATCAATCACTGTCTCCTCTTACTGTGTGATCAATCACTGTCTCCTCTTTCTGTGATCAATCACTGGCTCCTCTTACTGTGATCAATCACTGTCTCCTCTTCTTACTGTGTGATCAATCACTGTCTCTTCTTACTGTGATCAATCACTGTCTCCACTGAGTGTGATCAATCACTGTCTCCTCTTACTGTGATCAGTCACTGTCTCCTCTTACTGGGTGATCAATCATTGTCTCCTCTTACGGTGATCAATCACTGTCTCCTCCTACTGTGATCAATCACTGTCTCCTCTTACTGTGTGATCAATCACTGTCTCCTCTTACTGTGGTCAATCACTGTCTCCTCTTACTGTGATCAATCACTGTCTCCTCTTACTGTGATCAATCACTGTCTCCTCTTGCTGTCTGATCAATCACTGTCTCCTCTTACTGTGATCAATCACTGTCTCCTCTTACTGTAATCAATCACTGTCTCCTCTTTCTGTGATCAATCACTGTCTCCTCTTACTGTGATCAGTCACTGTCTCCTCTTACTGGGTGATCAATCATTGTCTCCTCTTACGATGATCAATCACTGTCTCCTCCTACTGTGATCAATCACTGTCTCCTCTTACTGTGTGATCAATCACTGTCTCCTCTTACTGTGATCAATCACTGTCTCCTCTTACTGTGATCAATCACTGTCTCCTCTTACTGTGATCAATCACTGTCTCCTCTTACTGTGTGATCAATCACTATCTTCTTTTACTGTGTGATCAATCACTGTCTCCTCTTACTGTGATCAATCACTGTCTTCTCTTACTGTGATCAATCACTGTCTCCTCTTACTGTGATCAATCACTGTCTCCTCTTACTGTGATCAATCACTGTCTCCTCTTACTGTGTGATCAACCACTGTCTCCTCTTGATGTGATCAATCACTGTCTCCTCATTCTGTGATCAATCACTGCCTCTTCTTACTGTGATCAATCACTGTCTCCTCTTACTTTGTGATCAATCACTGTCTCCTCTTTCTGTGCGATCATTCACTGTCTCCTCTTACTGTGTGATCAATCACCGTCTCTTCTTACTGTGATCAATCACTCTCTCCTCTTACTGTGATCAATCACTGTCTTCTCTTACAGTGATCAATCACTGTCTCCTCTTACTGTGTGATCAATCACTGTCTCCTCTTACTGTGATCAATCACTGCCTCCTCTTACTCTGTGATCAATCACTGTCGCCTCTTACTGTGATCAATCACTGTCTCCTCTTACTGTGATCAATCACTGTCTCCACTTGCTGCGTGGTCAATCACTGTCTTCTCTTACTGTGATCAATCACTGTCTCCTCTTTCTGTGATCAATCACTGTCTCCTCTTACGGTGTGATCAATCACTGTCTCCTCTTTCTGTGCGATTAATCACTGTCTCCTCTCACTGTGTGATCAATCACTGTCTCGTCTTACTGTGATCAATCACTGTCTCCTCCTACTGTGATCAATCACTCTCTCCACTTACTGTGATCAATCACTGTCTTCTCTTACAGTGATCAATCACTGTCTCCTCTTACTGTGTGATCAATCACTGTCTTTTCTTACTGTGATCAATCACTGTCTCCTCTTACTGTGTGATCCATCACTGTCTCATCTTAATGTGTTATCAATCACTGTCTCCTCTTACTGTGATCAATCACTGTCTCAACTTAATGTGTGATCAATCACGGTTGCATCTTACTGTGTGATCAATCATTGTCTCCTCTTACTGTGTGATCCATCACTGTCTCCTCTTTCTGTGATCAATCACTGTCTCCTCTTACTGTGTGATCAATCACTGTCTCCTCTTACCATGTGATGAATCACTGTCTAAACTTGCTGCGTGATCAATCACTGTCTTCTCTTACTGTGATCAATCACTGTCTCCTCTTACTGTGATCAATCACTGTCTCCTCTTACTGTGATCAATCACTGTCTCCTCTTTCTGTGATCAATCACTGTCTCCTCTTTCTGTGATCAATCACGGTCTCCTCTTACTGTGATCAATCACTGTCTCCTCTGACTGTGTGATCAATCACTGTCTCCTCTTACTGTGTGATCAATCACTGTCTCCACTTACTGTGTGATCAATCATAGTCTGGTCTTACTGTGTGATCCATCACTGTCTCCTCTTTCTGTGATCAATCACTGTCTCCTCTTACTGTGATCAATCACTGTCTCCTCTTACTGTGATCAATCACTGTCTCCTTTTACTGTGATCAATCACTGTCTTCTCTGACTGTGATCAATCACTGTCTTCTCTTACTGTGATCCATCACTGTTTCCTTTTACTGTGATCAATCACTGTCTCCTCTTAATGCAGTCAACCACTTTCTCCTCTTACTGTGATCAATTACTGTCTCCTTTTACTGTGTGATCAATCACTGTCTCCTCTTATTGTGTGATCAATCACCGTCTCTTGTTACTGTGATCAATCACTGTCCCCTCTTACTATGATCAATCACTGTCTCCTCTTGCTGTGATCAATCACTGTCTTTTCTTGCTGTGATCAATCACTGTCTCCTCTTACTGTGATCAATCACTGTCTCCTCTTTCTGTGATCAATCACTGTCTCTTCTTTCTGTGATCAATCACGGTCTCCTCTTACTGTGATCAATCACTGTCTCCTCTTACTGTGTGATCAATCACTGTCTCCTCTTACTGTGTGATCAATCACTTTTCTCACTTACTGTGTGATCAATCATAGTCTGGTCTTACTGTGTGATCCATCACTGTCTCCTCTTTCTGTGATCAATCACTGTCTCCTCTTACTGTGATCAATCACTGTTTCCTCTTACTGTGATCAATCACTGTCTCCTCCTACTGTGTGATCAATCACTGTCTCCTCTTTCTGTGATCAATCACTGTCTCCTCTTACTGTGATCAATCACTGTCTCCTCTTACCGTGTGATGAATCACTGTCTCCTCTAACTGTGTGATCAATCACTGTCTCCTCTTACTGTGATCAATCACTGCCTCCTCTTACTCTGTGATCAATCACTGTCTCCTCTTACTGTGATCAATCACTGCCTCCTCTTACTCTGTGATCAATCACTGTTTCCTCTTACTGTGATCAATCTCTGTCTCCTCTTACTGTGTGATCAATCACTGTCTCCCCTTATTGTGTGATCAATCACTGTCTCCTCTTACTGTGTGATCAATCACTGTCTCCTCTTACTGTGATCAATCACTGTCTCCTCTTAATGTGATCAATCACTTTCTCCTCTTACTGTGATCAATCAGTGCCTCCTCTTACTCTGCGTTCAATCACTGTTGCCTCTTACTATGTGATCAATCACTGTCTCCTCTTACTGTGTGATCAATCACTGTCTCCTCTTACTGTATGATCAATCACTATCTCCTCTTACCGTGTGATCAATCACTGTCTCCACTTGCTGCGTGATCAATCACTGACTCCTGTTACTCTGTGATCAATCACTGTCTCCTCTTACTGTGTGATCAATCACTGTCTCCTCTTACTGTGGTCAATCACTGTCTCCTCTTACTGTGATCAATCACTGTCTCCTCTTTCTGTGCGATTAATCACTGTCTCCTCTTACTGTGTGATCAATCACTGTCTCTTACTGTGATCAATCACTGTCACCTCTTTCTGTGATCAATCACGGTCTCCTCTTTCTGTGATCAATCACTGTCTCCTCTTACTGTGATCAATCACTGTCTCCTCTTACTGTGATCAATCACTGTCTCCTCTTACTGTGATCAATCACTGTCTCCTCTTACTGTGTGATCAATCACTGTCTCCCCTTATTGTGTGATCAATCACTGTCTCCACTTACTGTGTGAACAATCACTGTCTCTTCTTACTGTGATCAATCACTGTCTCCTCTTACTGTGATCAGTCACTGTCCCCTCTTACTGGGTGATCAATCATTGTCTCCTCTTACGGTGTTCAATCACTGTCTCCTCCTACTGTGATCAATCACTGTCTCCTCTTACTGTGATCAATCACTGTCTCCTCTTACTGTGATCAATCACTGTCTCCTCTTACTGTGATCAATCACTGTCTCCTCTAACTGTGATCAATCACTGTCTCCTCTTACTGTGTGATCAATCACTATCTCCTCTTACTGTGTGATCAATCACTGTCTCCTCTTACTGTGATCAATCACTGTCTCCTCTTACTGTGATCAATCATTGTCTCCTCTTACTTTGTGATCAATCACTGCCTCCTCTTTCTGTGCGATCAATCACTGTGTCCTCTTCCTGTGATCAATCACTGTCTCCTCTTACTGTGTGATCAATCACTGTCTCCTCTTACTGTGTGATCAATCACTGTCTCCTCTTACGCTGATCAATCACTGTCTCCTCCTACTGTGATCAATCACTGTCTCCTCTTACTGTGTGATCAATCACTGTCTCCACTTACTGTGTGAACAATCACTGTCTCTTCTTACTGTGATCAATCACTGTCTCCTCTTATTGTGTGATCAGTCACTGTCTCCTCTTACTGTGTGATCAATCACTGTCTCCTCTTACTGTGATCAATCACTGTCTCCTCTTACTGTGATCAATCACTGTCTCCTCTTTCTGTGTGATCAATCACTGTCTCCTCTGACTGTGATCAATCACTGTCTCCTCTTACTGTGATCAATCACTGTCTCCTCTTACTGTGTGATCAACCACTGTCTCCTCTTGATGTGATCAATCCCTGTCTCCTCATTCTGTGATCAATCACTGCCTCTTCTTACTGTGATCAATCACTGTCTCCTCTTACTGTGTGATCAATCACTGTCTCCTCTTGCTGTGATCAATCACTGTCTCCTCTTACTTTGTGATCAATCACTGTCTCCACTTACTGTGTGATCAATCATTGTGTCCTCTTACTGTGATCAATCACTGTCTCCTCTTGATGTGATCAATCACTATCTCCTCATTCTGTGATCAATCACTGCCTCTTCTTACTGTGATCAATCACTGTCTCCTCTTACTGTGTGATCAATCACCGTCTCTTCTTACTGTGATCAATCACTGTCTCCTCCTACTGTGATCAATCACTGTCTCCTCTTACTGTGATCAATCACTGTCTCCTCTTACTGTGTGATCAACCACTGTCTCCTCTTGATGTGATCAATCACTGTCTCCTCATTCTGTGATCAATCACTGCCTCTTCTTACTGTGATCAATCACTGTCTCCTCTTACTGTGTGATCAATCAGTGTCTCCTCTTGCTGTGATCAATCACTGTCTCCTCTTACTTTGTGATCAATCACTGTCTTCACTTACTGTGTGATCAATCACTGTGTCCTCTCACTGTGATCAATCACTGTCTCCTTTTACTGTGATCCATCACTGTCTTTTCTTACTGTGATCAATCACTGTCTCCTCTTACTGTGATCCATCACTGTCTCCTCTTTCTGTGATCAATCACTGTCTCCTCTTACTGTGATCCATCACTGTCTCCTCTTTCTGTGATCAATCACTGTCTCCTTTTACTGTGATCAATCACTGTCTCCTCTTAATGCGGTCAATCACTTTCTCCTCTCACTGTGATCAATCACTGTCTCCTTTTACTGTGTGATCAATCACTGTCTCCTGTTAATGCGGTCAATCACTTTCTCCTCTTACTGTGATCAATCACTGTCTCCTCTTACTGTGTGATCAATCACTGTCTCCTCTTTCTGTGATCAATCACTGTCTCCTCTTACTGTGATCAATCACTGTCTCCTCTTCTTACTGTGTGATCAATCACTATCTCCTCTTACTGTGTGATCAATCACTGTCTCCACTTACTGTGTGAACAATCACTGTCTCTTCTTACTGTGATCAATCACTGTCTCCACTGAGTGTGATCAATCACTGTCTTCTCTTACTGTGATCAGTCACTGTCTCCTCTTACTGGGTGATCAATCATTGTCTCCTCTTACGGTGATCAATCACTGTCTCCTCCTACTGTGATCAATCACTGTCTCCTCTTACTGTGTGATCAATCACTGTCTCCTCTTACTGTGGTCAATCACTGTCTCCTCTTACTGTGATCAATCACTGTCTCCTCTTACTGTGATCAATCACTGTCTCCTCTTACTGTGATCAATCACTGTCTCCTCTTACTGTGATCAATCACTGTCTCCTCTTACTGTGTGATCAATCACTATCTCCTCTTACTGTGTGATCAATCACTGTCTCCTCTTACTGTGATCAATCACTGTCTCCTCTTACTGTGATCAATCACTGTCTCATCTTACTGTGATCAATCACTGTCTCCTCTTACTGTGATCAATCACTGTCTCCTCTTACTGTGTGATCAACCACTGTCTCCTCTTGATGTGATCAATCACTGTCTCCTCATTCTGTGATCAATCACTGCCTCTTCTTACTGTGATCAATCACTGTCTCCTCTTACTTTGTGATCAATCACTGTCTCCACTTACTGTGTGATCAATCACTGTGTCCTCTTACTGTGATCAATCACTGCCTCCTCTTACTGTGATCAATCACTGTCTCCTCTTACTGTGATCAATCACTGTCTCCTCTTACTGTGTGATCAACCACTGTCTCCTCTTGATGTGATCAATCACTGTCTCCTCATTCTGTGATCAATCACTGCCTCTTCTTACTGTGATCAATCACTGTCTCCTCTTACTTTGTGATCAGTCACTGTCCCCTCTTTCTGTGCGATCATTCACTGTCTCCTCTTACTGTGTGATCAATCACCGTCTCTTCTTACTGTGATCAATCACTCTCTCCTCTTACTGTGATCAATCACTGTCTTCTCTGACAGTGATCAATCACTGTCTCCTCTTACTGTGTGATCAATCACTGTCTCCTCTTACTGTGATCAATCACTGCCTCCTCTTACTCTGTGATCAATCACTGTCTTCTCTTACTGTGATCAATCACTGTCTCCACTTGCTGCGTGATCAATCACTGTCTTCTCTTACTGTGATCAATCACTGTCTCCTCTTACTGTGATCAATCACTGTCTCCTCTTACGGTGTGATCAATCACTGTCTCCTCTTTCTGTGCGATTAATCACTGTCTCCTCTCACTGTGTGATCAATCACTGTCTCGTCTTACTGTGATCAATCACTGTCTCCTCTTACTGTGATCAATCACTGTCTCCTCCTACTGTGATCAATCACTGTCTCCTCTTACTGTGTGATCAATCACTGTCTTTTCTTACTGTGATCAATCACTGTCTCCTCTTACTGTGTGATCCATCACTGTCTCATCTTAATGTGTGATCAATCACTGTCTCCTCTTACTGTGATCAATCACTGCCTCCTCTTACTCTGTGATCAATCACTGTCTCCTCTTAGTGAGATCAATCACTGCCTCCTCTTACTCTGTGATCAATCACTGTTTCCTCTTACTGTGATCAATCTCTGTCTCCTCTTACTGTGTGATCAATCACTGTCTCCCCTTATTGTGTGATCAATCACTGTCTCCTCCTACTGTGTGATCAATCACTGTCTCCTCTTACTGTGATCAATCACTGTCTCCTCTTAATGTGATCAATCACTTTCTCCTCTTACTGTGATCAATCAGTGCCTCCTCTTACTCTGCGTTCAATCACTGCTGCCTCTTACTATGTGATCAATCACTGTCTCCTCTTACTGTGTGATCAATCACTGTCTCCTCTTACTGTATGATCAATCACTGTCTCCTCTTACCGTGTGATCAATCACTGTCTCCACTTGCTGCGTGATCAATCACTGACTCCTGTTACTCTGTGATCAATCACTGTCTCCTCTTACTGTGTGATCAATCACTGTCTCCTCTTACTGTGGTCAATCACTGTCTCCTCTTACTGTGATCAATCACTGTCTCCTCTTTCTGTGCGATTAATCACTGTCTCCTCTTACTGTGTGATCAATCACTGTCTCCACTTACTGTGTGAACAATCACTGTCTCTTCTTACTGTGATCAATCACTGTCTCCTCTTACTGTGATCAGTCACTGTCTCCTCTTACTGTGTGATCAATCATTGTCTCCTCTTACGGGGATCAGTCACTGTCTCCTCTTACTGGGTGATCAATCATTGTCTCCTCTTACTGTGATCAATCACTGTCTCCTCTTACTGTGATCAATCACTGTCTCCTCTTACTGTGATCAATCACTGTCTCCTCTTACTGTGTGATCAATCACTGTCTCCCCTTATTGTGTGATCAATCACTGTCTCCACTTACTGTGTGAACAATCACTGTCTCTTCTTACTGTGTGAACAATCACTGTCTCTTCTTACTGTGATCAATCACTGTCTCCTCTTACTGTGTGATCAATCACTGTCTCCCCTTATTGTGTGATCAATCACTGTCTCCACTTACTGTGTGAACAATCACTGTCTCTTCTTACTGTGATCAATCACTGTCTCCTCTTACTGTGATCAGTCACTGTCTCCTCTTACTGGGTGATCAATCATTGTCTCCTCTTACGGTGATCAATCACTGTCTCCTCCTACTGTGATCAATCACTGTCTCCTCTTACTGTGATCAATCACTGTCTCCTCTTACTGTGATCAATCACTGTCTCCTCTTACTGTGATCAATCACTGTCTCCTCTAACTGTGATCAATCACTGTCTCCTCTTACTGTGTGATCAATCACTATCTCCTCTTACTGTGTGATCAATCACTGTCTCCTCTTACTGTGATCAATCACTGTCTCCTCTTACTGTGATCAATCATTGTCTCCTCTTACTTTGTGATCAATCACTGTCTCCTCTTTCTGTGCGATCAATCACTGTGTCCTCTTCCTGTGATCAATCACTGTCTCCTCTTACTGTGTGATCAATCACTGTCTCCTCTTACTGTGTGATCAATCACTGTCTCCTCTTACGGTGATCAATCACTGTCTCCTCCTACTGTGATCAATCACTGTCTCCTCTTACTGTGTGATCAATCACTGTCTCCACTTACTGTGTGAACAATCACTGTCTCTTCTTACTGTGATCAATCACTGTCTCCTCTTATTGTGTGATCAGTCACTGTTTCCTCTTACTGTGTGATCAATCACTGTCTCCTCTTACTGTGATCAATCACTGTCTCCTCTTACTGTGATCAATCACTGTCTCCTCTTTCTGTGTGATCAATCACTGTCTCCTCTTGCTGTGATCAATCACTGTCTCCTCTTACTGTGATCAATCACTGTCTCCTCTTACTGTGTGATCAACCACTGTCTCCTCTTGATGTGATCAATCACTGTCTCCTCATTCTGTGATCAATCACTGCCTCTTCTGACTGTGATCAATCACTGTCTCCTCTTACTGTGTGATCAATCACTGTCTCCTCTTGCTGTGATCAATCACTGTCTCCTCTTACTTTGTGATCAATCACTGTCTCCACTTACTGTGTGATCAATCACTGTCTCCTCTTACTGTGATCAATCACTGTCTCCTCTTGATGTGATCAATCACTGTCTCCTCATTCTGTGATCAATCACTGCCTCTTCTTACTGTGATCAATCAGTCTCCTCTTACTGTGTGATCAATCACCGTCTCTTCTTACTGTGATCAATCACTGTCTCCTCCTACTGTGATCAATCACTCTCTCCTCTTACTGTGATCAATCACTGTCTCCTCTTACTGTGTGATCAATCACTGTCTCCTCTTACTGTGATCAATCACTGCCTCCTCTTACTCTGTGATCAATCACTGTCTCCTCTTACTGGGATCAATCACTGTTTCCTCTTACTGTGTGGTCAATCACTGTCTCCTCTCACTGTATGATCAATCACTGTCTCCTCTTACTGTGATCAATCACTGTCTCCTCTCACTGTGATCAATCACTGTCTCCTTTTACTGTGATCAATCACTGTCTTTTCTTACTGTGATCAATCACTGTCTCCTCTTACTGTGATCCATCACTGTCTCCTCTTTCTGTGATCAATCACTGTCTCCTCTTACTGTGATCCATCACTGTCTCCTCTTTCTGTGATCAATCACTGTCTCCTTTTACTGTGATCAATCACTGTCTCCTCTTAATGCGGTCAATCACTTTCTCCTCTCACTGTGATCAATCACTGTCTCCTTTTACTGTGTGATCAATCACTGTCTCCTCTTAATGCGGTCAATCACTTTCTCCTCTTACTGTGATCAATCACTGTCTCCTCTTACTGTGTGATCAATCACTGTCTCCTCTTTCTGTGATCAATCACTGGCTCCTCTTACTGTGATCAATCACTGTCTCCTCTTCTTACTGTGTGATCAATCACTATCTCCTCTTACTGTGTGATCAATCACTGTCTCCACTTACTGTGTGAACAATCACTGTCTCTTCTTACTGTGATCAATCACTGTCTCCACTGAGTGTGATCAATCACTGTCTTCTCTTACTGTGATCAGTCACTGTCTCCTCTTACTGGGTGATCAATCATTGTCTCCTCTTACGATGATCAATCACTGTCTCCTCCTACTGTGATCAATCACTGTCTCCTCTTACTGTGTGATCAATCACTGTCTCCTCTTACTGTGGTCAATCACTGTCTCCTCTTACTGTGATCAATCACTGTCTCCTCTTACTGTGATCAATCACTGTCTCCTCTTACTGTGATCAATCACTGTCTCCTCTTACTGTGATCAATCACTGTCTCCTCTTACTGTGTGATCAATCACTATCTCCTCTTACTGTGTGATGAACCACTGTCTCCTCTTGATGTGATCAATCACTGTCTCCTCATTCTGTGATCAATCACTGCCTCTTCTTACTGTGATCAATCACTGTCTCCTCTTACTTTGTGATCAATCACTGTCTCCACTTACTGTGTGATCAATCACTGTGTCCTCTTACTGTGATCAATCACTGCCTCCTCTTACTGTGATCAATCACTGTCTCCTCTTACTGTGATCAATCACTGTCTCCTCTTACTGTGTGATCAACCACTGTCTCCTCTTGATGTGATCAATCACTGTCTCCTCATTCTGTGATCAATCACTGCCTCTTCTTACTGTGATCAATCACTGTCTCCTCTTACTTTGTGATCAGTCACTGTCTCCTCTTTCTGTGCGATCATTCACTGTCTCCTCTTACTGTGTGATCAATCACCGTCTCTTCTTACTGTGATCAATCACTCTCTCCTCTTACTGTGATCAATCACTGTCTTCTCTTACAGTGATCAATCACTGTCTCCTCTTACTGTGTGATCAATCACTGTCTCCTCTTACTGTGATCAATCACTGCCTCCTCTTACTCTGTGATCAATCACTGTCTTCTCTTACTGTGATCAATCACTGTCTCCACTTGCTGCGTGATCAATCACTGTCTTCTCTTACTGTGATCAATCACTGTCTCCTCTTACTGTGATCAATCACTGTCTCCTCTTACGGTGTGATCAATCACTGTCTCCTCTTTCTGTGCGATTAATCACTGTCTCCTCTCACTGTGTGATCAATCACTGTCTCGTCTTACTGTGATCAATCACTGTCTCCTCTTACTGTGATCAATCACTGTCTCCTCCTACTGTGATCAATCACTGTCTCCTCTTACTGTGTGATCAATCACTGTCTTTTCTTACTGTGATCAATCACTGTCTCCTCTTACTGTGTGATCCATCACTGTCTCATCTTAATGTGTGATCAATCACTGTCTCCTCTTACTGTGATCAATCACTGTCTCAACTTAATGTGTGATCAATCACGGTTGCATCTTACTGTGTGATCAATCATTGTCTCCTCTTACTGTGTGATCCATCACTGTCTCCTCGTTCTGTGATCAATCACTGTCTCCTCTTACTGTCTGATCAATCACTGTCTCCTCTTACCGTGTGATGAATCACTGTCTAAACTTGCTGCGTGATCAATCACTGTCTTCTCTTACTGTGATCAATCACTGTCTCCTCTTACTGTGATCAATCACTGTCTCCTCTTACTGTGATCAATCACTGTCTCCACTTACTGTGTGATCAATCATAGTCTGGTCTTACTGTGTGATCCATCACTGTCTACTCTTTCTGTGATCAATCACTGTCTCCTCTTACTGTGATCAATCACTGTCTCCTCTTACTGTGATCAATCAATGTCTCCTTTTACTGTGATCAATCACTGTCTTCTCTGACTGTGATCAATCACTGTCTCCTCTTACTGTGATCCATCACTGTCTCCTTTTACTGTGATCAATCACTGTCTCCTCTTAATGCGGTCAATCACTTTCTCCTCTTATTGTGATCAATCACTGTCTCCTTTTACTGTGTGATCAATCACTGTCTCCTCTTATTGTGTGATCAATCACCGTCTCTTGTTACTGTGATCAATCACTGTCCCCTCTTACTATGATCAATCACTGTCTCCTCTTGCTGTGATCAATCACTGTCTTTTCTTGCTGTGATCAATCACTGTCTCCTCTTACTGTGATCAATCACTGTCTCCTCTTTCTGTGATCAATCACTGTCTCTTCTTTCTGTGATCAATCACGGTCTCCTCTTACTGTGATCAAGCACTGTCTCCTCTTACTGTGTGATCAATCACTGTCTCCTCTTACTGTGTGATCAATCACTTTTCTCACTTACTGTGTGTTCAATCATAGTCTGGTCTTACTGTGTGATCCATCACTGTCTCCTCTTTCTGTGATCAATCACTGTCTCCTCTTACTGTGATCAATCACTGTCTCCTCTTACTGTGTGATCAATCACTGTCTCCTCTTTCTGTGATCAATCACTGTCTCCTCTTACTGTGATCAATCACTGTCTCCTCTTTCTGTGATCAATCACTGTCTCCTCTTACTGTGATCAATCACTGTTTCCTCTTTCTGTGATCAATCACTGTCTCCTCTTACTGTGTGATCAATCACTGTCTCCTCTTTCTGTGATCAATCACTGTCTCCTCTTACTGTGATCAATCACTGTCTCCTCTTACCGTGTGATGAATCACTGTCTCCTCTAACTGTGTGATCAATCACTGTCTCCTCTTACTGTGATCAATCACTGCCTCCTCTTACTCTGTGATCAATCACTGTCTCCTCTTACTGTGTGATCAATCACTGACTCCCCTTATTGTGTGATCAATCACTGTCTCCTCTTACTGTGGTCAATCACTGCCTCCTCTTACTCTGTGATCAATCACTGTTTCCTCTTACTGTGATCAATCTCTGTCTCCTCTTACTGTGTGATCAATCACTGTCTCCCCTTATTCTGTGATCAATCACTGTCTCCTCTTACTGTGTGATCAATCACTGTCTCCTCTTACTGTGATCAATCACTGTCTCCTCTTAATGTGATCAATCACTTTCTCCTCTTACTGTGATCAATCAGTGCCTCCTCTTACTCTGTGATCAATCACTGTCTCCTCTTACTCTGCGTTCAATCACTGTCGCCTCTTACTATGTGATCAATCACTGTCTCCTCTTACTGTGTGATCAATCACTGTCTCCACTTGCTGCGTGATCAATCACTGTCTCCTGTTACTCTGTGATCAATCACTGTCTCCTCTTCCTGTGTGATCAATCACTGTCTCCTCTTACTGTGGTCAATCACTGTCTCCACTTACTGTGATCAATCACTGTCTCCTCTTTCTGTGATCAATCACTGTCTCCTCTTACTGTGTGATCAATCACTGTCTCCTCTTACTGTGATCAATCACTGTCTCCTCTTTCTGTGATCAATCACTCTCTCCTCTAACTGTGATCAATCACTGTCTCCTCTTACTGTGTGATCAATCACTGTCTCCTCTTTCTGTGATCAATTACTGTCTCCTCTTACTGTGATCCATCACTGTCTCCTCTTACTGTGCGATCAATCTCTTTCTCCTCTTACTGTGCAATCAATCTCTTTCTCCATACTGTGTGATCAATCACTGTCTCCTCTTACTGTGTGATCAATCACTGTCTCCTCTTACTGTGTGATCAATCACTGTCTCCTCTTACTATGTGATCAATCACTGTCTCCTCTTACTGTGTGATCAATCACTGTCTCCACTTGCTGCGTGATCAATCACTGTCTCCTGTTACTCTGTGATCAATCACTGTCTCCTCTTACTGTGTGATCAATCACTGTCTCCTCTTACTGTGGTCAATCACTGTCTCCACTTACTGTGATCAATCACTGTCTCCTCTTACTGAGCGACCAATCACTGTCTCCTCTTACTGTGATCAATCACTGTCTCCTCTTACTGTGTGATCAATCACTGTCTCCCCTTATTGTGTGATCAATCACTGTCTCCTCTTACTGTGTGATCAATCACAGTCTCCTCTTATTGTGTGATCAATCACCGTCTCTTGTTACTGTGATCAATCACTGTCTCCTCTTGCTGTGATCAATCACTGTCTTTTCTTACTGTGATCAATCACTGTCTCCTCTTACTCTGTGATCAATCACTGTCTCCTCTTACTGTGTGATCAATCACTGTCTCCTCTTATTGTGTGATCAATCACCGTCTCTTCTAACTGTGATCAATCACTGTTTCCTCTTGCTGTGATCAATCACTGTCTTTTCTTACTGTGATCCATCACTGTCTCATCTTAATGTGTGATCAATCACTGTCTCCTCTTACTGTGATCAATCACTGTCTCAACTTAATGTGTGATCAATTACGGTTGCATCTTACTGTGTGATCCATCACTGTCTCATCTTAATGTGTGATCAATCACTGTTTCCTCTTACTCTGTGATCAATCACTGTCTCCTCTTACTCTGCGTTCAATCACTGTCTCCTCTTACTCTGTGATCAATCACTGTCTCCTCTTACTGTGATCAATCACTGTCTCCACTTACTGTGTGATCAATCACTGTTTCCTCTTACTCTGTGATCAATCACTGTCTCCTCTTACTCTGCGTTCAATCACTGTCTCCTCTTACTATGTGATCAATCACTGTCTCCTCTTACTGTGGTCAATCACTGTCTGCTCTTACTGTGATCAATCACTGTCTCCTTTTACTGTGGTCAATCACTGTCTCCTCTTACTGTGTGATCAATCACTGTCTCTTACTGTGATCAATCACTTTCTCCTCTTACTGTGATCAATCACTGTCTCCTCTTACTGTGTGATCAATCACTGTCTCTTACTGTGATCAATCACTTTCTCCTCTTACTGTGAACAATCACTGTCTCCTCTTACTGTGTGATCATCACTGTCTCCCCTCATTGTGTGATCAATCACTGTCTCCTCTTACTGTGATCAATCACTGTCTCCTCTTACTATGATCAATCACTGTCTCCTCTTGCTGTGATCAATCACTGTCTTTTCTGACTGTGATCAATCACTGTCTCCTCTTACTGTGTGATCAATCAATGTCTCCTCTTACTGTGTGATCAATCACTGTCTCAGCTTAATGTGTGATCAATCACGGTTGCATCTTACTTTGTGATCAATCACTGCCTCCTCTTACTGTGATCAATCACTGTCTACTCTTATTGTGATTAATCACTGTCTCCTCTTACTGTGATCAATCACTGTTTCCTCTTACTGTGATCAATCACTGTCTCCTCTTACTGTGTGATCAATCACTGTCTCCTCTTAATGTGATCCATCACTGTCTCCTCTTTCTGTGATCAATCACTGTCTCCTCTTACTGTGTGATCAATCACTGTCTCCTCTTACTGTGATCAATCACTGTCTCCTCTTTCTGTGATCAATCACTTTCTCCTCTTTCTGTGATCAATCACTCTCTCCTCTAACTGTGATCAATCACTGTTTCCTCTTACTGTGTGATCAATCACTGTCTCCTCTTTCTGTGATCAATTACTGTCTCCTCTTACTGTGATCCATCACTGTCTCCTCTTACTGTGCGATCAATCTCTTTCTCCTCTTACTGTGCAATCAATCTCTTTCTCCTTACTGTGTGATCAATCACTGTCTCCTCTTACTGTGTGATCAATCACTGTCTCCTCTTACTGTGTGATCAATCACTGTCTCCTCTTACTGTGTGATCAATCACTGTCTCCTCTTACTGTGTGATCAATCACTGTCTCCTCTTTCTCTGATCAATTACTGTCTCCTCTTACTGTGATCAATCACTGTCTCCTCTTACTGTGATCAATCACTGTCTCCTCTTACTGTGATCAATCACTGTCTCCTCTTACTGTGATCAATCACTGTCTCCTCTTACTGTGATCAATCACTGTCTCCTCTTACTCTGTGATCAATCACTGTCTCCTCTTACTGTGCGACCAATCACTGTCTCCTCTTACCGTGATCAATCACTGTCTCCTCTTACTATGATCAATCACTGTCTCCTCTTGCTGTGATCAATCACTGTCTTTTCTTACTGTGATCAATCACTGTCTCCTCTTTCTGTGTGATCAAAGAATGTCTCCTCTTACTGTGTGATCAATCATAGTCTGGTCTTACTGTGTGATCAATCACTGTCTCCTCTTACTGTGGTCAATCACTGTCTCCACTTACTGTGATCAATCACTGTCTCCTCTTACTGTGCGACCCATCACTGTCTCCTCTTACTGTGATCAATCACTGTCTCCTCTTACTGTGTGATCAATCACTGTCTCCCCTTATTGTGTGATGAATCACTGTCTCCTCTTACTGTGTGATCAATCACTGTCTCCTCTTATTGTGTGATCAATCACCATCTCTTGTTACTGTGATCAATCACTGTCTCCTCTTGCTGTGATCAATCACTGTCTTTTCTTACTGTGATCAATCACTGTCTCCTCTTACTCTGTGATCAATCACTGTCTCCTCTTACTGTGTGATCAATCACTGTCTCCTCTTATTGTGTGATCAATCACTGTCTCCTCTTACTCTGTGATCAATCACTGTCTCCTCTTATTGTGTGATCAATCACTGTCTCCTCTTACTGTGATCAATCAACGTCTCCTCTTACTCTGTGATCCATCACTGTCTCATCTTAATGTGTGATCAATCACTGTCTCCTCTTACTGTGATCAATCAACGTCTCCTCTTACTCTGTGATCCATCACTGTCTCATCTTAATGTGTGATCAATCACTGTTTCCTCTTACTGTGATCAATCAACGTCTCCTCTTACTCTGTGATCCATCACTGTCTCATCTTAATGTGTGATCAATCACTGTTTCCTCTTACTGTGATCAATCAACGTCTCCTCTTACTCTGTGATCCATCACTGTCTCATCTTAATGTGTGATCAATCACTGTCTCCTCTTACTGTGATCAATCAACGTCTCCTCTTACTCTGTGATCCATCACTGTCTCATCTTAATGTGTGATCAATCACTGTTTCCTCTTACTGTGATCAATCACTGTCTCCTCTTACTCTGCGTTCAATCACTGTCTCCTCTTACTCTGTGATCAATCACTGTCTCCTCTTACTGTGATCAATCACTGTCTCCACTTACTGTGTGATCAATCACTGTTTCCTCTTACTCTGTGATCAATCACTGTCTCCTCTTACTCTGCGTTCAATCACTGTCTCCTCTTACTATGTGATCAATCACTGTCTCCTCTTACTGTGGTCAATCACTGTCTGCTCTTACTGTGATCAATCACTGTCTCCTTTTACTGTGGTCAATCACTGTCTCCTCTTACTGTGTGATCAATCACTGTCTCTTACTGTGATCAATCACTTTCTCCTCTTACTGTGATCAATCACTGTCTCCTCTTACTGTGTGATCAATCACTGTCTCTTACTGTGATCAATCACTTTCTCCTCTTACTGTGAACAATCACTGTCTCCTCTTACTGTGTGATCTATCACTGTCTCCCCTCATTGTGTGATCAATCACTGTCTCCTCTTACTGTGTGATCAATCACTTTCTCCTCTTCCTGTGTGATCATTCATAGTCTGGTCTGACTGTGTGATCAATCACTGTCTCCTCTTACTGTGTGATCAATCTCCTTCTCCTAACTGTGTGATCAGTCACTGTCTCCTCTTACTGTGATCAATCACTGTCTCCTCTTAGTGTGTGATCAATCACTGTCTCCTCTTACTGTGTGATCAATCACTGTCTCCCCTTATTGTGTGATCAATCACTGTCTCCTCTTACTGTGTGATCAATCACTGTCTCCTCTTACTGTGTGATCAGTCACTGTCTCCTCTTACTGTGTGATCAGTCACTGTCTCCTCTTACTGTGTGATCAGTCACTGTCTCCTCTTACTGTGTGATCAATCACTGTCTCCTCTTATTGTGTGATCAATCACTGTCTCCTCTTACACTGTGATCAATCACTGTCTCCTCTTACTGTGTGATCAATCACTGTCTCCTCTTACTGTGATCAATCACTGTCTCCTCTTACTGTGTGATCAATCACTGTCTCCTCTTACTGTGTGATCAATCACTGTCTCCTGATCAATCACTTCCTCCTCTTACTGTGATCAATCACTTTCTCCTCTTACTGTGATCCATCACTGTCTCCTCTTTCTGTGATCAATCACTGTCTCCTCTTACAGTGATCAATCACTGTCTCCTCTTACTGTGATCAATCACTGTCTCCTCTTACTGTGTGATCAATCTCTGTCTCCTCTTACAGTGATCAATCACTGTCTCCTCTTAAAGTGATCAATCTCTGTCTCCTCTTACTGTGTGATCAATCACTGTCTCCTCTTAATGTGATCAATCACTGTCTCCTCTTTCTGTGATCAATCACTGTCTCCTCTTTCTGTGATCAATCACGGGCTCTTCTTTCTGTGATCAATCACTGTCTTCTCTTACTGTGATCAATCACTGTCTCCTCTTTCTGTGATCAATCACTGTCTCCTCTTAATGTGATCAATCACTGTCTTCTCCTACTGTGATCAATCACTGTCTGCTCTTACTGTGATCAATCACTGTCTCCTCTTATTGTGATCAATCACTGTCTCCTCTTACTGTGATCAATCACTGTTTCCACATCCTGTGTGATTAATCACTGTCTCCTCTTACTGTGTGATCAATCACTGTCTCCACTTACTGTGATCAATCACTGTCTCCTCTTACTGTGTGAACCATCATTGTGTCCTCTTGCTGTGTGATCAATTACTGTCTCCTCTTCTAACTGTGTGATCAATCACTGTCTCCTCTTACTGTGTGATCAATCGTTGTCTCGTCTTACTGTGTGATCAATCATTGTCTCATCTTAATTTGTGATCAATCACTGTTGCATCTTAATGTGTGATCAATCATTGTCTCGTCTTACTGTGTGATCAATCAGTGTTGCATCTTACTGTGTGATCAATCATTGTCTCCTCTTACTGTGATCAGTCACTGTCTCCTCTTACGGGGTGATCAATCACTGTCTCCTCTTACTGTGATCAATCACTGTCTCCTCTTACTGTGTGATCAATCACTGTCTCCTCTTACTGTGTGATCAATCACTGTCTCCTCTTACTGTGATGAATCACTGTCTCCTCTTACTGTGATCAATCACTGTCTCCTCTTACTGTGTGATCAATCACTGTCTCCTCTTACTGTGTGATCAATCACTGTCTCCTGTTACTGTGTGATCAATCACTGTCTCCTCTTACTGTGATCAATCACTGTCTCCTCTTACTGTGTGATCAATCACTGTCTCCTCTTAATGTGATCCATCACTGTCTCCTCTTTCTGTGATCAATCACTGTCTCCTCTGACTGTGATCAATCACTGTCTCCTCTGACTGTGATCAATCACTGTCTCCTCTGACTGTGATCAATCACTGTCTCCTCTTACTGTGATCAATCACTGTCTCCTCTTACTGTGTGATCAATCTCTGTCTCCTCTTACAGTGATCAATCACTGTCTCCTTACTGTGATCAATCACTGTCTCCTCTTACTGTGATCAATCACTGTCTGCTCTTACTGTGTGATCAATCACTGTCTCCTCTTACCGTGATCAATCACTGTCTCCTCTTACTGTGTGATCAATCACTGTCTCCGCTTACTGTGATCAATCACTGTCTCCTCTTACTGTGATCAATCACTGTCTCCTCTTACTGTGTGAGCAATCTATGTCTCCTCTTACAGTGATCAATCACTGTCACCTCTTACTGTGTGATCAATCACTGTCTCCGCTTACTGTGATCAATCACTGTCTCCTCTTACTGTGATCAATCACTGTCTCCTCCTACTCTGTGATCAATCACTGTCTCCTCTTACTGTGTGATCAATCACTGTCTCCTCTTTCTGTGCGATTAATCACTGTCTCCTCTTACTGTGATCAATCACTGTCTCCTCTGACTGTGATCAATCTCTGTCTCCTCTTACTGTGATGAATCACTGTCTCCTCTTACTGTGATCAATCACTGTCTCCTCTTTCTGTGATCAATCACTGTCTCCTCTCACTGTGATCAATCACTGTCTCCTCTTTCTGTGATCAATCACTGTCTCCTCTTACACTGTGATCAATCACTGTCTCCTCTTACTGTGTGATCAATCACTGTCTCCTCTTACTGTGTGATCAATCACTGTCTCCTGATCAATCACTTTCTCCTCTTACTGTGATCAATCACTTTCTCCTCTTACTGTGATCCATCACTGTCTCCTCTTTCTGTGATCAATCACTGTCTCCTCTTACAGTGATCAATCACTGTCTCCTCTTACTGTGATCAATCACTGTCTCCTCTTACTGTGTGATCAATCTCTGTCTCCTCTTACAGTGATCAATCACTGTCTCCTCTTACAGTGATCAATCTCTGTCTCCTCTTTCTGTGATCTATCACTGTCTCCTCTTTCTGTGATCAATCACGGGCTCCTCCTTCTGTGATCAATCACTGTTTCTCTTACTGTGATCAATCACTGTCTCCTCTTACTGTGATCAATCACTGTCTCCTCTTAATGTGATCAATCACTGTCTTCTCCTACTGTGATCAATCACTGTCTGCTCTTACTGTGATCAATCACTGTCTCCTCTTATTGTGATCAATCACTGTCTCCTCTTACTGTGATCAATCACTGTTTCCACATCCTGTGTGATTAATCACTGTCTCCTCTTACTGTGTGATCAATCACTGTCTCCTCTTACTGTGTGAACCATCATTGTGTCCTCTTGCTGTGTGATCAATTACTGTCTCCTCTTCTAACTGTGTGATCAATCACTGTCTCCTCTTACTGTGTGATCAATCGTTGTCTCGTCTTACTGTGTGATCAATCATTGTCTCATCTTAATTTGTGATCAATCACTGTTGCATCTTAATGTGTGATCAATCATTGTCTCGTCTTACTGTGTGATCAATCAGTGTTGCATCTTACTGTGTGATCAATCATTGTCTCCTCTTACTGTGATCAGTCACTGTCTCCTCTTACTGGGTGATCAATCACTGTCTCCTCTTACTGTGATCAATCACTGTCTCTTACTGTGATCAATCACTTTCTCCTCTTACTGTGAACAATCACTGTCTCCTCTTACTGTGTGATCTATCACTGTCTCCCCTCATTGTGTGATCAATCACTGTCTCCTCTTACTGTGATCAATCACTGTCTCCTCTTACTATGATCAATCACTGTCTCCTCTTGCTGTGATCAATCACTGTCTTTTCTTACTGTGATCAATCACTGTCTCCCCTTACTGTGTGATCAATCAATGTCTCCTCTTACTGTGTGATCAATCACTGTCTCAGCTTAATGTGTGATCAATCACGGTTGCATCTTACTTTGTGATCAATCACTGCCTCCTCTTACTGTGATCAATCACTGTCTACTCTTATTGTGATTAATCACTGTCTCCTCTTACTGTGATCAATCACTGTTTCCTCTTACTGTGATCAATCACTGTCTCCTCTTACTGTGTGATCAATCACTGTCTCCTCTTAATGTGTTCCATCACTGTCTCCTCTTTCTGTGATCAATCACTGTCTCCTCTTACTGTGTGATCAATCACTGTCTCCTCTTACTGTGATCAATCACTGTCTCAATTTAATGTGTGATCAATTACGGTTGCATCTTACTGTGTGATCCATCACTGTCTCATCTTAATGTGTGATCAATCACTGTTTCCTCTTACTGTGATCAATCAACGTCTCCTCTTACTCTGTGATCAATCACTGTCTCCTCTTACTCTGCGTTCAATCACTGTCTCCTCTTACTCTGTGATCAATCACTGTCTCCTCTTACTGTGATCAATCACTGTCTCCACTTACTGTGTGATCAATCACTGTTTCCTCTTACTCTGTGATCAATCACTGTCTCCTCTTACTCTGCGTTCAATCACTGTCTCCTCTTACTATGTGATCAATCACTGTCTCCTCTTACTGTGGTCAATCACTGTCTGCTCTTACTGTGATCAATCACTGTCTCCTTTTACTGTGGTCAATCACTGTCTCCTCTTACTGTGTGATCAATCACTGTCTCTTACTGTGATCAATCACTTTCTCCTCTTACTGTGATCAATCACTGTCTCCTCTTACTGTGTGATCAATCACTGTCTCTTACTGTGATCAATCACTTTCTCCTCTTACTGTGAACAATCACTGTCTCCTCTTACTGTGTGATCTATCACTGTCTCCCCTCATTGTGTGATCAATCACTGTCTCCTCTTACTGTGTGATCAATCACTTTCTCCTCTTCCTGTGTGATCATTCATAGTCTGGTCTGACTGTGTGATCAATCACTGTCTCCTCTTACTGTGTGATCAATCTCCTTCTCCTAACTGTGTGATCAGTCACTGTCTCCTCTTACTGTGATCAATCACTGTCTCCTCTTAGTGTGTGATCAATCACTGTCTCCTCTTACTGTGTGATCAATCACTGTCTCCCCTTATTGTGTGATCAATCACTGTCTCCTCTTACTGTGTGATCAATCACTGTCTCCTCTTACTGTGTGATCAGTCACTGTCTCCTCTTACTGTGTGATCAGTCACTGTCTCCTCTTACTGTGTGATCAGTCACTGTCTCCTCTTACTGTGTGATCAATCACTGTCTCCTCTTATTGTGTGATCAATCACTGTCTCCTCTTACACTGTGATCAATCACTGTCTCCTCTTACTGTGTGATCAATCACTGTCTCCTCTTACTGTGATCAATCACTGTCTCCTCTTACTGTGTGATCAATCACTGTCTCCTCTTACTGTGTGATCAATCACTGTCTCCTGATCAATCACTTCCTCCTCTTACTGTGATCAATCACTTTCTCCTCTTACTGTGATCCATCACTGTCTCCTCTTTCTGTGATCAATCACTGTCTCCTCTTACAGTGATCAATCACTGTCTCCTCTTACTGTGATCAATCACTGTCTCCTCTTACTGTGTGATCAATCTCTGTCTCCTCTTACAGTGATCAATCACTGTCTCCTCTTAAAGTGATCAATCTCTGTCTCCTCTTACTGTGTGATCAATCACTGTCTCCTCTTAATGTGATCAATCACTGTCTCCTCTTTCTGTGATCAATCACTGTCTCCTCTTTCTGTGATCAATCACGGGCTCTTCTTTCTGTGATCAATCACTGTCTTCTCTTACTGTGATCAATCACTGTCTCCTCTTTCTGTGATCAATCACTGTCTCCTCTTAATGTGATCAATCACTGTCTTCTCCTACTGTGATCAATCACTGTCTGCTCTTACTGTGATCAATCACTGTCTCCTCTTATTGTGATCAATCACTGTCTCCTCTTACTGTGATCAATCACTGTTTCCACATCCTGTGTGATTAATCACTGTCTCCTCTTACTGTGTGATCAATCACTGTCTCCACTTACTGTGATCAATCACTGTCTCCTCTTACTGTGTGAACCATCATTGTGTCCTCTTGCTGTGTGATCAATTACTGTCTCCTCTTCTAACTGTGTGATCAATCACTGTCTCCTCTTACTGTGTGATCAATCGTTGTCTCGTCTTACTGTGTGATCAATCATTGTCTCATCTTAATTTGTGATCAATCACTGTTGCATCTTAATGTGTGATCAATCATTGTCTCGTCTTACTGTGTGATCAATCAGTGTTGCATCTTACTGTGTGATCAATCATTGTCTCCTCTTACTGTGATCAGTCACTGTCTCCTCTTACGGGGTGATCAATCACTGTCTCCTCTTACTGTGATCAATCACTGTCTCCTCTTACTGTGTGATCAATCACTGTCTCCTCTTACTGTGTGATCAATCACTGTCTCCTCTTACTGTGATGAATCACTGCCTCCTCTTACTGTGATCAATCACTGTCTCCTCTTACTGTGTGATCAATCACTGTCTCCTCTTACTGTGTGATCAATCACTGTCTCCTGTTACTGTGTGATCAATCACTGTCTCCTCTTACTGTGATCAATCACTGTCTCCTCTTACTGTGTGATCAATCACTGTCTCCTCTTAATGTGATCCATCACTGTCTCCTCTTTCTGTGATCAATCACTGTCTCCTCTGACTGTGATCAATCACTGTCTCCTCTGACTGTGATCAATCACTGTCTCCTCTGACTGTGATCAATCACTGTCTCCTCTTACTGTGATCAATCACTGTCTCCTCTTACTGTGTGATCAATCTCTGTCTCCTCTTACAGTGATCAATCACTGTCTCCTTACTGTGATCAATCACTGTCTCCTCTTACTGTGATCAATCACTGTCTGCTCTTACTGTGTGATCAATCACTGTCTCCTCTTACCGTGATCAATCACTGTCTCCTCTTACTGTGTGATCAATCACTGTCTCCGCTTACTGTGATCAATCACTGTCTCCTCTTACTGTGATCAATCACTGTCTCCTCTTACTGTGTGAGCAATCTATGTCTCCTCTTACAGTGATCAATCACTGTCACCTCTTACTGTGTGATCAATCACTGTCTCCGCTTACTGTGATCAATCACTGTCTCCTCTTACTGTGATCAATCACTGTCTCCTCCTACTCTGTGATCAATCACTGTCTCCTCTTACTGTGTGATCAATCACTGTCTCCTCTTTCTGTGCGATTAATCACTGTCTCCTCTTACTGTGATCAATCACTGTCTCCTCTGACTGTGATCAATCTCTGTCTCCTCTTACTGTGATGAATCACTGTCTCCTCTTACTGTGATCAATCACTGTCTCCTCTTTCTGTGATCAATCACTGTCTCCTCTCACTGTGATCAATCACTGTCTCCTCTTTCTGTGATCAATCACTGTCTCCTCTTACACTGTGATCAATCACTGTCTCCTCTTACTGTGTGATCAATCACTGTCTCCTCTTACTGTGTGATCAATCACTGTCTCCTGATCAATCACTTTCTCCTCTTACTGTGATCAATCACTTTCTCCTCTTACTGTGATCCATCACTGTCTCCTCTTTCTGTGATCAATCACTGTCTCCTCTTACAGTGATCAATCACTGTCTCCTCTTACTGTGATCAATCACTGTCTCCTCTTACTGTGTGATCAATCTCTGTCTCCTCTTACAGTGATCAATCACTGTCTCCTCTTACAGTGATCAATCTCTGTCTCCTCTTTCTGTGATCTATCACTGTCTCCTCTTTCTGTGATCAATCACGGGCTCCTCCTTCTGTGATCAATCACTGTTTCTCTTACTGTGATCAATCACTGTCTCCTCTTACTGTGATCAATCACTGTCTCATCTTAATGTGATCAATCACTGTCTTCTCCTACTGTGATCAATCACTGTCTGCTCTTACTGTGATCAATCACTGTCTCCTCTTATTGTGATCAATCACTGTCTCCTCTTACTGTGATCAATCACTGTTTCCACATCCTGTGTGATTAATCACTGTCTCCTCTTACTGTGTGATCAATCACTGTCTCCTCTTACTGTGTGAACCATCATTGTGTCCTCTTGCTGTGTGATCAATTACTGTCTCCTCTTCTAACTGTGTGATCAATCACTGTCTCCTCTTACTGTGTGATCAATCGTTGTCTCGTCTTACTGTGTGATCAATCATTGTCTCATCTTAATTTGTGATCAATCACTGTTGCATCTTAATGTGTGATCAATCATTGTCTCGTCTTACTGTGTGATCAATCAGTGTTGCATCTTACTGTGTGATCAATCATTGTCTCCTCTTACTGTGATCAGTCACTGTCTCCTCTTACGGGGTGATCAATCACTGTCTCCTCTTACTGTGATCAATCACTGTCTCCTCTTACTGTGTGATCAATCACTGTCTCCTCTTACTGTGTGATCAATCACTGTCTCCTCTTACTGTGATGAATCACTGTCTCCTCTTACTGTGATCAATCACTGTCTCCTCTTACTGTGTGATCAATCACTGTCTCCTCTTACTGTGTGATCAATCACTGTCTCCTGTTACTGTGTGATCAATCACTGTCTCCTCTTACTGTGATCAATCACTGTCTCCTCTTACTGTGTGATCAATCACTGTCTCCTCTTAATGTGATCCATCACTGTCTCCTCTTTCTGTGATCAATCACTGTCTCCTCTGACTGTGATCAATCACTGTCTCCTCTGACTGTGATCAATCACTGTCTCCTCTGACTGTGATCAATCACTGTCTCCTCTTACTGTGATCAATCACTGTCTCCTCTTACTGTGTGATCAATCTCTGTCTCCTCTTACAGTGATCAATCACTGTCTCCTTACTGTGATCAATCACTGTCTCCTCTTACTGTGATCAATCACTGTCTGCTCTTACTGTGTGATCAATCACTGTCTCCTCTTACTGTGATCAATCACTGTCTCCTTACTGTGTGATCAATCACTGTCTCCGCTTACTGTGATCAATCACTGTCTCCTCTTACTGTGATCAATCACTGTCTCCTCTTACTGTGTGATCAATCTATGTCTCCTCTTACAGTGATCAATCACTGTCACCTCTTACTGTGTGATCAATCACTGTCTCCGCTTACTGTGATCAATCACTGTCTCCTCTTACTGTGATCAATCACTGTCTCCTCCTACTCTGTGATCAATCACTGTCTCCTCTTACTGTGTGATCAATCACTGTCTCCTCTTTCTGTGCGATTAATCACTGTCTCCTCTTACTGTGATCAATCACTGTCTCCTCTGACTGTGATCAATCTCTGTCTCCTCTTACTGTGATGAATCACTGTCTCCTCTTACTGTGATCAATCACTGTCTCCTCTTTCTGTGATCAATCACTGTCTCCTCTCACTATGATCAATCACTGTCTCCTCTTTCTGTGATCAATCACTGTCTCCTCTTACTGTGATCAATCACTGTCTCCTCTTACTGTGATCAATCACTGTCTCCTCTTACTGTGATCAATCACTGTCTCGTCTTACTGTGACCAATCACTGTCTCCTCTTACTGTGATCAATCACTGTCTCCTCTGACTGTGATCAATCTCTGTCTCCTCTTACTGTGATGAATCACTGTCTCCTCTTACTGTGATCAATCACTGTCTCCTCTTTCTGTGATCAATCACTGTCTCCTCTCACTATGATCAATCACTGTCTCCTCTTTCTGTGATCAATCACTGTCTCCTCTTACTGTGATCAATCACTGTCTCCTCTTACTGTGATCAATCACTGTCTCCTCTTACTGTGATCAATCACTGTCTCCTCTTTCTGTGATCAATCACTGTCTCCTCTTTCTGTGATCAATCACTGTCTCCTCTTACTGTGATCAATCACTGTCTCCTCTTTCTGTGATCAATCACTGTCTCCTCTTACTGTGATCAATCACTGTCTCGTCTTACTGTGACCAATCACTGTCTCCGCTTAATGTGATCAATCACTGTCACTTCTTACTGTGTGATCAATCACTGTCTCCTCTTACTGTGTGATCAGTCACTGTCTCCACTTCCTGTGTGATTAATCACGGTCTCCTCTTGCTGTGTGATGAATGACTGTCTCCTCTTCCTGTGTGATCCATCACTGTTGAATCTTCGTGGGTGATCAATCACTGTCTCCTCTAACTGTGTGATCAATCACTGTCTCCTCTTACTGTGATCAATCACTGTCTCCTCTTACTGTGTGATCAATCACTGTCTCCTCTTACTGTGCGATCAATCACTGTCTCCTCTAACTGTGTGATCAATCACTGTCTCCTCTTACTGTAATCAATCGCTGCCTCCTCTTGCTGTGATCAATCACTGTCTCCTCTTGCTGTGATCAATCACTGTCTCCTCTTACTGTGTGATCAATCACTGTCTCCTCTTACCGTGTGATCAATCACTGTCTCCTCTTACTGTGATCAATCACTTCCACAACTTACTATGTGATCAATCACTGTCTCATCTTACTATGATCGATCATTGTTTCCACTTTCTGTGATAAATCACTGCCTCTTCTTATTGTGCCAAATCACTGTCTCTTCTTACTGTGATCAATTACTGTCTCCTCTTACTGTGTGATCTATCACTGTCTCCTCTTACTGTGTGATCAATCACTGTCTCCTCTTACTGTGATCAATCACTGTCTCCTCTTACTGTGTGATCAATCACTGTCTCCTGTTCCTGTGTGATCAATCATTGTCTCATCTTAATGTGTGATCAATCACTGTCTCCTCTTACTGTATGATCAATCACTGTCTCCTCTAACTGTGTGATCAATCACTGTCTCCTCTTACTGTGATCAATCACTGTCTCCTCTTACTGTGTGATCTTGTATCCTCTTACTGTGTGATCAATCACTGTCTCCTCTTACTGTGATTAATCAGTGTCTCCTCTTACTCTAAACAATCACTTTCTCCTCCTACTGTGATCAATCAGTGTCTCCTCTGACTGTGATCAATCACTGTCTCCTCTTACTGTGATCAATCACTGTCTCCTCTTACTGTGATCAATCACTGTCTCTTCTTACTGTGATCAATCACTGCCTCCTCTTACTGTGTGATCAATCACTGTCTCCTCTTACTGTGCGATCAGTCACTGTCTCCTCTTACTGTGATCAATCACTGTCTCCTCTTACTGTGATCAATCGCTGCCTCCTCTTGCTGTGATCAATCACTGTCTCCTCTCACTGTGTGATCAATCACTGTCGCCTCTTACCGTGTGATCAATCACTGTCTCCTCTTTCCGTGTGATCAATCACTGTCTCTTACTGTGTGATCAATCACTGTCTCTTACTGTGATCAATCACTATCTCCTCTTACTGTGTGATCAATCACTGTCTCCTCTTACTATGGTCAATCACTGTCTCCTCTTACTGTGATCAATCACTGCCTGCTCTTACTGTGATCAATCACTCTCTCCTCTTACTGTGTGATCAATCACTGTCTCCTCTTACTATGATCAATCACTGTATCCCCTTTCTGTGATCAATCACTGTCTCCTCTTACTGTGTGATCAATCACTGTCTCCTCTTACTGTGTGATCAATCACTGTCTCCTCTTACTATGATCAATCACTGTATCCCCTTTCTTTGATCAATCACAGTCTCCTCTTACTGTGATCAATCACTGTCTCCTCTACTCTGTGATCAATCACTGTCTCCTCTTACTGTGATCAATCAGTGTCTGTTCTTATTGTGATCAATCACTGCCTCCAGTTACTGTGTGATCAATCACTGTCTCCTTTAACTTTGATCAATCACTGTTTCCTCTTACTGTGATCAATCACTGTCTCCTCTTACTGTGTGATCAATCACTGTCTCCTCTTTCTGTGATCAATCACTGTCTCCTCTTACTGTGATCAATCACTGTCTCCTCTTACTGTGATCAATCACTGTCTCTTCTTACTGTGATCAATCACTGCCTCCTCTTACCGTGTGATCAATCACTGCCTCCTCTTACTGTGATCAATCACTGTCTCTTCTTACTACGATCAATCACTGCCTCCAATTACTGTGTGATCAATCACATCTCCTCTTACTGTGATCAATCACTGTGTCCTCTTACTGTGATGAATCACTGCTTCTTACTGTGTGATCAATCACTGTCTCCTCTTACATTCTGATCAATCACTGTCTCCTCTTTCTGTGCGATCAATCACTGTCTCTTACTGTGATCAATCACTATCTCCTCTTACTGTGTGATCAATCACTGTCTCCTCTTACTGTGATCAATCACTGTCTCCTCTTACTGTGTTCAATCACTGCCTGCTCTTACTGTGATCAATCACTCTCTCCTCTCACTGTGTGATCAATCACTGTCTCCTCTTACTATGATCAATCACTGTATCCCCTTTCTGTGATCAATCACTGTCTCCTCTTACTGTGTGATCAATC
Organism: Somniosus microcephalus; assembly: GCF_052327205.1. Taxonomy (NCBI): domain Eukaryota; kingdom Metazoa; phylum Chordata; class Chondrichthyes; order Squaliformes; family Somniosidae; genus Somniosus; species Somniosus microcephalus. The sequence continues at coordinate 21,639,207 of NC_141020.1, read as the reverse complement.
ACTGTCTCCTCTCACTGAGTGATCAATCACTGTCTCCTCTTACTGTGATCAATCACTGTCTCCTCTTACTGTGATCAATCGGTGTCTCTTCTTATTGTGATCAATCACTGCCTCCAGTTACTGTGTGATCAATCACTGTCTCCTCTTACTATGATCAATCACTGTTTCCTCTTACTGTTTTCAATCACTTTCTCCTCTTACTGTGTGATCAATCACTGCCCCCTCTTACTGTGATCAATCACTGTCTCCTCTTTCTGTGATCAATCACTGCCTCCTCTTACTGTGTGATCAATCACTGTCTCCTCTTATTGTAATCAATCACTGTCTCCTCTTACTGTGATCAATCTCTGTCTCCTTTATCTGTGCGATCAATCACTGTCTCCTCTTACTGTGTGATCAATCATTGTCTCCTCTTACTGTGATCAATCACTGTCTCCTCTTTCTGTGATCAATCACTGCCTCCTCTTACTCTGTGATCAATCACTGTCTCCTCTTATTGTGATCAATCACTGTCTCCTCTTACTGTGTGATCAATCACTGTCTCCTCTTACTGTGTGACCAATCACTGTCTCCTCTACCTGTGAGAACCATCACTCTATCCTCCTACTGTGTGATGAATCACTGTCTCCTCTTACTGTGATCAATCACTGTCTCTTCTTACTGTTTGATCAATCACTGTCTCCTCTTACATTCTGATCAATCACTGTCTCCTCTTTCTGTGCGATCAATCACTGTCTCCTCTTAATGTATGATCAATCACTGCCTCCTCTTACTGTGATCAATCACTGTCTCTTCTTAATGTGATCAATCACTGTCTCCTCTTACTGTGTGATCAATCTCTTTCTCTTTACTGTGTGATCAATCACTGTCTCCTCTTACTGTGATCAATCAGTGCCTCCTCTTACTCTGTGATCAATCACTGTCTCCTCTTACTGTGTGATCAATCACTGTCTCTTACTGTGTGATCAGTCACTGTCTCCTCTTACTGCGTGATCAATCACTGTCTCCTCTTACTGTGATCAATCATTGTGTCTTCTTACTGTGATCATCACTGTCTCTTCTTACTGTGATCAATCACTGCCTCCACTTACTGTGTGATCAATCACTGTCTTCTCTTACTGTGATCAATCACGGTCTCCTCTTGCTGTGTGATCAATCACTGTCTCCTCTTGCTGTGTGATCAATCACTGTCTCCTCTTGCTGTGTGATCAATCACTGTCTCCACTTCCTGTGTGATTAATCACTGTCTCCTCTTGCTGTGTGATCAATGACTGTCTCCTCTTCCTGTGTGATCAATCACTGTCTCATTTTAATGTGTGATCCATCACTGTTGCATCTTACTGTGTGATCAATCATTGTCTCCTCTTACTCTGTGATAAATCACAGTTGCATCTTACTGTATGATCAATCACTGTCTCCTCTTCCTTTGTGATCAACCACTGTCTCCTCTTCCTGTGTGATCAATCACTGTCTCCTCTTACTGTGTGATCAAACACTGTCTGCTCTTACTGTGATCAGTCACTGTCTCCTCTTACTGCGTGATCAATCACTGTCTCCTCTTACTGTGTGATCAATCACTGTCTCCTCTTACTGTGATCAATCACCGTCTCCTCTTACTGAGATCAATCACTGCCTCCTCGTACTCTGTGATCAATCACTGTCTCCTCTTACTGTGTGATCAATCACTGTATCCCATTACTGTGATCAATCACTGTCTCCTCTTACTGTGATCAATCACTGTCTGCTCTTACTGTGATCAGTCACTGTCTCCTCTTACTGCGTGATCAATCACTGTCTCCTCTTACTGTGTGATCAATCACTGTCTCCTCTTACTGTGATCAATCACTGTCTCCTCTTACTGTGTGATCAATCACTGTCTCCTCTTACTGTGTGATCAATCACTGTCTCCTCTTACTGTGATCAATCACTTTCTCCTCTTACTGTGATCAATCACTGTCTCCTCTTTTGGTAAGGCCAAATAAATGAACAAATAAACCGTAACTAAACCACTCACAATCTTTAAATAAACCTTAACAAATCAAATTAAAATTTTGGTTGTTTAATCCAATTATGCTCTCCAGTCCCCGCGGCGCCCACTGGTCACGGAAGTGCTCGAGCGCGCCGGCGGACGCAGCGTGCTCCATCTCCAGGGCCACCCGGGCGCGAACATGGCCGCGGAAGAGAGGGAGGCAATCTGGCTGGATGACCCCCTCGACCGCCCGCTGCCTAGACCAATTAATGGCTTTTTTTGCCAGGCCCAGGAGCAGACCCACGAGGAGGTCCTCCAACCTGCCCGCTCCCCTCCGCACCGGGTGACCGTAGATGAAGAGCGTGGGACTGAAGTGCAACCAAAAATCGAGGAGCAGCCCCTTCAAATAATGGAAGAGGGGCTGCAACCTTTCACACTCAACATAAACATGAATAACGGACTCCTCCAGACCGCAGAACAAACAGGCGGTCTGGGAGTCCGTGAACCTAATTAACAATATATTGCACGGGACTGCTCCGTGCAACACCCTCCAGGCCAAGTCCCCAATAGAACAAGGGAGGACTCCCGCATAGAGAGCCCTCCATTGGGGACCTCTGCCTCCGCCGGAAGGCAAAACGGCACGCCACGGCGTGTCTGGACGGCGGGCGAAGATGACAAAGTGGAAAGTGTGCAGGAGCAGCCCTTACAGGAAACCCCTCCATGCGGAATGAAAAGGCACGGAGGGCATCTCCTCGAGACGGCTCAAGTTGTGAGGCGCCGGTTCCCGAGGGGGGTTTCGGGGCAGGGCGCCGATAAGGAATTCCGTCCGAACGGGGGAAAGCTCGGACGGGATCGCCCCACGCGCTTGAGCCGCCTCGATACACCTCGTGGCGCCGGGGTGCAGCGTCGCTTTCACCGACTCGATGGCATCGACCGCGAGCCGGACGTTGTCCCAAGACATGCGCCGCGCCAACTCCTCCGGCACCATCCAGCCCGCTCCTCCGCCATCGAGTAGGTCCCCGACTCTAGTCACCTTGCCAGGCACAGCCCTGCGTTCCGCCAGCCACCCGAACTCGCGGACGTGGAGGTGCGGATTCCTGAACAGCGGCTCCCGAAGGACAGCCGCCATTCCTGACGGGGGAGAGCTCCGCCAGTAGGCGACGTAGTTCCAAACCCATAGCAGTTCCTGGTAGAAGACAGGCAGCTCCCGCAGGCTGGTACGCCTGCCGCCCACTTCCAAAAACAGGAGCTGCATGTCGTAATTGAGGCCGTGCAGCTGGCGGAAAATGTACGTCGCCAGCGCACACCATCTCGGAGGATTCTCGACGTACAGGTATCTCTGCAGCATCCGAAGACGGAAAGTCGCAGCCTGGGTGCGGAGGCACACCAACGCCTGACCGCCCTCCCTAAGCCGGAGACTCAGAACCGCGGCAGAGACCCAGTGCATCCTTTTGTCCCAGAAGAAGTCGACGAGCTTCTTCTGTATCTTGGCGACAAACGCAGGGGGAGGGATCAAAGTGACCAGCCGGTACCACAACATGGCGGCTACCAGCTGGTTTATGACCAGCGCTCGACCCCTGTAGGACAACACTCGGAGCAGTCCAGTCCAGCGTCCTAAGCGAGTGGTGACTTTGGCGTCCAACTCTTGCCAGTTCGCCGGCCAGGCGTCCTCGACAGGGCTGAGGTAGACTCCCAAGTAGAGGAGGTGCGTGGTGCTCCAGGCAAAGGGCCTGAACTCCTCCGGCAGGGAGTCCACCTGCCACTGACCCACCAGGAGTCCAGAACATTTCTCCCAGTTGATCTTGGCGGAGGATGCGTCTGAGTAAATCTGCTGGCATTCCCGCATCCTCCGCAAGTCAGCGGGATCCGTGACCGTGAGGAGCACGTCATCGGCGTAAGCCGAGAGGACCACCTCCACGCCCGGCCCTTGCAGAGCCAGTCCCGTCAACCTCTTCCGCAAGAGGCGCAGGAAAGGCTCTACGCAAACGGCGTATAACTGGCCGGACATGGGGCATCCCTGATGCAACCACCTCCCGAAGCGAAGGGGCGCCGTCAAGGACCCGTTAACTTTAATCAGACACTCTGCGGCAGCGTACAGAAGTCGGATCCGGGCGACAAAATGCGTCCCGAACCCAAATGCGCGCAGAGTCCCGAAGAGATACTCGTGATCCACCCTGTCGAATGCCTTCTCCTGATCCAGGGAAAGGAAGGCGACCGACAGACCAGCCCTCTGGGAATGGTGGCCCAGGTCCCGGACCAGATGGATGTTATCGTGGATGGTCCGGCCCGGGACCGTGTAGGACTGGTCGGGGTGGATCATGTGGGCCAGCACGGCGCCTAGGCGAGCAGACATAGCCCTGGCAAAGATTTTATAGTCTGTGCTGAGGAGGGAGACCGGGCGCCAGTTCTTAAGGAGGCGGAGATCGCCCTTCTTAGGCAGCAGGACAATAACCGACCTGCGCCAAGAGAGGGGCATCTCCCCGGTCGCCAAACTTTCCCCCAGGACCCGCGCGTAGTCGCCCCCCAAGACATCCCAGAACGCCCTGTGGAACTCCACGGTCAGCCCGTCCAGCCCCGGCGACTTTCCCCTGGAGAGCTGGCGGAGGGCGCCGGTCAGCTCCTCCAGACTCAGAGGAGCGTCCAATTTTTCGGCGCCCTCCAGGCCGACCTTCGGCAGGTCCTCCCACAAAACTCTGCGCGCAGCCTCGCTGGACGGATCCGGAGAGAACAGAGCCCCGTAATAGGCGCGGGCCTCCGCACTGATTCCCTCCGGATCCGAGACCAGAGATCCGTTGTCGGCCAGCAGCCCCAAGAGCTGCTTACGGACCCCCTGTCTTTTTTCCAGCGAGTAGAAGAAGGGGGAGCCGCGGTCCAGGTCCCGCAGGAACTGGATCCGCGACCTCACGTACGCACCTCGGGACCCGACAATCTGCAGGTCCTTCAGCGTGCCCTTCTTCTCTTCGTACACCATCCGCAGGGCCGGGTCCTTGAAGACTTGACCGAGACGGGACTCCAGGTCGAGCACCTCCTTCTCCAACCGCCCGACCCGAGCCTCCCGCCTCTTGGTCGACCCCTTCGCGCACTCCTGACAGAAGAGACAGACGTGAGCCTGTCCCACGTCCCACCATAGCCTCAAGGAGGGCAAGCCCCCCTGCTTTCTTCTCCAGTCAGCCCAGAACCGGCGAAACGAATCCTGGAACCGCGCATCCTCCAGCAGCCGGTTATTAAAATGCCAGTACGCGGACCCCCCCCTGTGCGCGCAGCGGAGCGAGCTCCACCCACACCAGGTGGTGGTCCGTGCACGGCACCGGCCGCATGGAAGCTGCCTGAACGCAGGAGACGTACGCCCGGGAAATATAAAGGCGGTCGATCCTGCACCATCCTCCTCCAGACCTCACGCTAGTGAAGGCGCTGGAGTCGGGGTGGAGATGTCGCCAGACGTCCACCAAGTCGAAGGACCCAACCAGGTCCCTCAACTTCTCCATCGCCGCCGGGCATCGCTGGGGGGCCGAACGGTCCCTCGCCTCGAGGGTGCAGTTAAAATCCCCCCCGCGGATGACGTCAATCACTGTCTCCTCTTACTGTGATCAATCACTGTCTCCTCTTACTGTGATCAATCACTGTCTCCTCTTACTGTGATCAATCACTGTCTCCTCTTACTGTGATCAATCACTGTCTCCTCTTACTGTGATCAATCACTGTCTCCTCTTACTGTGTGATCAATCATTGTATCCCCTTACTGTGATCAATCACTGTCTCCTCTTACTGTGATCAATCACTGTCTCCCCATACTGTGTGTTCAATCACTGTCTCTTACTGTGATCAAGCACTGTCTCCTCTTACTGTGTGATCAATCATTGTATCCCCTTACTGTGATCAATCACTGTCTGCTCTTACTGTGATCAATCACTGTCTCCTCTTACTGTCATCAATCACTGTCTCCTCTTACTGTGATCAATCACTGTCTCTTCTTACTGTGATCAATCACTGTCTCTTCTTACTGTGATCAATCACTGTCTCTTCATACTGTGATAAATCACTGTTTCATCTTACTGTGTGATCAATCACTGTCTCCTCTTCCTGTGTGATCAATCATTGTCTCCTCTTACTGTGTGATCAATCACTGTCTCCTCTTACTGTGTGATCAATCACTGTCTCCTCTTACTGCGATCAATCACTGTCTCCTCTTACATTCTGATCAATCACTGTCTCCTCTTTCTGTGCGATCAATCACTGTCTCTTACTGTGTGATCAATCACTGTCTCTTACTGTCATCAATCACTGTCTCCTCTTACTGTGTGATCAATCACTGTCTCCTCTTACTGTGATCAATCACTGTCTCCTCTTACTGTGTGATCAATCACTGTCTCCTCTTCCTGTGTGACGAATCACTGTCTCCTCTTACAGTGATCAATCACTGTCTCCTCTTACTGTGATCAATGACTGTCTCTTTTTAATGTGATTAATCACTGCCTCCTCTTACCGTGTGATCAATCACTGTCTCCTCTTACTGTGTGATCAATCACTGTCTCCTCTTACTGTGTGATCAATCACTGTCTCCTCTTACTGTGTGATCAATTACTGTCTCCCCTTACTGTGAGAAACATCACTGTGTCCTCCTACTGTGTGATCAATCACTGTCTCCTCTTACTGTGATCAATCACTGTCTCCTCGCAGTCTGTGATCAATCACTGTCTCCTCTTACTGTGTGATCAATCACTATCTCCTCTTACTGTGTGATCAGTCACTGTCTCCTCTTACTGTGATCAATCACTCTCTCCTCTTACTGTGTGATCAATCACTGTCTCCTCTTACTGCGTGATCAATCACTGTATCCCCTTTCTGTGATCAATCACTGTCTCCTCTTACTGTGTGATCAATCACTGTCTCCTCTTACTGGGTGATCAATCACTGTCTCCTCTTACTCTGCGATCAATCACTGTCTCCTCTTACTGTGATCAATCACTGTCTCCTCTTACTGTGATCAATCACTGCCTCCTCGTACACTGTGATCAATCACTGTCGCCTCTTACTGTGTGATCAATCACTGTATCCCCTTACTGTGATCAATCACTGTCTCCTCCTACTGTGTGTTCAATTACTGTCTCTTACTGTGATCAAGCACTGTCTCCTCTTACTGTGTGATCAGTCACTGTCTCCTGTTACTGTGATCAATCACTGTCTCCTCTTACTGTGTGATCAATCACTATCTCCTCTTACTGGGTGGTCAATCACTGTCTCCTCTTTCTGTGATCAATCACTGTCTCTTCTGACTGTGATCAATCGCTGTCTCCTCTTACTGATCAATCACTGTCTCCTCTTAATGTGTATTCAATCACTGTCTCCTCTTACTGTGATCAATCACTGTCTCCTCTTACCGTATGATCAATCACTGTCTCCTCTTACTGTGTGATCAATCACTGTCTCCTCTTACTGTGATCAATCACTGTCTCCATTTACTGTGTGATCAATCACTGTTGCATCTTACTGGGTGGTCAATCACTGTCTCCCCTTCCTGTGTGATAAATCATTGTCTCCTCTTACTGTGCGATCAATCAGTGTCTCCTCTTACTGTGTGATCAATCACTGCCTCTTACTGTGATGAATCACTGTCTCCTCTTACTGTGATACATCACTGTCTCCTCTTACTGTGATCAATCACTGCCTCCTCGTACACTGTGATCAACCACTGTATCCCCTTACTGTGATCAATCACTGTCTCCTGTTACTGTGCAATCAATCACTGTCTCCTCCTACTGTGTGATCAATCACTGTCTCTTACTGTGATCAATCACTGTCTCCTCTTAATGTGTATTCAATCACTGTCTCCTCTTACTGTGATCAATCACTGTCTCCTCTTACCGTATGATCAATCACTGTCTCCTCTTACTGAGTGATCAATCACTGTCTCCTCTTACTGTGTGATCAATCACTGTCTCCTCTTACTGTGATCAATCACTGTCTCCTCTTACTCTGCGATCAATCACTGTCTCCCCTTACTGTGATCAATCACTGTCTCCTCTCACTGTGATCAATCACTCGCTCCTCTTACTCTGTGATCAATCACTGTCTCCTCTTACTGTGTGATCAATCACTGTCTCCTCTTACTGTGTGATCAATCACTGTCTCCTCTTACTGTGATCAATCACTGTCTCCTCTTACATTCTGATCAATCACTGTCTCCTCTTTCTGTGCGATCAATCACTGTCTCTTACTGTCTGATCCATCACTGTCTCTTACTGTGATCAATCACTGTCTCCCCTTACTGTGATCAATCACTCTCTCCTCTTACTGTGTGATCAATCACTGTCTCCTCTTACTGTGTTATCAATCACTGTCTCATCTTAATGTGATCAATCACTGTCTCCTCTTGCTGTGATCAATCACTGTCTCATCTTACTGTGATCAATCACTGTCTCCCCTTACTGTGATCAATCACTCTCTCCTCTTACTGTGTGATCAATCACTGCCTCCTCTTACTGTGTGATCAATCACTGTCTCCTCTTAATGTGATCAATCACTGTCTCCTCTTACACTGTGATCAATCACTGTCTCCTCTTACTGTGTGATCAATCACTGTCTCCTCTTACTGTGATCAATCACTGTCTCCTCTTACTGTGTGATCAATCACTGTCTCCTCTTACTGTGTGATCAATCACTGTCTCCTGATCAATCACTTTCTCCTCTTTCTGTGATCAATCACTTTCTCCTCTTACTGTGATCCATCACTGTCTCCTCTTTCTGTGATCAATCACTGTCTCCTCTTACAGTGATCAATCACTGTCTCCTCTTACTGTGATCAATCACTGTCTCCTCTTACTGTGTGATCAATCTCTGTCTCCTCTTACAGTGATCAATCACTGTCTCCTCTTACAGTGATCAATCTCTGTCTCCTCTTACTGTGTGATCAATCACTGTCTCCTCTTAATGTGATCAAGCACTGTCTCCTCTTTCTGTGCGATCAATCACTGTCTCCTCTTTCTGTGATCAATCACGGGCTCCTCTTTCTGTGATCAATCACTGTCTTCTCTTACTGTGATCAATCACTGTCTCCTCTTACTGTGATCAATCACTGTCTCCTCTTAATGTGATCAATCACTGTCTTCTCCTACTGTGATCAATCACTGTCTGCTCTTACTGTGATCAATCACTGTCTCCTCTTACTGTGTGAACCATCATTGTGTCCTCTTGCTGTGTGATCAATTACTGTCTCCTCTTCTAACTGTGTGATCAATCACTGTCTCCTCTTACTGTGTGATCAATCGTTGTCTCGTCTTACTGTGTGATCAATCATTGTCTCATCTTAATTTGTGATCAATCACTGTTGCATCTTAATGTGTGATCAATCATTGTCTCGTCTTACTGTGTGATCAATCAGTGTTGCATCTTACTGTGTGATCAATCATTGTCTCCTCTTACTGTGATCAGTCACTGTCTCCTCTTACGGGGTGATCAATCACTGTCTCCTCTTACTGTGATCAATCACTGTCTCCTCTTACTGTGTGATCAATCACTGTCTCCTCTTACTGTGATGAATCACTGTCTCCTCTTACTGTGATCAATCACTGTCTCCTCTTACTGTGTGATCAATCACTGTCTCCTCTTACTGTGTGATCAATCACTGTCTCCTGTTACTGTGTGATCAATCACTGTCTCCTCTTACTGTGATTAATCACTGTCTCCTCTTACTGTGTGATCAATCACTGTCTCCTCTTAATGTGATCCATCACTGTCTCCTCTTTCTGTGATCAATCACTGTCTCCTCTGACTGTGATCAATCACTGTCTCCTCTGACTGTGATCAATCACTGTCTCCTCTGACTGTGATCAATCACTGTCTCCTCTTACTGTGATCAATCACTGTCTCCTCTTACTGTGTGATCAATCTCTGTCTCCTCTTACAGTGATCAATCACTGTCTCCTTACTGTGATCAATCACTGTCTCCTCTTACTGTGATCAATCACTGTCTGCTCTTACTGTGTGATCAATCACTGTCTCCTCTTACTGTGATCAATCACTGTCTCCTCTTACTGTGTGATCAATCACTGTCTCCGCTTACTGTGATCAATCACTGTCTCCACTTACTGTGATCAATCACTGTCTCCTCCTACTCTGTGATCAATCACTGTCTCCTCTTACTGTGTGATCAATCACTGTCTCCTCTTTCTGTGCGATTAATCACTGTCTCCTCTTACTGTGATCAATCACTCTCTCCTCTGACTGTGATCAATCTCTGTCTCCTCTTACTGTGATGAATCACTGTCTCCTCTTACTGTGATCAATCACTGTCTCCTCTTTCTGTGACCAATCACTGTCTCCTCTTACTCTGATCAATCACTGTCTCCTCTTTCTGTGATCAATCACTGTCTCCTCTTACTGTGATCAATCACTGTCTCCTCTTACTGTGATCAATCACTGTCTCCTCTTACTGTGATCAATCACTGTCTCCTCTTTCTGTGATCAATCACTGTCTCCTCTTTCTGTGATCAATCACTGTCTCCTCTTACTGTGATCAATCACTGTCTCCTCTTTCTGTAATCAATCACTGTCTCCTCTTACTGTGATCAATCACTGTCTCGTCTTACAGTGACCAATCACTGTCTCCGCTTAATGTGATCAATCACTGTCACTTCTTACTGTGTGATCAATCAATGTCTCCTCTTACTGTGTGATCAGTCACTGTCTCCACTTCCTGTGTGATTAATCACGGTCTCCTCTTGCTGTGTGATCAATGACTGTCTCCTCTTCCTGTGTGATCCATCACTGTTGAATCTTCGTGGGTGATCAATCACTGTCTCCTCTAACTGTGTGATCAATCACTGTCTCCTCTTACTGTGATCAATCACTGTCTCCTCTTACTGTGTGATCAATCACTGTCTCCTCTTACTGTGCGATCAATCACTGTCTCCTCTAACTGTGTGATCAATCACTGTCTCCTCTTACTGTAATCAATCGCTGTCTCCTCTTGCTGTGATCAATCACTGTCTCCTCTTGCTGTGATCAATCACTGTCTCCTCTTACTGTGTGATCAATCACTGTCTCCTCTTACCGTGTGATCAATCACTGTCTCCTCTTACTGTGATCAATCACTTCCTCAACTTACTATGTGATCAATCACTGTCTCATCTTACTATGATCGATCATTGTTTCCACTTTCTGTGATAAATCACTGCCTCTTCTTATTGTGCCAAATCACTGTCTCTTCTTACTGTGATCAATTACTGTCTCCTCTTACTGTGTGATCTATCACTGTCTCCTCTTACTGTGTGATCAATCACTGTCTCCTCTTACTGTGATCAATCACTGACTCCTCTTACTGTGTGATCAATCACTGTCTCCTGTTCCTGTGTGATCAATCATTGTCTCATCTTAATGTGTGATCAATCACTGTCTCCTCTTACTGTATGATCAATCACTGTCTCCTCTAACTGTGTGATCAATCACTGTCTCCTCTTACTGTGATCAATCACTGTCTCCTCTTACTGTGTGATCTTGTATCCTCTTACTGTGTGATCAATCACTGTCTCCTCTTACTGTGATTAATCAGTGTCTCATCTTACTCTAAACAATCACTTTCTCCTCCTACTGTGATCAATCAGTGTCTCCTCTGACTGTGATCAATCACTGTCTCCTCTTACTGTGATCAATCACTGTCTCCTCTTACTGTGATCAATCACTGTCTCTTCTTACTGTGATCAATCACTGCCTCCTCTTACTGTGTGATCAATCACTGTCTCCTCTTACTGTGCGATCAGTCACTGTCTCCTCTTACTGTGATCAATCACTGTCTCCTCTTACTCTGTGATCAGTCTCCTCTTACTGTGATCAATCACTTTCTCCTTACTGTGTGATCAATCACTGAATCTTCTTGCTGCATGATCAGTCACTGTCTCCTCTTACTGTGATCAATCACTGTCTCCTCTTACTGTGATCAATCGCTGTCTCCTCTTGCTGTGATCAATCACTGTCTCCTCTCACTGTGTGATCAATCACTGTCGCCTCTTACCGTGTGATCAATCACTGTCTCCTCTTTCCGTGTGATCAATCACTGTCTCTTACTGTGTGATCAATCACTGTCTCTTACTGTGATCAATCACTATCTCCTCTTACTGTGTGATCAATCACTGTCTCCTCTTACTATGATCAATCACTGTCTCCTCTTACTGTGATCAATCACTGCCTGCTCTTACTGTGATCAATCACTCTCTCCTCTTACTGTGTGATCAATCACTGTCTCCTCTTACTATGATCAATCACTGTATCCCCTTTCTGTGATCAATCACTGTCTCCTCTTACTGTGTGATCAATCACTGTCTCCTCTTACTGTGTGATCAATCACTGTCTCCTCTTACTATGATCAATCACTGTATCCCCTTTCTGTGATCAATCACAGTCTCCTCTTACTGTGATCAATCACTGTCTCCTCTTACTCTGTGATCAATCACTGTCTCCTCTTACTGTGATCAATCAGTGTCTCTTCTTATTGTGATCAACCACTGCCTCCAGTTACTGTGTGATCAATCACTGTCTCCTCTTACTTTGATCAATCACTGTTTCCTCTTACTGTGATCAATCACTGTCTCCTCTTACTGTGTGATCAATCACTGTCTCCTCTTTCTGTGATCAATCACTGCCTCCTCTTACTGTGTGATCAATCACTGTCTCCTCTTACTGTGATCAATCACTGTCTCCTCTTACTGTGATCAATCACTGCCTCCTCTTACCGTGTGATCAATCACTGCCTCCTCTTACTGTGATCAATCACTGTCTCTTCTTACTACGATCAATCACTGCCTCCAATTACTGTGTGATCAATCACATCTCCTCTTACTGTGATCAATCACTGTGTCCTCTTACTGTGATGAATCACTGCTTCTTACTGTGTGATCAATCACTGTCTCCTCTTACATTCTGATCAATCACTGTCTCCTCTTTCTGTGCGATCAATCACTGTCTCTTACTGTGTGATCAATCACTGTCTCTTACTGTGATCAATCACTCACTCCTCTTACTGTGTGATCAATCACTGTCTCCTCTTACTGTGATCAATCACTGTCTCCTCTTACTGTGTTCAATCACTGCCTGCTCTTACTGTGATCAATCACTCTCTCCTCTTACTGTGTGATCAATCACTGTCTCCTCTTACTATGATCAATCACTGTATCCCCTTTCTGTGATCAATCACTGTCTCCTCTTACTGTGTGATCAATCACTGTCTCCTCTCACTGAGTGATCAATCACTGTCTCCTCTTACTGTGATCAATCACTGTCTCCTCTTACTGTGATCAATCGGTGTCTCTTCTTATTGTGATCAATCACTGCCTCCAGTTACTGTGTGATCAATCACTGTCTCCTCTTACTATGATCAATCACTGTTTCCTCTTACTGTGTTCAATCACTTTCTCCTCTTACTGTGTGATCAATCCCTGCCCCCTCTTACTGTGATCAATCACTGTCTCCTCTTTCTGTGATCAATCACTGCCTCCTCTTACTGTGTGATCAATCACTGTCTCCTCTTATTGTAATCAATCACTGTCTCCTCTTACTGTGATCAATCTCTGTCTCCTTTATCTGTGCGATCAATCACTGTCTCCTCTTACTGTGTGATCAATCATTGTCTCCTCTTACTGTGATCAATCACTGTCTCCTCTTTCTGTGATCAATCACTGCCTCCTCTTACTCTGTGATCAATCACTGTCTCCTCTTATTGTGATCAATCACTGTCTCCTCTTACTGTGTGATCAATCACTGTCTCCTCTTACTGTGTGACCAATCACTGTCTCCTCTACCTGTGAGAACCATCACTCTATCCTCCTACTGTGTGATGAATCACTGTCTCCTCTTACTGTGATCAATCACTGTCTCCTCTTACTGTGATCAATCACTGTCTCCTCTTCCTGTGATCAATCACTGTCTCCTCTTACTCTGTGATCAATCACTGTCTCCTCTTACTGTGTGATCAATCACTGTCTCCTCTTACTGTGCGATCAATCACTGTCTCCTCTTACTGTGTGATCAATCATTGTCTCCTCTTACTGTGATCAATCACTGTCTCCTCTTTCTGTGATCAATCACTGCCTCCTCTTACTCTGTGATCAATCACTGTCTCCTCTTACTGTGTGATCAATCACTGTCTCCTCTTACTGTGTGATCAATCATTGTCTCCTCTTACTGTGATCAATCACTGTCTCCTCTTTCTGTGATCAATCACTGTCTCCTCTTATTGTGATCAATCACTGTCTCCTCTTACTGTGTGATCAATCACTGTCTCCTCTTACTGTGTGACCAATCACTGTCTCCTCTACCTGTGAGAACCATCACTCTATCCTCCTACTGTGTGATGAATCACTGTCTCCTCTTACTGTGATCAATCACTGTCTCTTCTTACTGTTTGATCAATCACTGTCTCCTCTTACATTCTGATCAATCACTGTCTCCTCTTTCTGTGCGATCAATCACTGTCTCCTCTTACTGTATGATCAATCACTGCCTCCTCTTACTCTGATCAATCACTGTCTCTTCTTAATGTGATCAATCACTGTCTCCTCTTACTGTGTGATCAATCTCTTTCTCTTTACTGTGTGATCAATCACTGTCTCCTCTTACTGTGATCAATCAGTGCCTCCTCTTACTCTGTGATCAATCACTGTCTCCTCTTACTGTGTGATCAATCACTGTCTCTTACTGTGTGATCAGTCACTGTCTCCTCTTACTGCGTGATCAATCACTGTCTCCTCTTACTGTGATCAATCATTGTGTCTTCTTACTGTGATCATCACTGTCTCTTCTTACTGTGATCAATCACTGCCTCCACTTACTGTGTGATCAATCACTGTCTTCTCTTACTGTGATCAATCACGGTCTCCTCTTGCTGTGTGATCAATCACTGTCTCCTCTTGCTATGTGATCAATCACTGTCTCCTCTTGCTGTGTGATCAATCACTGTCTCCACTTCCTGTGTGATTAATCACTGTCTCCTCTTGCTGTGTGATCAATGACTGTCTCCTCTTCCTGTGTGATCAATCACTGTCTCATTTTAATGTGTGATCCATCACTGTTGCATCTTACTGTGTGATCAATCATTGTCTCCTCTTACTCTGTGATAAATCACAGTTGCATCTTACTGTATGATCAATCACTGTCTCCTCTTCCTGTGTGATCAACCACTGTCTCCTCTTCCTGTGTGATCAATCACTGTCTCCTCTTACTGTGTGATCAATCACTGTCTCCTCTTACTGTGATCAATCACCGTCTCCTCTTACTGAGATCAATCACTGCCTCCTCGTACTCTGTGATCAATCACTGTCTCCTCTTACTGTGTGATCAATCACTGTATCCCATTACTGTGATCAATCACTGTCTCCTCTTACTGTGATCAATCACTGTCTGCTCTTACTGTGATCAGTCACTGTCTCCTCTTACTGCGTGATCAATCACTGTCTCCTCTTACTGTGTGATCAATCACTGTCTCCTCTTACTGTGATCAATCACTGTCTCCTCTTACTGTGTGATCAATCACTGTCTCCTCTTACTGTGTGATCAATCACTGTCTCCTCTTACTGTGATCAATCACTTTCTCCTCTTACTGTGATCAATCACTGTCTCCTCTTTTGGTAAGGCCAAATAAATGAACAAATAAACCGTAACTAAACCACTCACAATCTTTAAATAAACCTTAACAAATCAAATTAAAATTTTGGTTGTTTAATCCAATTATGCTCTCCAGTCCCCGCGGCGCCCACTGGTCACGGAAGTGCTCGAGCGCGCCGGCGGACGCAGCGTGCTCCATCTCCAGGGCCACCCGGGCGCGAACATGGCCGCGGAAGAGAGGGAGGCAATCTGGCTGGATGACCCCCTCGACCGCCCGCTGCCTAGACCAATTAATGGCTTTTTTTGCCAGGCCCAGGAGCAGACCCACGAGGAGGTCCTCCAACCTGCCCGCTCCCCTCCGCACCGGGTGACCGTAGATGAAGAGCGTGGGACTGAAGTGCAACCAAAAATCGAGGAGCAGCCCCTTCAAATAATGGAAGAGGGGCTGCAACCTTTCACACTCAACATAAACATGAATAACGGACTCCTCCAGACCGCAGAACAAACAGGCGGTCTGGGAGTCCGTGAACCTAATTAACAATATATTGCACGGGACTGCTCCGTGCAACACCCTCCAGGCCAAGTCCCCAATAGAACAAGGGAGGACTCCCGCATAGAGAGCCCTCCATTGGGGACCTCTGCCTCCGCCGGAAGGCAAAACGGCACGCCACGGCGTGTCTGGACGGCGGGCGAAGATGACAAAGTGGAAAGTGTGCAGGAGCAGCCCTTACAGGAAACCCCTCCATGCGGAATGAAAAGGCACGGAGGGCATCTCCTCGAGACGGCTCAAGTTGTGAGGCGCCGGTTCCCGAGGGGGGTTTCGGGGCAGGGCGCCGATAAGGAATTCCGTCCGAACGGGGGAAAGCTCGGACGGGATCGCCCCACGCGCTTGAGCCGCCTCGATACACCTCGTGGCGCCGGGGTGCAGCGTCGCTTTCACCGACTCGATGGCATCGACCGCGAGCCGGACGTTGTCCCAAGACATGCGCCGCGCCAACTCCTCCGGCGCCATCCAGCCCGCTCCTCCGCCATCGAGTAGGTCCCCGACTCTAGTCACCTTGCCAGGCACAGCCCTGCGTTCCGCCAGCCACCCGAACTCGCGGACGTGGAGGTGCGGATTCCTGAACAGCGGCTCCCGAAGGACAGCCGCCATTCCTGACGGGGGAGAGCTCCGCCAGTAGGCGACGTAGTTCCAAACCCATAGCAGTTCCTGGTAGAAGACAGGCAGCTCCCGCAGGCTGGTACGCCTGCCGCCCACTTCCAAAAACAGGAGCTGCATGTCGTAATTGAGGCCGTGCAGCTGGCGGAAAATGTACGTCGCCAGCGCACACCATCTCGGAGGATTCTCGACGTACAGGTATCTCTGCAGCATCCGAAGACGGAAAGTCGCAGCCTGGGTGCGGAGGCACACCAACGCCTGACCGCCCTCCCTAAGCCGGAGACTCAGAACCGCGGCAGAGACCCAGTGCATCCTTTTGTCCCAGAAGAAGTCGACGAGCTTCTTCTGTATCTTGGCGACAAATGCAGGGGGAGGGATCAAAGTGACCAGCCGGTACCACAACATGGCGGCTACCAGCTGGTTTATGACCAGCGCTCGACCCCTGTAGGACAACACTCGGAGCAGTCCAGTCCAGCGTCCTAAGCGAGTGGTGACTTTGGCGTCCAACTCTTGCCAGTTCGCCGGCCAGGCGTCCTCGGCAGGGCTGAGGTAGACTCCCAAGTAGAGGAGGTGCGTGGTGCTCCAGGCAAAGGGCCTGAACTCCTCCGGCAGGGAGTCCACCTGCCACTGACCCACCAGGAGTCCAGAACATTTCTCCCAGTTGATCTTGGCGGAGGATGCGTCTGAGTAAATCTGCTGGCATTCCCGCATCCTCCGCAAGTCAGCGGGATCCGTGACCGTGAGGAGCACGTCATCGGCGTAAGCCGAGAGGACCACCTCCACGCCCGGCCCTTGCAGAGCCAGTCCCGTCAACCTCTTCCGCAAGAGGCGCAGGAAAGGCTCTACGCAAACGGCGTATAACTGGCCGGACATGGGGCATCCCTGATGCAACCACCTCCCGAAGCGAAGGGGCGCCGTCAAGGACCCGTTAACTTTAATCAGACACTCTGCGGCAGCGTACAGAAGTCGGATCCGGGCGACAAAATGCGTCCCGAACCCAAATGCGCGCAGAGTCCCGAAGAGATACTCGTGATCCACCCTGTCGAATGCCTTCTCCTGATCCAGGGAAAGGAAGGCGACCGGCAGACCAGCCCTCTGGGAATGGTGGCCCAGGTCCCGGACCAGATGGATGTTATCGTGGATGGTCCGGCCCGGGACCGTGTAGGACTGGTCGGGGTGGATCATGTGGGCCAGCACGGCGCCTAGGCGAGCAGACATAGCCCTGGCAAAGATTTTATAGTCTGTGCTGAGGAGGGAGACCGGGCGCCAGTTCTTAAGGAGGCGGAGATCGCCCTTCTTAGGCAGCAGGACAATAACCGACCTGCGCCAAGAGAGGGGCATCTCCCCGGTCGCCAAACTTTCCCTCAGGACCCGCGCGTAGTCGCCCCCCAAGACATCCCAGAACGCCCTGTGGAACTCCACGGTCAGCCCGTCCAGCCCCGGCGACTTTCCCCTGGAGAGCTGGCGGAGGGCGCCGGTCAGCTCCTCCAGACTCAGAGGAGCGTCCAACTTTTCGGCGCCCTCCAGGCCGACCTTCGGCAGGTCCTCCCACAAAACTCTGCGCGCAGCCTCGCTGGACGGATCCGGAGAGAACAGAGCCCCGTAATAGGCGCGGGCCTCCGCACTGATTCCCTCCGGATCCGAGACCAGAGATCCGTTGTCGGCCAGCAGCCCCAAGAGCTGCTTACGGACCCCCTGTCTTTTTTCCAGCGAGTAGAAGAAGGGGGAGCCGCGGTCCAGGTCCCGCAGGAACTGGATCCGCGACCTCACGTACGCACCTCGGGACCCGACAATCTGCAGGTCCTTCAGCGTGCCCTTCTTCTCTTCGTACACCATCCGCAGGGCCGGGTCCTTGAAGACTTGACCGAGACGGGACTCCAGGTCGAGCACCTCCTTCTCCAACCGCCCGACCCGAGCCTCCCGCCTCTTGGTCGACCCCTTCGCGCACTCCTGACAGAAGAGACAGACGTGAGCCTGTCCCACGTCCCACCATAGCCTCAAGGAGGGCAAGCCCCCCTGCTTTCTTCTCCAGTCAGCCCAGAACCGGCGAAACGAATCCTGGAACCGCGCATCATCCAGCAGCCGGTTATTAAAATGCCAGTACGCGGACCCCCCCTGTGCGCGCAGCGGAGCGAGCTCCACCCACACCAGGTGGTGGTCCGTGCACGGCACCGGCCGCATGGAAGCTGCCTGAATGCAGGAGACGTACGCCCGGGAAATATAAAGGCGGTCGATCCTGCCCCATCCTCCTCCAGACCTCACGCTAGTGAAGGCGCTGGAGTCGGGGTGGAGATGTCGCCAGACGTCCACCAAGTCGAAGGACCCAACCAGGTCCCTCAACTTCTCCATCGCCGCCGGGCATCGCTGGGGGGCCGAACGGTCCCTCGCCTCGAGGGTGCAGTTCAAATCCCCCCCGCGGATGACGTCAATCACTGTCTCCTCTTACTGTGATCAATCACTGTCTCCTCTTACTGTAATCAATCACTGTCTCCTCTTACTGTGATCAATCACTGTCTCCTCTTACTGTGATCAATCACTGTCTCCTCTTACTGTGATCAATCACTGTCTCCTCTTACTGTGATCAATCACTGTCTCCTCTTACTGTGTGATCAATCATTGTATCCCCTTACTGTGATCAATCACTGTCTCCTCTTACTGTGATCAATCACTGTCTCCCCATACTGTGTGTTCAATCACTGTCTCTTACTGTGATCAAGCACTGTCTCCTCTTACTGTGTGATCAATCATTGTATCCCCTTACTGTGATCAATCACTGTCTGCTCTTACTGTGATCAATCACTGTCTCCTCTTACTGTCATCAATCACTGTCTCTTCTTACTGTGATCAATCACTGTCTCTTCTTACTGTGATCAATCACTGTCTCTTCTTACTGTGATCAATCACTGTCTCTTCATACTGTGATAAATCACTGTTTCATCTTACTGTGTGATCAATCACTGTCTCCTCTTCCTGTGTGATCAATCATTGTCTCCTCTTACTGTGTGATCAATCACTGTCTCCTCTTACTGTGTGATCAATCACTGTCTCCTCTTACTGCGATCAATCACTGTCTCCTCTTACATTCTGATCAATCACTGTCTCCTCTTTCTGTGCGATCAATCACTGTCTCTTACTGTGTGATCAATCACTGTCTCTTACTGTCATCAATCACTGTCTCCTCTTACTGTGTGATCAATCACTGTCTCCTCTTACTGTGATCAATCACTGTCTCCTCTTCCTGTGTGACGAATCACTGTCTCCTCTTACAGTGATCAATCACTGTCTCCTCTTACTGTGATCAATCACTGTCTCTTTTTAATGTGATTAATCACTGCCTCCTCTTACCGTGTGATCAATCACTGTCTCCTCTTACTGTGTGATCAATCACTGTCTCCTCTTACTGTGTGATCAATCACTGTCTCCTCTTACTGTGTGATCAATTACTGTCTCCCCTTACTGTGAGAAACATCACTGTGTCCTCCTACTGTGTGATCAATCACTGTCTCCTCTTACTGTGTGATCAATCACTGTCTCCTCTTACTGTGATCAATCACTGTCTCCTCTTCCTGTGATCAATCACTGTCTCCTCTTACTCTGTGATCAATCACTGTCTCCTTTTACTGTGTGATCAATCATTGTCTCCTCTTACTGTGCGATCAATCACTGTCTCCTCTTCCTATGTGATCAATCACTGTCCTGTAAAGGTCACCGGTGGGACCAACAAGCAAAGGGAACCTTGGATGACAAGGGACATACAAAAATGCATTAGAAATAAAAGGGGGGCTTTTGGCAGTTACAAAAGACTAAAGACGGAAGAAGCCCTAGAGGGGTATAAAAAGTGCAGGGGCATACTTAAAAAAGAAATTAGGAGGGTGAGGAGGGGCCATGAAATAACACTGGTGAGCAAAATAAAGGAAAATCCTAAGATGTTTTATAAGTATATTAAGGGCAAGAGGATAACCAGGGAAAGGGTAGGGCCCATTAGGGACCAAAGTGGCAATCTGTGTGTAGAGTCAGATGATGTAGGCGGGGTTTTAAATGAATTTTTTGCATCTGTGTTCACTATGGAGAAAGACGATGCAGACATAGAAATCGGGCAAGGGGACTGTGACACACTTGAACATATTAGCATCGAGAGGGAGGAGGTGCTAGCGGTTTTAGCAGGCCAAAAAGTGGATAAATTCCCAGGCCCGGACGAGATGTATCCCAGGCTGCTGTGGGAGGCAAAGGAGGAGATTGCAGGGGCTCTGACACAAATTTTCAGAACCTCTCTGGCCACAGGGGATGTACCAGAGGACTGGAGAACAGCTAACGCAGTACCATTATTCAAGAAGGGTAGCAGGGATAAACCAGGGAATTACAGGCCAGTGAGCCTAACAGCTGTGGTAGGGAAATTATTGGAAAAAATTCTGAGGGACAAAATTAGTCTCCACTTGGAGAGGCAAGGATTAATTGGGGATAGTCAGCATGGCTTTGTCAAGGGTAAATCATGTCTGACAAATCTGATTGAATTTTTCGAGGGTGTGACTAGGGGGGTGGATGAGGGAAATGCTGTGGATGTGGTTTACATGGACTTCAGTAAAGCTTTTGACAAAGTCCCGCATAGGAGACTGGTCAAGAAGATAAGAGCCCATGGGATCCAGGGGGCCTTGGCGCGTTGGATCCTAAACTGGCTGAGTGGCAGGAGGCAGAGGGTGATGGTCGAAGGTTGCTTTTGTGACTGGAAGCCTGTGTCCAGTGGGGTACCTCAGGGATCGGTGCTGGGTCCCTTGTTGTTTGTGATCTACATAAATGACTTGGATGAGAATGTAAAAGGTATGATCAGTAAGTTCGCAGACGACACGAAAATTGGTGGGGTGGTAAATTGCGAGGAGGAAAGCCTCAGGCTACAGGACGATATAAACGGGTTGGTCAGATGGGCGGAAATGTGGCAAATGGAATTTAACCCTGAAAAGTGCGAGGTGATGCATTTTGGACGGACAAATAAGGTAAGGGAATACACAATGAGTGGTAGGACCCTAGGAAGTACAGAGGGTCAGAGGGACCTTGGTGTACATGTACATAGATCCCTGAAGGCAGCGGAACAGGTAGATAAGGTGGTTAAAAAGGCATATGGGATACTTGCCTTCATTAGCCGAGGCTTGGAATATAAGAGCAGGGAGGTTATGATGGAGCTGTACAAAATGCTGGTGAGGCCACAGCTGGAGTACTGTGTGCAGTTCTGGTCGCCTCACTATAGGAAGGATGTGATTGCTTTGGAGAGGGTGCAGAGAAGATTCACCAGGATGTTACCTGGGATGGAGCGCCTCAGCTATGAAGAGAGGCTGGACAGGCTGGGGTTGTTTTCCTTGGAGCAAAGAAGGCTGAGGGGGGACCTGATTGAGGTGTACAAAATGATGAGGGGCATAGATAGGGTAGATAAAGAGGAACTTTTCCCCTTAGTAGGGGGGTCAATAACAAGGGGGCATAGATTCAGGGTAAGGGGCAGGAGATTTAGAGGGGATTTGAGGAGGAACTTTTTCACCCAGAGGGTGGTTGGAATGTGGAACTCAATGCCTGAAAGGGCGGTAGAGGCAGGAACCCTCACAACATTCAAGAAGCATTTGGATGAGCACTTGAAATGCCATTGCATACAAGGCTATGGACCAAATGCTGGAAAATGGGATAAGACTGGACAGGGATGGATGGGCGGCGTGGACACGATGGGCCGAAGGGCCTCTTTCTGTGCTGTTAAACTCTATGACTCTATGACTCTTACTGTGATGAATCACTGTCTCCTCTTACTGTGATGAATCACTGTCTCCTCTTACTGTGATCAATAACTGTCTCCTCTTACTGTGATCAATCAGTGCCTCCTCGGACACTGTGATCAATCACTGTCTCCTCTTACTGTGTGATCAATCACTGTATCCCCTTACTGTGATCAATCACTGTCTCCTCTTATTGTGCAATCAGTCACTGTCTCCTCTTAATGTGTGATCAATCACTGTCTCCTCTTAATGTGGTCAATCACTGTCTCCTCTTACTGTGTGATCAATCACTGTCTCTTACTGTGATCAATCACTGTCTCCTCTTACTGTGATCAATCACTGTCTCCTCTTACTGTGATCAATCACTGTCCTCTTACTGTGTGATCAATCACTGTCTCCTCTTACTGTGTGATCAGTCACTGTCTCCTGTTACTGTGATCAATCACTGTCTCCTCTTACTCTGTGATCAATCACTATCTCCTCTTACTGTGTGATCAATCACTGTCTCCTCTTACTGTGATCAATCAATCTCTCCTCTTACTGTGCAATCAATCACTGTCTCCTCTTACTGGGTGATCAATCACTGTCTCCTCTTACTCTGCGATCAATCACTGTCTCCTCTTACTGTGATCATCACTGTCTCCTCTTACTGTGATCAATCACTGTCTCCTTTTACTGTGTTATCAATCACTGTCTCCTCTTACTGGGTGATCAGTCATTGTCTCCTCTTACCGTGTGATCAATCACTGTCTCCTCTTACTGTGATCAATCACTCTCTCCTCTTACTGTGCAATCAATCACTGTCTCCTCTTACTGGGTGATCAATCACTGTCTCCTCTTACTCTGCGATCAATCACTGTCTCCTCTTACTGTGTTATCAATCACTGTCTCCTCTTACTGGGTGATCAATCATTGTCTCCTCTTACCGTGTGATCAATCACTGTCTCCTCTTCCTGTGATCACTCACTGTCTCCTCTTACTGTGATCAATCACTGTCTCCTCTTACTGCGTGATCAATCACTGTCTCCTGTTACTGTGTGATCAATCACTGTCTCCTCTTACTGTGATCAATCACTGTCTCTTACTGTGATCAATCACTGTCTCCTCTTACTGTGATCAATCACTGTCTCCTCTTACTGTGATCAATCACTGTCTCCTCTTACTGTGTGATCAATCATTGTATCCCCTTACTGTGATCAATCACTGTCTCCTCATACTGTGTGTTCAATCACTGTCTCTTACTGTGATCAATCACTGTCTCCTCTTACTGTGTGAACAATCACTATCTCCTCTTACTGTGTGATCAATCACTGTCTCCTCTTACTGTGATCAATCACTGTCTCATCTTACTGTGATCAATCACTGTCTCCGCTTACTGGGTGATCAATCACTGTCTCCTCTTACTGGGTGATCAATCACTGTCTCCTCTTCCTGTGATCAATCACTGTCTCCTCTTACTCTGTGATCAATCACTGTCTCCTCTTACTGTGTGATCAATCACTGTCTCCTCTTACTGTGTGATCAATCACTGTCTCCTCTTACTGTGATCAATCACTGTCTCCTCTTACATTCTGATCAATCACTGTCTCTTTCTGTGCGATCAATCACTGTCTCTTACTGTCTGATCCATCACTGTCTCTTACTGTGATCAATCACTGTCTCCCCTTACTGTGATCAATCACTCTCTCCTCTTACTGTGTGATCAATCACTGTCTCCTCTTACTGTGTTATCAATCGCTGTCTCATCTTAATGTGATCAATCACTGTCTCCTGTTGCTGTGATCAATCACTGTCTCATCTTACTGTGATCAATCACTGTCTCCCCTTACTGTGATCAATCACTCTCTCCTCTTACTGTGTGATCAATCACTGCCTCCTCTTACTGTGTGATCAATCACTGTCTCCTCTTAATGTGATCAATCACTGTCTCCTCTTGCTGTGATAAGTAACTGTCTCCTCTTACTGCGTGATCAATCACTGTCTCCTCTAACTGTGTGATCAATCACTGCCTCCTCTTACTGTGATCAATCAATGTCTCTTCTTACTGTGATCGATCAGTGCCTCCTCTTACTGTGATCAATAACTGTCTCCTCTTACTGTGAGCAATCACTGCCTCCTCTTACTGTAATCAATCAGTGTCTCTTCTTACTGTGATCAATCACTGCCTCCACTTACTATGTGATCAATCACTGTTTCCTCTTTCTGTGATCAATCACTGTCTCCTCTTACTGTGATCAATCACTGTCTCCTCTTACTGTGATCAATCACTGTCTCTTCTTACTGTGATCAATCACTGTCTCATCTAACTGTGATCAATCACTGTCTCCTCTTACTGTGTGATCAATCACTGTCTCCTTTTTCTGTGCGATCAATCACTATCTCCTCTTACTGTGTGATCAATCACTGCCTCTTACTGTGATCAATCACTATCTCCTCTTACTGTGTGATCAATCACTATCTCCTCTTACTGTGATTAATCACTGTATCCCCTTACTGTGATCAATCACTGTCTCCTCTGACTGTGTGATCAATCACTGTCTCTTTCTGTGATCAATCACTGTCTCCTCTTACTGTGTGATCAATCACGGTCTCCTCTTACTGTGATCAATCACTGTCTCCTCTTATTGTGTGATCAATCACTGTCTCCTCTTCCTGTGTGACGAATCACTGTCTCCTCTTACAGTGATCAATCACTGTCTCCTCTTACTGTGATCAATCACTGTCTCATCTTAATGTGATCAATCACTGCCTCCTCTTACCGTGTGATCAATCACTGTCTCCTCTTACTGTGTGATCAATCACTGTCTCCTCTTACTGTGTGATCAATCACGGTCTCCTCTTACTGTGTGATCAATCACTGCCTCCTCTTACTGTGATCAATCACTGTCTCCTCTTACTGTGATCAATCACTGTCTCCTCTTACTGTGATCAATCACTGTCTCCTCTTACTGATCAATCCCTGTCTCCTCTTAATGTGATCAATCACTGTCTCCTCTTACTCTGCGATCAATCACTGTCTCCTCTTACTGTGGTCAATCACTGTCTCCTCTTACTGTGTGATCAATCATTGTCTCCTCTTACTGTGCGATCAATCACTGTCTCCTCTTACTGTGCGATCAATCACTGTCTCCTCTTAATGCGATGAATCACTGTCTCCTCTTACTGTGTGATCAATCATTGTATCCCCTTACTGTGATCAATCACTGTCTCCTCATACTGTGTGTTCAATCACTGTCTCTTACTGTGATCAATCACTGTCTCCTCTTACTGTGTGAACAATCACTATCTCCTCTTACTGTGTGATCAATCACTGTCTCCTCTTACTGTGATCAATCACTGTCTCATCTTACTGTGATCAATCACTGTCTCCGCTTACTGGGTGATCAATCACTGTCTCCTCTTACTGGGTGATCAATCACTGTCTCCTCTTCCTGTGATCAATCACTGTCTCCTCTTACTCTGTGATCAATCACTGTCTCCTCTTACTGTGTGATCAATCACTGTCTCCTCTTACTGTGTGATCAATCACTGTCTCCTCTTACTGTGATCAATCACTGTCTCCTCTTACATTCTGATCAATCACTGTCTCTTTCTGTGCGATCAATCACTGTCTCTTACTGTCTGATCCATCACTGTCTCTTACTGTGATCAATCACTGTCTCCCCTTACTGTGATCAATCACTCTCTCCTCTTACTGTGTGATCAATCACTGTCTCCTCTTACTGTGTTATCAATCACTGTCTCATCTTAATGTGATCAATCACTGTCTCCTCTTGCTGTGATCAATCACTGTCTCATCTTACTGTGATCAATCACTGTCTCCCCTTACTGTGATCAATCACTCTCTCCTCTTACTGTGTGATCAATCACTGCCTCCTCTTACTGTGTGATCAATCACTGTCTCCTCTTAATGTGATCAATCACTGTCTCCTCTTGCTGTGATAAATAACTGTCTCCTCTTACTGCGTGATCAATCACTGTCTCCTCTAACTGTGTGATCAATCACTGCCTCCTCTTACTGTGATCAATCAATGTCTCTTCTTACTGTGATCGATCAGTGCCTCCTCTTACTGTGATCAATAACTGTCTCCTCTTACTGTGAGCAATCACTGCCTCCTCTTACTGTAATCAATCAGTGTCTCTTCTTACTGTGATCAATCACTGCCTCCACTTACTATGTGATCAATCACTGTTTCCTCTTTCTGTGATCAATCACTGTCTCCTCTTACTGTGATCAATCACTGTCTCCTCTTACTGTGATCAATCACTGTCTCTTCTTACTGTGATCAATCACTGTCTCATCTAACTGTGATCAATCACTGTCTCCTCTTACTGTGTGATCAATCACTGTCTCCTTTTTCTGTGCGATCAATCACTATCTCCTCTTACTGTGTGATCAATCACTGCCTCTTACTGTGATCAATCACTATCTCCTCTTACTGTGTGATCAATCACTATCTCCTCTTACTGTGATTAATCACTGTATCCCCTTACTGTGATCAATCACTGTCTCCTCTGACTGTGTGATCAATCACTGTCTCTTTCTGTGATCAATCACTGTCTCCTCTTACTGTGTGATCAATCACGGTCTCCTCTTACTGTGATCAATCGCTGTCTCCTCTTATTGTGTGATCAATCACTGTCTCCTCTTCCTGTGTGACGAATCACTGTCTCCTCTTACAGTGATCAATCACTGTCTCCTCTTACTGTGATCAATCACTGTCTCATCTTAATGTGATCAATCACTGCCTCCTCTTACCGTGTGATCAATCACTGTCTCCTCTTACTGTGTGATCAATCACTGTCTCCTCTTACTGTGTGATCAATCACGGTCTCCTCTTACTGTGTGATCAATCACTGCCTCCTCTTACTGTGATCAATCACTGTCTCCTCTTACTGTGATCAATCACTGTCTCCTCTTACTGTGATCAATCACTGTCTCCTCTTACTGATCAATCCCTGTCTCCTCTTAATGTGATCAATCACTGTCTCCTCTTACTCTGCGATCAATCACTGTCTCCTCTTACTGTGGTCAATCACTGTCTCCTCTTACTGTGTGATCAATCATTGTCTCCTCTTACTGTGCGATCAATCACTGTCTCCTCTTACTGTGCGATCAATCACTGTCTCCTCTTAATGCGATGAATCACTGTCTCCTCTTACTTTGTGATCAATCACTGTCTCCGCTTTCTGTGCGATCAGTCACTGTCTCCTCTTACTGTGTGATCGATCACTGTCTCTTACTGTGATCAATCACTGTCTCCTCTTACTGTGATCAATCACTGTCTCCTCTTACTGTGATCAATCACTGTCTCCTCTTACTGTGATCAATCACTGCCTCCTCGTACACTGTGATCAATCACTGTCGCCTCTTACTGTGTGATCAATCACTGTATCCCCTTACTGTGATCAACCACTGTCTCCTCTTACTGTGCAATCAATCACTGTCTCCTCTTACTGTGATCAATCACTGTCTCCTCGCAGTCTGTGATCAATCACTGTCTCCTCTTACTGTGTGATCAATCACTATCTCCTCTTACTGTGTGATCAATCACTGTCTCCTCTTACTGTGATCAATCACTCTCTCCTCTTACTGTGTGATCAATCACTGTCTCCTCTTACTGCGTGATCAATCACTGTATCCCCTTTCTGTGATCAATCACTGTCTCCTCTTACTGTGTGATCAATCACTGTCTCCTCTTACTGGGTGATCAATCACTGTCTCCTCTTACTCTGCGATCAAACACTGTCTCCTCTTACTGTGATCAATCACTGTCTCCTCTTACTGTGATCAATCACTGCCTCCTCGTACACTGTGATCAATCACTGTTGCCTCTTACTGTGTGATCAATCACTGTATCCCCTTACTGTGATCAATCACTGTCTCCTCCTACTGTGTGTTCAATTACTGTCTCTTACTGTGATCAAGCACTGTCTCCTCTTACTGTGTGATCAGTCACTGTCTCCTGTTACTGTGATCAATCACTGTCTCCTCTTACTGTGTGATCAATCACTATCTCCTCTTACTGGGTGGTCAATCACTGTCTCCTCTTTCTGTGATCAATCACTGTCTCTTCTGACTGTGATCAATCACTGTCTCCTCTTACTGATCAATCACTGTCTCCTCTTAATGTGTATTCAATCACTGTCTCCTCTTACTGTGATCAATCACTGTCTCCTCTTACCGTATGATCAATCACTGTCTCCTCTTACTGTGTGATCAGTCACTGTCTCCTCTTACTGTGATCAATCACTGTCTCCATTTACTGTGTGATCAATCACTGTTGCATCTTACTGGGTGGTCAATCACTGTCTCCCCTTCCTGTGTGATAAATCATTGTCTCCTCTTACTGTGCGATCAATCAGTGTCTCCTCTTATAGTGTGATCAATCACTGCCTCTTACTGTGATGAATCACTGTCGCCTCTTACTGTGATACATCACTGTCTCCTCTTACTGTGATCAATCACTGCCTCCTCGTACACTGTGATCAACCACTGTATCCCCTTACTGTGATCAATCACTGTCTCCTGTTACTGTGCAATCAATCACTGTCTCCTCCTATTGTGTGATCAATCACTGTCTCTTACTGTGATCAATCACTGTCTCCTCTTAGTGTGATCAATCACTGTCTCCTCTTACTGATCAATCACTGTCTCCTCTTAATGTGTATTCAATCACTGTCTCCTCTTACTGTGTGATCAATCATTGTATCCCCTTACTGTGATCAATCACTGTCTCCTCATACTGTGTGTTCAATCACTGTCTCTTACTGTGATCAATCACTGTCTCCTCTTACTGTGTGAACAATCACTATCTCCTCTTACTGTGTGATCAATCACTGTCTCCTCTTACTGTGATCAATCACTGTCTCATCTTACTGTGATCAATCACTGTCTCCTCTTACTGGGCGATCAATCACTGTCTCCTCTTACTGGGTGATCAATCACCGTCTCCTCTTTCTGTGATCAATCACTGTCTCCTCTTACTCTGTGATCAATCACTGTCTCCTCTTACTGTGTGATCAATCACTGTCTCCTCTTACTGTGTGATCAATCACTGTCTCCTCTTACTGTGATCAATCACTGTCTCCTCTTACATTCTGATCAATCACTGTCTCCTCTTTCTGTGCGATCAATCACTGTCTCTTACTGTCTGATCCATCACTGTCTCTTACTGTGATCAATCACTGTCTCCCCTTACTGTGATCAATCACTCTCTCCTCTTACTGTGTGATCAATCACTGTCTCCTCTTACTGTGTTATCAATCACTGTCTCATCTTAATGTGATCAATCACTGTCTCCTCTTGCTGTGATCAATCACTGTCTCATCTTACTGTGATCAATCACTGTCTCCCCTTACTGTGATCAATCACTCTCTCCTCTTACTGTGTGATCAATCACTGCCTCCTCTTACTGTGTGATCAATCACTGTCTCCTCTTAATGTGATCAATCACTGTCTCCTCTTGCTGTGATAAGTCACTGTGTCCTCTTACTGCGTGATCAATCACTGTCTCCTCTTACTGTGTGATCAATCACTGCCTCCTCTTACTGTGATCAATCACTGTCTCTTCTTACTGTGATCGATCAGCGCCTCCTCTTACTGTGATCAATAACTGTCTCCTCTTACTGTGAGCAATCACTGCCTCCTCTTACTGTAATCAATCAGTGTCTCTTCTTACTGTGATCAATCACTGCCTCCACTTACTATGTGATCAATCACTGTTTCCTCTTTCTGTGATCAATCACTGTCTCCTCTTACTGTGATCAATCACTGTCTCCTCTTACTGTGATCAATCACTGTCTCTTCTTACTGTGATCAATCACTGTCTCATCTAACTGTGATCAATCACTGTCTCCTCTTACTGTGTGATCAATCACTGTCTCCTCTTTCTGTGCGATCAATCACTATCTCCTCTTACTGTGTGATCAATCACTGCCTCTTACTGTGATCAATCACTATCTCCTCTTACTGTGTGATCAATCACTATCTCCTCTTACTGTGATTAATCACTGTATCCCCTTACTGTGATCAATCACTGTCTCCTCTGACTGTGTGATCAATCACTGTCTCTTTCTGTGATCAATCACTGTCTCCTCTTACTGTGTGATCAATCACGGTCTCCTCTTACTGTGATCAATCACTGTCTCCTCTTATTGTGTGATCAATCACTGTCTCCTCTTCCTGTGTGACGAATCACTGTCTCCTCTTACAGTGATCAATCACTGTCTCCTCTTACTGTGATCAATCACTGTCTCCTCTTAATGTGATCAATCACTGTCTCCTCTTGCTGTGATAAGTCACTGTGTCCTCTTACTGCGTGATCAATCACTGTCTCCTCTTACTGTGTGATCAATCACTGCCTCCTCTTACTGTGATCAATCACTGTCTCTTCTTACTGTGATCGATCAGTGCCTCCTCTTACTGTGATCAATAACTGTCTCCTCTTACTGTGAGCAATCACTGCCTCCTCTTACTGTAATCAATCAGTGTCTCTTCTTACTGTGATCAATCACTGCCTCCACTTACTATGTGATCAATCACTGTTTCCTCTTTCTGTGATCAATCACTGTCTCCTCTTACTGTGATCAATCACTGTCTCCTCTTACTGTGATCAATCACTGTCTCTTCTTACTGTGATCAATCACTGTCTCATCTAACTGTGATCAATCACTGTCTCCTCTTACTGTGTGATCAATCACTGTCTCCTCTTACTGTGTGATCAATCACTGTCTCCTCTTACTGTGTGATCAATCACGGTCTCCTCTTACTGTGTGATCAATCACTGCCTCCTCTTACTGTGATCAATCACTGTCTCCTCTTACTGTGATCAATCACTGTCTCCTCTTACTGTGATCAATCACTGTCTCCTCTTACTGATCAATCCCTGTCTCCTCTTAATGTGTATTCAATCACTGTCTCCTCTTACTGTGATCAATCACTGTCTCCTCTTACCGTATGATCAATCACTGTCTCCTCTTACTGAGTGATCAATCACTGTCTCCTCTTACTGTGTGATCAATCACTGTCTCCTCTTACTGTGATCAATCACTGTCTCCTCTTACTCTGCGATCAATCACTGTCTCCTCTTACTGTGGTCAATCACTGTCTCCTCTTACTGTGTGATCAATCATTGTCTCCTCTTACTGTGCGATCAATCACTGTCTCCTCTTACTGTGCGATCAATCACTGTCTCCTCTTAATGCGATGAATCACTGTCTCCTCTTACTTTGTGATCAATCACTGTCTCCGCTTTCTGTGCGATCAGTCACTGTCTCCTCTTACTGTGTGATCGATCACTGTCTCTTACTGTGATCAATCACTGTCTCCTCTTACTGTGATCAATCACTGTCTCCTCTTACTGTGATCAATCACTGTCTCCTCTTACTGTGATCAATCACTGCCTCCTCGTACACTGTGATCAATCACTGTCGCCTCTTACTGTGTGATCAATCACTGTATCCCCTTACTGTGATCAACCACTGTCTCCTCTTACTGTGCAATCAATCACTGTCTCCTCTTACTGTGATCAATCACTGTCTCCTCGCAGTCTGTGATCAATCACTGTCTCCTCTTACTGTGTGATCAATCACTATCTCCTCTTACTGTGTGATCAATCACTGTCTCCTCTTACTGTGATCAATCACTCTCTCCTCTTACTGTGTGATCAATCACTGTCTCCTCTTACTGCGTGATCAATCACTGTATCCCCTTTCTGTGATCAATCACTGTCTCCTCTTACTGTGTGATCAATCACTGTCTCCTCTTACTGGGTGATCAATCACTGTCTCCTCTTACTCTGCGATCAATCACTGTCTCCTCTTACTGTGATCAATCACTGTCTCCTCTTACTGTGATCAATCACTGCCTCCTCGTACACTGTGATCAATCACTGTTGCCTCTTACTGTGTGATCAATCACTGTATCCCCTTACTGTGATCAATCACTGTCTCCTCCTACTGTGTGTTCAATTACTGTCTCTTACTGTGATCAAGCACTGTCTCCTCTTACTGTGTGATCAGTCACTGTCTCCTGTTACTGTGATCAATCACTGTCTCCTCTTACTGTGTGATCAATCACTATCTCCTCTTACTGGGTGGTCAATCACTGTCTCCTCTTTCTGTGATCAATCACTGTCTCTTCTGACTGTGATCAATCACTGTCTACTCTTACTGATCAATCACTGTCTCGTCTTAATGTGTATTCAATCACTCTCTCCTCTTACTGTGATCAATCACTGTCTCCTCTTACCGTATGAACAATCACTGTCTCCTCTTACTGTGTGATCAATCACTGTCTCCTCTTACTGTGATCAATCACTGTCTCCATTTACTGTGTGATCAATCACTGTTGCATCTTACTGGGTGGTCAATCACTGTCTCCCCTTCCTGTGTGATAAATCATTGTCTCCTCTTACTGTGCGATCAATCAGTGTCTCCTCTTACTGTGTGATCAATCACTGCCTCTTACTGTGATGAATCACTGTCTCCTCTTACTGTGATACATCACTGTCTCCTCTTACTGTGATCAATCACTGCCTCCTCGTACACTGTGATCAACCACTGTATCCCCTTACTGTGATCAATCACTGTCTCCTGTTACTGTGCAATCAATCACTGTCTCCTCCTACTGTGTGATCAATCACTGTCACTTACTGTGATCAATCACTGTCTCCTCTTAGTGTGATCAACCACTGTCTCCTCTTACTGATCAATCACTGTCTCCTCTTAATGTGTATTCAATCACTGTCTCCTCTTACTGTGATCAATCACTGTCTCCTCTTACCGTATGATCAATCACTGTCTCCTCTTACTGAGTGATCAATCACTGTCTCCTCTTACTGTGTGATCAATCACTGTCTCCTCTTACTGTGATCAATCACTGTCTCCTCTTACTCTGCGATCAATCACTGTCTCCCCTTACTGTGATCAATCACTGTCTCCTCTCACTGTGATCAATCACTCGCTCCTCTTACTCTGTGATCAATCACTGTCTCCTCTTACTGTGTGATCAATCACTGTCTCCTCTTACTGTGTGATCAATCACTGTCTCCTCTTACTGTGATCAATCACTGTCTCCTCTTACATTCTGATCAATCACTGTCTCCTCTTTCTGTGCGATCAATCACTGTCTCTTACTGTCTGATCCATCACTGTCTCTTACTGTGATCAATCACTGTCTCCCCTTACTGTGATCAATCACTCTCTCCTCTTACTGTGTGATCAATCACTGTCTCCTCTTACTGTGTTATCAATCACTGTCTCATCTTAATGTGATCAATCACTGTCTCCTCTTGCTGTGATCAATCACTGTCTCATCTTACTGTGATCAATCACTGTCTCCCCTTACTGTGATCAATCACTCTCTCCTCTTACTGTGTGATCAATCACTGCCTCCTCTTACTGTGTGATCAATCACTGTCTCCTCTTGCTGTGATAAGTCACTGTCTCCTCTTACTGCGTGATCAATCACTGTCTCCTCTTACTGTGTGATCAATCACTGCCTCCTCTTACTGTGATCAATCACTGTCTCTTCTTACTGTGATCGATCAGTGCCTCCTCTTACTGTGATCAATAACTGTCTCCTCTTACTGTGAGCAATCACTGCCTCCTCTTACTGTAATCAATCAGTGTCTCTTCTTACTGTGATCAATCACTGCCTCCACTTACTATGTGATCAATCACTGTTTCCTCTTTCTGTGATCAATCACTGTCTCCTCTTACTGTGATCAATCACTGTCTCCTCTTACTGTGATCAATCACTGTCTCTTCTTACTGTGATCAATCACTGTCTCATCTAACTGTGATCAATCACTGTCTCCTCTTACTGTGTGATCAATCACTGTCTCCTCTTTCTGTGCGATCAATCACTATCTCCTCTTACTGTGTGATCAATCACTGCCTCTTACTGTGATCAATCACTATCTCCTCTTACTGTGTGATCAATCACTATCTCCTCTTACTGTGATTAATCACTGTATCCCCTTACTGTGATCAATCACTGTCTCCTCTGACTGTGTGATCAATCACTGTCTCTTTCTGTGATCAATCACTGTCTCCTCTTACTGTGTGATCAATCACGGTCTCCTCTTACTGTGATCAATCACTGTCTCCTCTTATTGTGTGATCAATCACTGTCTCCTCTTCCTGTGTGACGAATCACTGTCTCCTCTTACAGTGATCAATCACTGTCTCCTCTTACTGTGATCAATCACTGTCTCATCTTAATGTGATCAATCACTGCCTCCTCTTACCGTGTGATCAATCACTGTCTCCTCTTACTGTGTGATCAATCACTGTCTCCTCTTACTGTGTGATCAATCACTGTCTCCTCTTACTGTGTGATCAATCACGGTCTCCTCTTACTGTGTGATCAATCACTGCCTCCTCTTACTGTGATCAATCACTGTCTCCTCTTACTGTGATCAATCACTGTCTCCTCTTACTGTGATCAATCACTGTCTCCTCTTACTGATCAATCCCTGTCTCCTCTTAATGTGTATTCAATCACTGTCTCCTCTTACTGTGATCAATCACTGTCTCCTCTTACCGTATGATCAATCACTGTCTCCTCTTACTGAGTGATCAATCACTGTCTCCTCTTACTGTGTGATCAATCACTGTCTCCTCTTACTGTGATCAATCACTGTCTCCTCTTACTCTGCGATCAATCACTGTCTCCTCTTACTGTGGTCAATCACTGTCTCCTCTTACTGTGTGATCAATCATTGTCTCCTCTTACTGTGCGATCAATCACTGTCTCCTCTTACTGTGCGATCAATCACTGTCTCCTCTTAATGCGATGAATCACTGTCTCCTCTTACTTTGTGATCAATCACTGTCTCCGCTTTCTGTGCGATCAGTCACTGTCTCCTCTTACTGTGTGATCGATCACTGTCTCTTACTGTGATCAATCACTGTCTCCTCTTACTGTGATCAATCACTGTCTCCTCTTACTGTGATCAATCACTGTCTCCTCTTACTGTGATCAATCACTGCCTCCTCGTACACTGTGATCAATCACTGTCGCCTCTTACTGTGTGATCAATCACTGTATCCCCTTACTGTGATCAACCACTGTCTCCTCTTACTGTGCAATCAATCACTGTCTCCTCTTACTGTGATCAATCACTGTCTCCTCGCAGTCTGTGATCAATCACTGTCTCCTCTTACTGTGTGATCAATCACTATCTCCTCTTACTGTGTGATCAATCACTGTCTCCTCTTACTGTGATCAATCACTCTCTCCTCTTACTGTGTGATCAATCACTGTCTCCTCTTACTGTGTGATCAATCACTGTATCCCCTTTCTGTGATCAATCACTGTCTCCTCTTACTGTGTGATCAATCACTGTCTCCTCTTACTGGGTGATCAATCACTGTCTCCTCTTACTCTGCGATCAATCACTGTCTCCTCTTACTGTGATCAATCACTGTCTCCTCTTACTGTGATCAATCACTGCCTCCTCGTACACTGTGATCAATCACTGTTGTCTCTTACTGTGTGATCAATCACTGTATCCCCTTACTGTGATCAATCACTGTCTCCTCCTACTGTGTGTTCAATTACTGTCTCTTACTGTGATCAAGCACTGTCTCCTCTTACTGTGTGATCAGTCACTGTCTCCTGTTACTGTGATCAATCACTGTCTCCTCTTACTGTGTGATCAATCACTATCTCCTCTTACTGGGTGGTCAATCACTGTCTCCTCTTTCTGTGATCAATCACTGTCTCTTCTGACTGTGATCAATCACTGTCTCCTCTTACTGATCAATCACTGTCTCGTCTTAATGTGTATTCAATCACTCTCTCCTCTTACTGTGATCAATCACTGTCTCTTCTTACCGTATGATCAATCACTGTCTCCTCTTACTGTGTGATCAATCACTGTCTCCTCTTACTGTGATCAATCACTGTCTCCATTTACTGTGTGATCAATCACTGTTGCATCTTACTGGGTGGTCAATCACTGTCTCCCCTTCCTGTGTGATAAATCATTGTCTCCTCTTACTGTGCGATCAATCAGTGTCTCCTCTTACTGTGTGATCAATCACTGCCTCTTACTGTGATGAATCACTGTCTCCTCTTACTGTGATACATCACTGTCTCCTCTTACTGTGATCAATCACTGCCTCCTCGTACACTGTGATCAACCACTGTATCCCCTTACTGTGATCAATCACTGTCTCCTGTTACTGTGCAATCAATCACTGTCTCCTCCTACTGTGTGATCAATCACTGTCTCTTACTGTGATCAATCACTGTCTCCTCTTAGTGTGATCAACCACTGTCTCCTCTTACTGATCAATCACTGTCTCCTCTTAATGTGTATTCAATCACTGTCTCCTCTTACTGTGATCAATCACTGTCTCCTCGCAGTCTGTGATCAATCACTGTCTCCTCTTACTGTGTGATCAATCACTATCTCCTCTTACTGTGTGATCAATCACTGTCTCCTCTTACTGTGATCAATCACTCTCTCCTCTTACTGTGTGATCAATCACTGTCTCCTCTTACTGCGTGATCAATCACTGTATCCCCTTTCTGTGATCAATCACTGTCTCCTCTTACTGTGTGATCAATCACTGTCTCCTCTTACTGGGTGATCAATCACTGTCTCCTCTTACTCTGCGATCAAACACTGTCTCCTCTTACTGTGATCAATCACTGTCTCCTCTTACTGTGATCAATCACTGCCTCCTCGTACACTGTGATCAATCACTGTTGCCTCTTACTGTGTGATCAATCACTGTATCCCCTTACTGTGATCAATCACTGTCTCCTCCTACTGTGTGTTCAATTACTGTCTCTTACTGTGATCAAGCACTGTCTCCTCTTACTGTGTGATCAGTCACTGTCTCCTGTTACTGTGATCAATCACTGTCTCCTCTTACTGTGTGATCAATCACTATCTCCTCTTACTGGGTGGTCAATCACTGTCTCCTCTTTCTGTGATCAATCACTGTCTCTTCTGACTGTGATCAATCACTGTCTCCTCTTACTGATCAATCACTGTCTCCTCTTAATGTGTATTCAATCACTGTCTCCTCTTACTGTGATCAATCACTGTCTCCTCTTACCGTATGATCAATCACTGTCTCCTCTTACTGTGTGATCAGTCACTGTCTCCTCTTACTGTGATCAATCACTGTCTCCATTTACTGTGTGATCAATCACTGTTGCATCTTACTGGGTGGTCAATCACTGTCTCCCCTTCCTGTGTGATAAATCATTGTCTCCTCTTACTGTGCGATCAATCAGTGTCTCCTCTTATAGTGTGATCAATCACTGCCTCTTACTGTGATGAATCACTGTCGCCTCTTACTGTGATACATCACTGTCTCCTCTTACTGTGATCAATCACTGCCTCCTCGTACACTGTGATCAACCACTGTATCCCCTTACTGTGATCAATCACTGTCTCCTGTTACTGTGCAATCAATCACTGTCTCCTCCTATTGTGTGATCAATCACTGTCTCTTACTGTGATCAATCACTGTCTCCTCTTAGTGTGATCAATCACTGTCTCCTCTTACTGATCAATCACTGTCTCCTCTTAATGTGTATTCAATCACTGTCTCCTCTTACTGTGTGATCAATCATTGTATCCCCTTACTGTGATCAATCACTGTCTCCTCATACTGTGTGTTCAATCACTGTCTCTTACAGTGATCAATCACTGTCTCCTCTTACTGTGTGAACAATCACTATCTCCTCTTACTGTGTGATCAATCACTGTCTCCTCTTACTGTGATCAATCACTGTCTCATCTTACTGTGATCAATCACTGTCTCCTCTTACTGGGCGATCAATCACTGTCTCCTCTTACTGGGTGATCAATCACCGTCTCCTCTTTCTGTGATCAATCACTGTCTCCTCTTACTCTGTGATCAATCACTGTCTCCTCTTACTGTGTGATCAATCACTGTCTCCTCTTACTGTGTGATCAATCACTGTCTCCTCTTACTGTGATCAATCACTGTCTCCTCTTACATTCTGATCAATCACTGTCTCCTCTTTCTGTGCGATCAATCACTGTCTCTTACTGTCTGATCCATCACTGTCTCTTACTGTGATCAATCACTGTCTCCCCTTACTGTGATCAATCACTCTCTCCTCTTACTGTGTGATCAATCACTGTCTCCTCTTACTGTGTTATCAATCACTGTCTCATCTTAATGTGATCAATCACTGTCTCCTCTTGCTGTGATCAATCACTGTCTCATCTTACTGTGATCAATCACTGTCTCCCCTTACTGTGATCAATCACTCTCTCCTCTTACTGTGTGATCAATCACTGCCTCCTCTTACTGTGTGATCAATCACTGTCTCCTCTTAATGTGATCAATCACTGTCTCCTCTTGCTGTGATAAGTCACTGTGTCCTCTTACTGCGTGATCAATCACTGTCTCCTCTTACTGTGTGATCAATCACTGCCTCCTCTTACTGTGATCAATCACTGTCTCTTCTTACTGTGATCGATCAGCGCCTCCTCTTACTGTGATCAATAACTGTCTCCTCTTACTGTGAGCAATCACTGCCTCCTCTTACTGTAATCAATCAGTGTCTCTTCTTACTGTGATCAATCACTGCCTCCACTTACTATGTGATCAATCACTGTTTCCTCTTTCTGTGATCAATCACTGTCTCCTCTTACTGTGATCAATCACTGTCTCCTCTTACTGTGATCAATCACTGTCTCTTCTTACTGTGATCAATCACTGTCTCATCTAACTGTGATCAATCACTGTCTCCTCTTACTGTGTGATCAATCACTGTCTCCTCTTTCTGTGCGATCAATCACTATCTCCTCTTACTGTGTGATCAATCACTGCCTCTTACTGTGATCAATCACTATCTCCTCTTACTGTGTGATCAATCACTATCTCCTCTTACTGTGATTAATCACTGTATCCCCTTACTGTGATCAATCACTGTCTCCTCTGACTGTGTGATCAATCACTGTCTCTTTCTGTGATCAATCACTGTCTCCTCTTACTGTGTGATCAATCACGGTCTCCTCTTACTGTGATCAATCACTGTCTCCTCTTATTGTGTGATCAATCACTGTCTCCTCTTCCTGTGTGACGAATCACTGTCTCCTCTTACAGTGATCAATCACTGTCTCCTCTTACTGTGATCAATCACTGTCTCCTCTTAATGTGATCAATCACTGTCTCCTCTTGCTGTGATAAGTCACTGTGTCCTCTTACTGCGTGATCAATCACTGTCTCCTCTTACTGTGTGATCAATCACTGCCTCCTCTTACTGTGATCAATCACTGTCTCTTCTTACTGTGATCGATCAGTGCCTCCTCTTACTGTGATCAATAACTGTCTCCTCTTACTGTGAGCAATCTCTGCCTCCTCTTACTGTAATCAATCAGTGTCTCTTCTTACTGTGATCAATCACTGCCTCCACTTACTATGTGATCAATCACTGTTTCCTCTTTCTGTGATCAATCACTGTCTCCTCTTACTGTGATCAATCACTGTCTCCTCTTACTGTGATCAATCACTGTCTCTTCTTACTGTGATCAATCACTGTCTCATCTAACTGTGATCAATCACTGTCTCCTCTTACTGTGTGATCAATCACTGTCTCCTCTTACTGTGTGATCAATCACTGTCTCCTCTTACTGTGTGATCAATCACGGTCTCCTCTTACTGTGTGATCAATCACTGCCTCCTCTTACTGTGATCAATCACTGTCTCCTCTTACTGTGATCAATCACTGTCTCCTCTTACTGTGATCAATCACTGTCTCCTCTTACTGATCAATCCCTGTCTCCTCTTAATGTGTATTCAATCACTGTCTCCTCTTACTGTGATCAATCACTGTCTCCTCTTACCGTATGATCAATCACTGTCTCCTCTTACTGAGTGATCAATCACTGTCTCCTCTTACTGTGTGATCAATCACTGTCTCCTCTTACTGTGATCAATCACTGTCTCCTCTTACTCTGCGATCAATCACTGTCTCCTCTTACTGTGGTCAATCACTGTCTCCTCTTACTGTGTGATCAATCATTGTCTCCTCTTACTGTGCGATCAATCACTGTCTCCTCTTACTGTGCGATCAATCACTGTCTCCTCTTAATGCGATGAATCACTGTCTCCTCTTACTTTGTGATCAATCACTGTCTCCGCTTTCTGTGCGATCAGTCACTGTCTCCTCTTACTGTGTGATCGATCACTGTCTCTTACTGTGATCAATCACTGTCTCCTCTTACTGTGATCAATCACTGTCTCCTCTTACTGTGATCAATCACTGTCTCCTCTTACTGTGATCAATCACTGCCTCCTCGTACACTGTGATCAATCACTGTCGCCTCTTACTGTGTGATCAATCACTGTATCCCCTTACTGTGATCAACCACTGTCTCCTCTTACTGTGCAATCAATCACTGTCTCCTCTTACTGTGATCAATCACTGTCTCCTCGCAGTCTGTGATCAATCACTGTCTCCTCTTACTGTGTGATCAATCACTATCTCCTCTTACTGTGTGATCAATCACTGTCTCCTCTTACTGTGATCAATCACTCTCTCCTCTTACTGTGTGATCAATCACTGTCTCCTCTTACTGCGTGATCAATCACTGTATCCCCTTTCTGTGATCAATCACTGTCTCCTCTTACTCTGCGATCAATCACTGTCTCCTCTTACTGTGATCAATCACTGTCTCCTCTTACTGTGATCAATCACTGCCTCCTCGTACACTGTGATCAATCACTGTTGCCTCTTACTGTGTGATCAATCACTGTATCCCCTTACTGTGATCAATCACTGTCTCCTCCTACTGTGTGTTCAATTACTGTCTCTTACTGTGATCAAGCACTGTCTCCTCTTACTGTGTG
This sequence comes from Somniosus microcephalus, assembly GCF_052327205.1. Lineage (NCBI taxonomy): Eukaryota > Metazoa > Chordata > Chondrichthyes > Squaliformes > Somniosidae > Somniosus > Somniosus microcephalus. Next base: position 21,597,881 of record NC_141020.1, on the reverse strand, counting down.
ATCAGTCACTGTCTCCTGTTACTGTGATCAATCACTGTCTCCTCTTACTGTGTGATCAATCACTATCTCCTCTTACTGGGTGGTCAATCACTGTCTCCTCTTTCTGTGATCAATCACTGTCTCTTCTGACTGTGATCAATCACTGTCTACTCTTACTGATCAATCACTGTCTCGTCTTAATGTGTATTCAATCACTCTCTCCTCTTACTGTGATCAATCACTGTCTCCTCTTACCGTATGAACAATCACTGTCTCCTCTTACTGTGTGATCAATCACTGTCTCCTCTTACTGTGATCAATCACTGTCTCCATTTACTGTGTGATCAATCACTGTTGCATCTTACTGGGTGGTCAATCACTGTCTCCCCTTCCTGTGTGATAAATCATTGTCTCCTCTTACTGTGCGATCAATCAGTGTCTCCTCTTACTGTGTGATCAATCACTGCCTCTTACTGTGATGAATCACTGTCTCCTCTTACTGTGATACATCACTGTCTCCTCTTACTGTGATCAATCACTGCCTCCTCGTACACTGTGATCAACCACTGTATCCCCTTACTGTGATCAATCACTGTCTCCTGTTACTGTGCAATCAATCACTGTCTCCTCCTACTGTGTGATCAATCACTGTCTCTTACTGTGATCAATCACTGTCTCCTCTTAGTGTGATCAACCACTGTCTCCTCTTACTGATCAATCACTGTCTCCTCTTAATGTGTATTCAATCACTGTCTCCTCTTACTGTGATCAATCACTGTCTCCTCTTACCGTATGATCAATCACTGTCTCCTCTTACTGAGTGATCAATCACTGTCTCCTCTTACTGTGTGATCAATCACTGTCTCCTCTTACTGTGATCAATCACTGTCTCCTCTTACTCTGCGATCAATCACTGTCTCCCCTTACTGTGATCAATCACTGTCTCCTCTCACTGTGATCAATCACTCGCTCCTCTTACTCTGTGATCAATCACTGTCTCCTCTTACTGTGTGATCAATCACTGTCTCCTCTTACTGTGTGATCAATCACTGTCTCCTCTTACTGTGATCAATCACTGTCTCCTCTTACATTCTGATCAATCACTGTCTCCTCTTTCTGTGCGATCAATCACTGTCTCTTACTGTCTGATCCATCACTGTCTCTTACTGTGATCAATCACTGTCTCCCCTTACTGTGATCAATCACTCTCTCCTCTTACTGTGTGATCAATCACTGTCTCCTCTTACTGTGTTATCAATCACTGTCTCATCTTAATGTGATCAATCACTGTCTCCTCTTGCTGTGATCAATCACTGTCTCATCTTACTGTGATCAATCACTGTCTCCCCTTACTGTGATCAATCACTCTCTCCTCTTACTGTGTGATCAATCACTGCCTCCTCTTACTGTGTGATCAATCACTGTCTCCTCTTGCTGTGATAAGTCACTGTCTCCTCTTACTGCGTGATCAATCACTGTCTCCTCTTACTGTGTGATCAATCACTGCCTCCTCTTACTGTGATCAATCACTGTCTCTTCTTACTGTGATCGATCAGTGCCTCCTCTTACTGTGATCAATAACTGTCTCCTCTTACTGTGAGCAATCACTGCCTCCTCTTACTGTAATCAATCAGTGTCTCTTCTTACTGTGATCAATCACTGCCTCCACTTACTATGTGATCAATCACTGTTTCCTCTTTCTGTTATCAATCACTGTCTCCTCTTACTGTGATCAATCACTGTCTCCTCTTACTTTGATCAATCACTGTCTCTTCTTACTGTGATCAATCACTGTCTCATCTAACTGTGATCAATCACTGTCTCCTCTTACTGTGTGATCAATCACTGTCTCCTCTTTCTGTGCGATCAATCACTATCTCCTCTTACTGTGTGATCAATCACTGCCTCTTACTGTGATCAATCACTATCTCCTCTTACTGTGTGATCAATCACTATCTCCTCTTACTGTGATTAATCACTGTATCCCCTTACTGTGATCAATCACTGTCTCCTCTGACTGTGTGATCAATCACTGTCTCTTTCTGTGATCAATCACTGTCTCCTCTTACTGTGTGATCAATCACGGTCTCCTCTTACTGTGATCAATCACTGTCTCCTCTTATTGTGTGATCAATCACTGTCTCCTCTTCCTGTGTGACGAATCACTGTCTCCTCTTACAGTGATCAATCACTGTCTCCTCTTACTGTGATCAATCACTGTCTCATCTTAATGTGATCAATCACTGCCTCCTCTTACCGTGTGATCAATCACTGTCTCCTCTTACTGTGTGATCAATCACTGTCTCCTCTTACTGTGTGATCAATCACTGTCTCCTCTTACTGTGTGATCAATCACGGTCTCCTCTTACTGTGTGATCAATCACTGCCTCCTCTTACTGTGATCAATCACTGTCTCCTCTTACTGTGATCAATCACTGTCTCCTCTTACTGTGATCAATCACTGTCTCCTCTTACTGATCAATCCCTGTCTCCTCTTAATGTGTATTCAATCACTGTCTCCTCTTACTGTGATCAATCACTGTCTCCTCTTACCGTATGATCAATCACTGTCTCCTCTTACTGAGTGATCAATCACTGTCTCCTCTTACTGTGTGATCAATCACTGTCTCCTCTTACTGTGATCAATCACTGTCTCCTCTTACTCTGCGATCAATCACTGTCTCCTCTTACTGTGGTCAATCACTGTCTCCTCTTACTGTGTGATCAATCATTGTCTCCTCTTACTGTGCGATCAATCACTGTCTCCTCTTACTGTGCGATCAATCACTGTCTCCTCTTAATGCGATGAATCACTGTCTCCTCTTACTTTGTGATCAATCACTGTCTCCGCTTTCTGTGCGATCAGTCACTGTCTCCTCTTACTGTGTGATCGATCACTGTCTCTTACTGTGATCAATCACTGTCTCCTCTTACTGTGATCAATCACTGTCTCCTCTTACTGTGATCAATCACTGTCTCCTCTTACTGTGATCAATCACTGCCTCCTCGTACACTGTGATCAATCACTGTCGCCTCTTACTGTGTGATCAATCACTGTATCCCCTTACTGTGATCAACCACTGTCTCCTCTTACTGTGCAATCAATCACTGTCTCCTCTTACTGTGATCAATCACTGTCTCCTCGCAGTCTGTGATCAATCACTGTCTCCTCTTACTGTGTGATCAATCACTATCTCCTCTTACTGTGTGATCAATCACTGTCTCCTCTTACTGTGATCAATCACTCTCTCCTCTTACTGTGTGATCAATCACTGTCTCCTCTTACTGCGTGATCAATCACTGTATCCCCTTTCTGTGATCAATCACTGTCTCCTCTTACTGTGTGATCAATCACTGTCTCCTCTTACTGGGTGATCAATCACTGTCTCCTCTTACTCTGCGATCAATCACTGTCTCCTCTTACTGTGATCAATCACTGTCTCCTCTTACTGTGATCAATCACTGCCTCCTCGTACACTGTGATCAATCACTGTTGTCTCTTACTGTGTGATCAATCACTGTATCCCCTTACTGTGATCAATCACTGTCTCCTCCTACTGTGTGTTCAATTACTGTCTCTTACTGTGATCAAGCACTGTCTCCTCTTACTGTGTGATCAGTCACTGTCTCCTGTTACTGTGATCAATCACTGTCTCCTCTTACTGTGTGATCAATCACTATCTCCTCTTACTGGGTGGTCAATCACTGTCTCCTCTTTCTGTGATCAATCACTGTCTCTTCTGACTGTGATCAATCACTGTCTCCTCTTACTGATCAATCACTGTCTCGTCTTAATGTGTATTCAATCACTCTCTCCTCTTACTGTGATCAATCACTGTCTCTTCTTACCGTATGATCAATCACTGTCTCCTCTTACTGTGTGATCAATCACTGTCTCCTCTTACTGTGATCAATCACTGTCTCCATTTACTGTGTGATCAATCACTGTTGCATCTTACTGGGTGGTCAATCACTGTCTCCCCTTCCTGTGTGATAAATCATTGTCTCCTCTTACTGTGCGATCAATCAGTGTCTCCTCTTACTGTGTGATCAATCACTGCCTCTTACTGTGATGAATCACTGTCTCCTCTTACTGTGATACATCACTGTCTCCTCTTACTGTGATCAATCACTGCCTCCTCGTACACTGTGATCAACCACTGTATCCCCTTACTGTGATCAATCACTGTCTCCTGTTACTGTGCAATCAATCACTGTCTCCTCCTACTGTGTGATCAATCACTGTCTCTTACTGTGATCAATCACTGTCTCCTCTTAGTGTGATCAACCACTGTCTCCTCTTACTGATCAATCACTGTCTCCTCTTAATGTGTATTCAATCACTGTCTCCTCTTACTGTGATCAATCACTGTCTCCTCTTACCGTATGATCAATCACTGTCTCCTCTTACTGAGTGATCAATCACTGTCTCCTCTTACTGTGTGATCAATCACTGTCTCCTCTTACTGTGATCAATCACTGTCTCCTCTTACTCTGCGATCAATCACTGTCTCCCCTTACTGTGATCAATCACTGTCTCCTCTCACTGTGATCAATCACTCGCTCCTCTTACTCTGTGATCAATCACTGTCTCCTCTTACTGTGTGATCAATCACTGTCTCCTCTTACTGTGTGATCAATCACTGTCTCCTCTTACTGTGATCAATCACTGTCTCCTCTTACAGTCTGATCAATCACTGTCTCCTCTTTCTGTGCGATCAATCACTGTCTCTTACTGTCTGATCCATCACTGTCTCTTACTGTGATCAATCACTGTCTCCCCTTACTGTGATCAATCACTCTCTCCTCTTACTGTGTGATCAATCACTGTCTCCTCTTACTGTGTTATCAATCACTGTCTCATCTTAATGTGATCAATCACTGTCTCCTCTTGCTGTGATCAATCACTGTCTCATCTTACTGTGATCAATCACTGTCTCCCCTTACTGTGATCAATCACTCTCTCCTCTTACTGTGTGATCAATCACTGCCTCCTCTTACTGTGTGATCAATCACTGTCTCCTCTTGCTGTGATAAGTCACTGTCTCCTCTTACTGCGTGATCAATCACTGTCTCCTCTTACTGTGTGATCAATCACTGCCTCCTCTTACTGTGATCAATCACTGTCTCTTCTTACTGTGATCGATCAGTGCCTCCTCTTACTGTGATCAATAACTGTCTCCTCTTACTGTGAGCAATCACTGCCTCCTCTTACTGTAATCAATCAGTGTCTCTTCTTACTGTGATCAATCACTGCCTCCACTTACTATGTGATCAATCACTGTTTCCTCTTTCTGTTATCAATCACTGTCTCCTCTTACTGTGATCAATCACTGTCTCCTCTTACTGTGATCAATCACTGTCTCTTCTTACTGTGATCAATCACTGTCTCATCTAACTGTGATCAATCACTGTCTCCTCTTACTGTGTGATCAATCACTGTCTCCTCTTTCTGTGCGATCAATCACTATCTCCTCTTACTGTGTGATCAATCACTGCCTCTTACTGTGATCAATCACTATCTCCTCTTACTGTGTGATCAATCACTATCTCCTCTTACTGTGATTAATCACTGTATCCCCTTACTGTGATCAATCACTGTCTCCTCTGACTGTGTGATCAATCACTGTCTCTTTCTGTGATCAATCACTGTCTCCTCTTACTGTGTGATCAATCACGGTCTCCTCTTACTGTGATCAATCACTGTCTCCTCTTATTGTGTGATCAATCACTGTCTCCTCTTCCTGTGTGACGAATCACTGTCTCCTCTTACAGTGATCAATCACTGTCTCCTCTTACTGTGATCAATCACTGTCTCATCTTAATGTGATCAATCACTGCCTCCTCTTACCGTGTGATCAATCACTGTCTCCTCTTACTGTGTGATCAATCACTGTCTCCTCTTACTGTGTGATCAATCACTGTCTCCTCTTACTGTGTGATCAATCACGGTCTCCTCTTACTGTGTGATCAATCACTGCCTCCTCTTACTGTGATCAATCACTGTCTCCTCTTACTGTGATCAATCACTGTCTCCTCTTACTGTGATCAATCACTGTCTCCTCTTACTGATCAATCCCTGTCTCCTCTTAATGTGTATTCAATCACTGTCTCCTCTTACTGTGATCAATCACTGTCTCCTCTTACCGTATGATCAATCACTGTCTCCTCTTACTGAGTGATCAATCACTGTCTCCTCTTACTGTGTGATCAATCACTGTCTCCTCTTACTGTGATCAATCACTGTCTCCTCTTACTCTGCGATCAATCACTGTCTCCTCTTACTGTGGTCAATCACTGTCTCCTCTTACTGTGTGATCAATCATTGTCTCCTCTTACTGTGCGATCAATCACTGTCTCCTCTTACTGTGCGATCAATCACTGTCTCCTCTTAATGCGATGAATCACTGTCTCCTCTTACTTTGTGATCAATCACTGTCTCCGCTTTCTGTGCGATCAGTCACTGTCTCCTCTTACTGTGTGATCGATCACTGTCTCTTACTGTGATCAATCACTGTCTCCTCTTACTGTGATCAATCACTGTCTCCTCTTACTGTGATCAATCACTGTCTCCTCTTACTGTGATCAATCACTGCCTCCTCGTACACTGTGATCAATCACTGTCGCCTCTTACTGTGTGATCAATCACTGTATCCCCTTACTGTGATCAACCACTGTCTCCTCTTACTGTGCAATCAATCACTGTCTCCTCTTACTGTGATCAATCACTGTCTCCTCGCAGTCTGTGATCAATCACTGTCTCCTCTTACTGTGTGATCAATCACTATCTCCTCTTACTGTGTGATCAATCACTGTCTCCTCTTACTGTGATCAATCACTCTCTCCTCTTACTGTGTGATCAATCACTGTCTCCTCTTACTGCGTGATCAATCACTGTATCCCCTTTCTGTGATCAATCACTGTCTCCTCTTACTGTGTGATCAATCACTGTCTCCTCTTACTGGGTGATCAATCACTGTCTCCTCTTACTCTGCGATCAATCACTGTCTCCTCTTACTGTGATCAATCACTGTCTCCTCTTACTGTGATCAATCACTGCCTCCTCGTACACTGTGATCAATCACTGTTGTCTCTTACTGTGTGATCAATCACTGTATCCCCTTACTGTGATCAATCACTGTCTCCTCCTACTGTGTGTTCAATTACTGTCTCTTACTGTGATCAAGCACTGTCTCCTCTTACTGTGTGATCAGTCACTGTCTCCTGTTACTGTGATCAATCACTGTCTCCTCTTACTGTGTGATCAATCACTATCTCCTCTTACTGGGTGGTCAATCACTGTCTCCTCTTTCTGTGATCAATCACTGTCTCTTCTGACTGTGATCAATCACTGTCTCCTCTTACTGATCAATCACTGTCTCGTCTTAATGTGTATTCAATCACTCTCTCCTCTTACTGTGATCAATCACTGTCTCTTCTTACCGTATGATCAATCACTGTCTCCTCTTACTGTGTGATCAATCACTGTCTCCTCTTACTGTGATCAATCACTGTCTCCATTTACTGTGTGATCAATCACTGTTGCATCTTACTGGGTGGTCAATCACTGTCTCCCCTTCCTGTGTGATAAATCATTGTCTCCTCTTACTGTGCGATCAATCAGTGTCTCCTCTTACTGTGTGATCAATCACTGCCTCTTACTGTGATGAATCACTGTCTCCTCTTACTGTGATACATCACTGTCTCCTCTTACTGTGATCAATCACTGCCTCCTCGTACACTGTGATCAACCACTGTATCCCCTTACTGTGATCAATCACTGTCTCCTGTTACTGTGCAATCAATCACTGTCTCCTCCTACTGTGTGATCAATCACTGTCTCTTACTGTGATCAATCACTGTCTCCTCTTAGTGTGATCAACCACTGTCTCCTCTTACTGATCAATCACTGTCTCCTCTTAATGTGTATTCAATCACTGTCTCCTCTTACTGTGATCAATCACTGTCTCCTCTTACCGTATGATCAATCACTGTCTCCTCTTACTGAGTGATCAATCACTGTCTCCTCTTACTGTGTGATCAATCACTGTCTCCTCTTACTGTGATCAATCACTGTCTCCTCTTACTCTGCGATCAATCACTGTCTCCTCTTACTGTGATCAATCACTGTCTCCTCTTACTCTGCGATCAATCACTGTCTCCCCTTACTGTGATCAATCACTGTCTCCTCTCACTGTGATCAATCACTCGCTCCTCTTACTCTGTGATCAATCACTGTCTCCTCTTACTGTGTGATCAATCACTGTCTCCTCTTACTGTGTGATCAATCACTGTCTCCTCTTACTGTGATCAATCACTGTCTCCTCTTACATTCTGATCAATCACTGTCTCCTCTTTCTGTGCGATCAATCACTGTCTCTTACTGTCTGATCCATCACTGTCTCTTACTGTGATCAATCACTGTCTCCCCTTACTGTGATCAATCACTCTCTCCTCTTACTGTGTGATCAATCACTGTCTCCTCTTACTGTGTTATCAATCACTGTCTCATCTTAATGTGATCAATCACTGTCTCCTCTTGCTGTGATCAATCACTGTCTCATCTTACTGTGATCAATCACTGTCTCCCCTTACTGTGATCAATCACTCTCTCCTCTTACTGTGTGATCAATCACTGCCTCCTCTTACTGTGTGATCAATCACTGTCTCCTTTTAATGTGATCAATCACTGTCTCCTCTTGCTGTGATCAGTCACTGTCTCCTCTTACTGCGTGATCAATCACTGTCTCCTCTTTCTGTGCGATCAATCACTGTCTCTTACTGTCTGATCCTTCACTGTCTCTTACTGTGATCAATCACTGTCTCCCCTTACTGTGATCAATCACTCTCTCCTCTTACTGTGTGATCAATCACTGCCTCCTCTTACTGTGTGATCAATCACTGTCTCCTCTTGCTGTGATCAGTCACTGTCTCCTCTTACTGCGTGATCAATCACTGTCTCCTCTTACTGTGTGATCAATCACTGCCTCCTCTTACTGTGATCAATCACTGTCTCTTCTTACTGTGATCGATCAGTGCCTCCTCTTACTGTGATCAATAACTGTCTCCTCTTACTGTGAGCAATCACTGCCTCCTCTTACTGTAATCAATCAGTGTCTCTTCTTACTGTGATCAATCACTGCCTCCACTTATGATGTGATCAATCACTGTTTCCTCTTTCTGTGATCAATCACTGTCTCCTCTTACAGTGATCAATCACTGTCTCCTCTTACTGTGATCAATCACTGTCTCTTCTTACTGTGATCAATCACTGTCTCATCTAACTGTGATCAATCACTGTCTCCTCTTACTGTGTGATCAATCACTGTCTCCTCTTTCTGTGCGATCAATCACTATCTCCTCTTACTGTGTGATCAATCACTGCCTCTTACTGTGATCAATCACTATCTCCTCTTACTGTGTGATCAATCACTATCTCCTCTTACTGTGATTAATCACTGTATCCCCTTACTGTGATCAATCACTGTCTCCTCTGACTGTGTGATCAATCACTGTCTCTTTCTGTGATCAATCACTGTCTCCTCTTACTGTGTGATCAATCACGGTCTCCTCTTACTGTGATCAATCACTGTCTCCTCTTATTGTGTGATCAATCACTGTCTCCTCTTCCTGTGTGACGAATCACTGTCTCCTCTTACAGTGATCAATCACTGTCTCCTCTTACTGTGATCAATCACTGTCTCATCTTAATGTGATCAATCACTGCCTCCTCTTACCGTGTGATCAATCACTGTCTCCTCTTACTGTGTGATCAATCACTGTCTCCTCTTACTGTGTGATCAATCACTGTCTCCTCTTACTGTGTGATCAATCACGGTCTCCTCTTACTGTGTGATCAATCACTGCCTCCTCTTACTGTGATCAATCACTGTCTCCTCTTACTGTGATCAATCACTGTCTCCTCTTACTGTGATCAATCACTGTCTCCTCTTACTGATCAATCCCTGTCTCCTCTTAATGTGTATTCAACCACTGTCTCCTCTTACTGTGATCAATCACTGTCTCCTCTTACTCTGCGATCAATCACTGTCTCCCCTTACTGTGATCAATCACTGTCTCCTCTCACTGTGATCAATCACTCGCTCCTCTTACTCTGTGATCAATCACTGTCTCCTCTTACTGTGTGATCAATCACTGTCTCCTCTTACTGTGTGATCAATCACTGTCTCCTCTTACTGTGATCAATCACTGTCTCCTCTTACATTCTGATCAATCACTGTCTCCTCTTTCTGTGCGATCAATCACTGTCTCTTACTGTCTGATCAATCACTGTCTCCCCTTACTGTGATCAATCACTCTCTCCTCTTACTGTGTGATCAATCACTGTCTCCTCTTACTGTGTTATCAATCACTGTCTCCTCTTGTTGTGATCAATCACTGTCTCCTCTTACTGTGATCAATCACTGTCTCTTCTTACTGTGATCAATCACTGTCTCATCTAACTGTGATCAATCACTGTCTCCTCTTACTGTGTGATCAATCACTGTCTCCTCTTTCTGTGCGATCAATCACTATCTCCTCTTACTGTGTGATCAATCACTGCCTCTTACTGTGATCAATCACTATCTCCTCTTACTGTGTGATCAATCACTATCTCCTCTTACTGTGATTAATCACTGTATCCCCTTACTGTGATCAATCACTGTCTCCTCTGACTGTGTGATCAATCACTGTCTCTTTCTGTGATCAATCACTGTCTCCTCTTACTGTGTGATCAATCACGGTCTCCTCTTACTGTGATCAATCACTGTCTCCTCTTATTGTGTGATCAATCACTGTCTCCTCTTCCTGTGTGACGAATCACTGTCTCCTCTTACAGTGATCAATCACTGTCTCCTCTTACTGTGATCAATCACTGTCTCATCTTAATGTGATCAATCACTGCCTCCTCTTACCGTGTGATCAATCACTGTCTCCTCTTACTGTGTGATCAATCACTGTCTCCTCTTACTGTGTGATCAATCACTGTCTCCTCTTACTGTGTGATCAATCACGGTCTCCTCTTACTGTGTGATCAATCACTGCCTCCTCTTACTGTGATCAATCACTGTCTCCTCTTACTGTGATCAATCACTGTCTCCTCTTACTGTGATCAATCACTGTCTCCTCTTACTGATCAATCCCTGTCTCCTCTGAATGTGTATTCAATCACTGTCTCCTCTTACTGTGATCAATCACTGTCTCCTCTTACTCTGCGATCAATCACTGTCTCCCCTTACTGTGATCAATCACTGTCTCCTCTCACTGTGATCAATCACTCGCTCCTCTTACTCTGTGATCAATCACTGTCTCCTCTTACTGTGTGATCAATCACTGTCTCCTCTTACTGTGTGATCAATCACTGTCTCCTCTTACTGTGATCAATCACTGTCTCCTCTTACATTCTGATCAATCACTGTCTCCTCTTTCTGTGCGATCAATCACTGTCTCTTACTGTCTGATCAATCACTGTCTCCCCTTACTGTGATCAATCACTCTCTCCTCTTACTGTGTGATCAATCACTGTCTCCTCTTACTGTGTTATCAATCACTGTCTCCTCTTGTTGTGATCAATCACTGTCTCATCTTACTGTGATCAATCACTCTCTCCTCTTACTGTGTGATCAATCACTGCCTCCTCTTACTGTGTGATCAATCACTGTCTCCTCTTAATGTGATCAATCACTGTCTCCTTTTGCTGTGATCAGTCACTGTCTCCTCTTACTGCGTGATCAATCACTGTCTCCTCTTACTGTGTGATCAATCACTTCCTCCTCTAACTGTGATCAATCACTGTCTCTTCTTACTGTGATCGATCAGTGCCTCCTCTTACTGTGATCAATAACTGTCTCCTCTTACTGTGAGCAATCACTGCCTCCTCTTACTGTAATCAATCAGTGTCTCTTCTTACTGTGATCAATCACTGCCTCCACTTACTATGTGATCAATCACTGTTTCCTCTTTCCGTGATCAATCACTGTCTCCTCTTACTGTGATCAATCACTGTCTCCTCTTACTGTGATCAATCACTGTCTCTTCTTTCTGTGATCAATCACTGTCTCATCTAACTGTGATCAATCACTGTCTCCTCTTACTGTGTGATCAATCACTGTCTCCTCTTTCTGTGCGATCAATCACTATCTCCTCTTACTGTGTGATCAATCACTGCCTCTTACTGTGATCAATCACTATCTCCTCTTACTGTGTGATCAATCACTATCTCCTCTTACTGTGATTAATCACTGTATCCCCTTACTGTGATCAATCACTGTCTCCTCTGACTGTGTGATCAATCACTGTCTCTTTCTGTGATCAATCACTGTCTCCTCTTACTGTGTGATCAATCACGGTGTCCTCTTACTGTGATCAATCACTGTCTCCTCTTATTGTGTGATCAATCACTGTCTCCTCTTCCTGTGTGACGAATCACTGTCTCCTCTTACAGTGATCAATCACTGTCTCCTCTTACTGTGATCAATCACTGTCTCATCTTAATGTGATCAATCACTGCCTCCTCTTACTGTGTGATCAATCACTGTCTCCTCTTACTGTGTGATCAATCACGGTCTCCTCTTACTGTGTGATCAATCACTGCCTCCTCTTACTGTGATCAATCACTGTCTCCTCTTACTGTGATCAATCACTGTCTCCTCTTACTGATCATTCCCTGTCTCCTCCTAATGTGTATTCAATCACTGTCTCCTCTTACTGTGATCAATCACTGTCTCCTCTTACCGTATGATCAATCACTGTCTCCTCTTACTGAGTGATCAATCACTGTCTCCTCTTACTGTGTGATCAATCACTGTCTCCTCTTACTGTGATCAATCACTGTCTCCTCTTACTCTGCGATCAATCACTGTCTCCTCTTACTGTGGTCAATCACTGTCTCCTCTTACTGTGTGATCAATCATTGTCTCCTCTTACTGTGCGATCAATCACTGTCTCCTCTTACTGTGCGATCAATCACTGTCTCCTCTTAATGCGATGAATCACTGTCTCCTCTTACTTTGTGATCAATCACTGTCTCCGCTTTCTGTGCGATCAGTCACTGTCTCCTCTTACTGTGTGATCGATCACTGTCTCTTACTGTGATCAATCACTGTCTCCTCTTACTGTGATCAATCACTGTCTCCTCTTACTGTGATCAATCACTGCCTCCTCGTACACTGTGATCAATCACTGTCGCCTCTTACTGTGTGATCAATCACTGTATCCCCTTACTGTGATCAACCACTGTCTCCTCTTACTGTGCAATCAATCACTGTCTCCTCTTACTGTGATCAATCACTGTCTCCTCGCAGTCTGTGATCAATCACTGTCTCCTCTTACTGTGATCAATCACTGTCTCCCCTTACTGTGCAATCAATCACTGTCTCCTCTTACTGAGTGATCAATCACTGTCTCCTCTTACTCTGCGATCAATCACTGTCTCCTCTTACTGTGATCAATCACTGTCTCCTCTTACTGTGATCAATCACTGCCTCCTCGTACATTGTGATCAATCACTGTCGCCTCTTACTGTGTGATCAATCACTGTATCCCCTTACTGTGATCAATCACTGTCTCCTCCTACTGTGTGTTCAATTACTGTCTCTTACTGTGATCAAGCACTGTCTCCTCTTACTGTGTGATCAGTCACTGTCTCCTGTTACTGTGATCAATCACTGTCTCCTCTTACTGTGTGATCAATCACTATCTCCTCTTACTGGGTGGTCAATCACTGTCTCCTCTTTCTGTGATCAATCACTGTCTCTTCTGACTGTGATCAATCACTGTCTCCTCTTACTGATCAATCACTGTCTCCTCTTAATGTGTATTCAATCACTGTCTCCTCTTACTGTGATCAATCACTGTCTCCTCTTACCGTATGATCAATCACTGTCTCCTCTTACTGTGTGATCAATCACTGTCTCCTCTTACTGTGATCAAGCACTGTCTCCATTTACTGTGTGATCAATCACTGTTGCATCTTACTGGGTGGTCAATCACTGTCTCCCCTTCCTGTGTGATAAATCATTGTCTCCTCTTACTGTGCGATCAATCAGTGTCTCCTCTTACTGTGTGATCAATCACTGCCTCTTACTGTGATGAATCACTGTCTCCTCTTACTGTGATACATCACTGTCTCCTCTTACTGTGATCAATCACTGCCTCCTCGTACACTGTGATCAACCACTGTATCCCCTTACTGTGATCAATCACTGTCTCCTGTTACTGTGCAATCAATCACTGTCTCCTCCTACTGTGTGATCAATCACTGTCTCTTACTGTGATCAATCACTGTCTCCTCTTAGTGTGATCAATCACTGTCTCCTCTTACTGATCAATCACTGTCTCCTCTTAATGTGTATTCAATCACTGTCTCCTCTTACTGTGATCAATCACTGTCTCCTCTTACCATATGATCAATCACTGTCTCCTCTTACTGAGTGATCAATCACTGTCTCCTCTTACTGTGTGATCAATCACTGTCTCCTCTTACTGTGATCAATCACTGTCTCCTGTTACTCTGCGATCAATCACTGTCTCCCCTTACTGTGATCAATCACTGTCTCCTCTCACTGTGATCAATCACTCGCTCCTCTTACTATGTGATCAATCACTGTTCCACTTACTGTGTGTTCAATCACTGTCTCTTACTGTGATCAATCACTGTCTCCTCATACTGTGTGTTCAATCACTGTCTCTTAATGTGATCAAGCACTGTCTCCTCTTACTGTGTGATCAGTCACTGTCTCCTGTTACTGTGATCAGTCACTGTTTCATCTTACTGTGATCAATCACTCTCTCCTCTTACTGTGTGATCAATCACTGCCTCCTCTTACTGTGTGATCAATCACTGTCTCCTCTTATTGTGTGATCAATCACTGTCTCCTCTTCCTGTGTGATCAATCACTGTCTCATCTTAATGTGCGATCAATCACGGTTGCATTTTAATGTGTGTTCAATCACTGTCTCCTCTTCCTGTGTGATCAATCACTGTCTCATCTTAATGTGCGATCAATCACGGTTGCATTTTAATGTGTGTTCAATCACTGTCTCTTCTTATTGTGATCAATCACTGTCTCTTATTACTGTGATCAATCACTGTCTCTTCATACTGTGATCAATCACTGTCTCCTCTGACATTCTGATCAATCACTGTCTCCTCTTTCTGTGTGATCAATCACTGTCTCTTACTGTCTGATCAAACACTGTCTCTTTCTGTGATCAATCACTGTCTCCTCTTACTGTGTGATCAATCACTGTATCCCCTTTCTGTGATCAATCACTGTCTCCTCTTACTGTGTGATCAATCACTGTCACCTCTTACTGGGTGATCAATCACTGTCTCCTCTTACTGTGTGATCAATCACTGCCTCCTCTTACTGTGATCAATCACTGTCTTCTCTTACTGTGATCAATCACTGTCTCCTCTTACTGTGCGATCAATCACTGTTGCATCTTATTGTATGATTAATCACTGTATCCATTCACTGTGATCAATCTCTGTCTCCTCTTACTGTGATCAAACACTGTCTCCTCTTACTGTGATCAATCACTGTCTCCTCTTACTGCGTGATCAATCACTGTCTCCTGTTACTGTGTGATCAATCACTGTCTCCTCTTACTGGGTGATCAATCACTGTCTCCTCTAACTGTGTGAGCCATCACTGCTTCCTCCTACTGTGTGATCAATCACTGTCTCCTCTTACTTTGTGATCAATCACTGTCTTTTACTGTGATCAGTCACTGTCTCCTCTTACTGTGTGATCAGTCACTGTCTCCTCTTACTGTGTGATCACTCACTGTCTCCTCTTACTGTGCGAACAATCACTGTCTCCTCTTACTGTGAGATCAATCACTGTCTCCTCTTACTGTGCTCAATCACTGTCTCCTCTTACTGTGATCAGTCACTGTCTCCTCTTACTGCGTGATCAATCACTGTCTCCTCTTACTGTGTGCTCAATCACTGTCTCCTCTTACTGTGATCCATCACTGTATCCCTTTACTGTGATCAATCACTGTCTCCTCTGACTGTGTGATGAATCACTGTCTCTTTCTGTGATCAATCACTGTCTCCTCCTACTGTGTAATCAATCACTGTCTCCTCTAACTGTGTGAGCCATCACTGTTTCCTCCTACTGTGTGATCAATCACTGTCTCCTCTTATTTTGTGATCAATCACTGTCTCCTCTTACTTTGTGATCAGTCACTGTCTCCTCTTACTGTCTGATCAATCGTTGTCTCCTCTTACTGTGTGATCAATCACTGTCTCATTTTACTGTGTGATCAATCACTGTCTCATTTTACTTTGTGACCAATCACTGTCTCCTCTTACTGTGATCAATCACTGTCTCCTCTTACTGTGATCAATCACTGTCTCCTGTTCATGTGATCAATCACTGTCTCCTCTTACTGTGTGATCAATCACTGTCTCCCCTTAATGTGTGATCAATCATTGTCCCCTCTTACTGTGATCAGTCACTGTCTCCTCTTACTGGGTGATCAATCACTGTCTCCTCTTACTGTGTGATCAATCACTGTCTCCTTTTACTGTGATCAATCACTGTCTCCTCTTACTGTGATCAATCACTGTCTCTTCTTACTGTGATCAATCACTGCCTCCTCTTACTCTGATCAATCACTGCCTCCTCTTACTGTGGGCAATCACTGTCTCCTCTTACTGTGATCAATCACTGTCTCCTCCTACTGTGATCAATCACTGTCTCCTCTTACTGTGATCAATCACTGTCTCCACTTACTGTGTGATCAATCACTGTCTCCTCTTATTGTGTCTTCAATCACTGCCTCCTCTTCCTGTGTGATCAATCACTGTCTCATCTTAATGTGTGATCAATTACGGTTGCATTTTACTGTGTGATCAATCACTGTCTCCTCTTACCGTGTGATAAATCACTATCTCCTCTGACTGTGATCAATCACTGTCTCCTCTTACTGTGTGATCAATCACTGTCCCTTACTGTGATCAATCACTGTCTCCTCTTACTGTGTGATCAATCACACTCTCCACTTACTGTGTGATCAATCACTGTATCCCCTTACTGTGATCAATCACTCTCTCCACTTACTGTGTGATCAATCACTGTCTCCTCCTACTGTGATCAATCACTGTCTCCACTTACTGTGATCAATCACTGTCTCCTCTTACTGTGATCAATCACTGTCTCATCTTACTGTGATCAATCACTGTCTCCTCTTACTGTGATCAATCACTGTATCCCTTTACTGTGATCAATCACTGTCTCCTCTGACTGTGTGATCAATCTCTGTCTCCTCTTACTGTGATCAATTACTGTTTCCTCTTCCTGTGTGATCAATCACTGTCTCATCTTAATGTGTGGTCAATCACGGTTGCATTTTACTGTGTGATCAATCACTGTCTCCTCTTACTGTGTGATCAATCATTGTCTCGTCTTTCTGTGTGATCAATCATTGTCTCATCTTAATTTGTGATCAATCACTGTTGCATCTTAATGTGTGATCATTCATTGTCTCGTCTTACTGTGTGATCAATCAGTGTTGCATCTTACTGTGTGATCAATCACTGTCTCCTCTTACAGTGATCAATCACTGTCTCCTCTTACGGGGTGATCAATCACTGTCTCCTCTTACTGTGATCAATCACTGTCTCCTCTTACTGTGTGATCAATCACTGTCTGCTCTCACTGTGATGAATCACTGTCTCCTCTTACTGTGTGATCAATCACTGTCTCCTCTTATTGTGATGAATCACTGTCTCCTCTTACTGTGTGATCAATCACTGTATCCCCTTACTGGGATCAATCACTGTCTCCTCTTACTGTGCGATCAATCACTGTCTCCTCTTACTGTGTGTTCAATCACTGTCTCCTCTTACTATGTGATCAATCACTGTCTCCTCTTCCTGTGTGATCATTCACTGTCTCCTCTTCCTGTGTGATCATTCACTGTCTCATCTTAATGTGTGATCAATCACTGTTGCATCTTACTGTGTGATCAATCACTGTCTCCTCTTTGTGTGATCAATCACTGTCTCCTCTTACTGTGATCAATCACTGTCTCCTCTTCCTGTGTGATCATTCACTGTCTCATCTTACTGTGTGATCAATCACTGTTGCGTCTTACTGTGTGATCAATCACTGTCTCCTCTTACTGTGTGATCAGTCATTGTCTCATCTTACTGTATGATCAATCACTGTTGCATCTTACTGTGTGATCAATCACTGTCTCCTCTTATTGTGATGAATCACTGTCTCCTCCTACTGTAATGAATCACTGTCTCCTCTGACTGTGATCAATCACTGTCTCCTCTTACTGTGATCAATCACTGTCTCCTCTTACTGTGTGATTAATCACATTCTCCTCTTATTGTGTGATCAATCATTGTCTCCTCTTACTGTGTGATCAATCACTGTCTCTTACTGTGATCAATCACTCTCTCCTCTTACTGTGTGATCAATCACTCTCTCTTACTGTGATCAATCACTGCCTCCTCTTACTGTGTGATCAATCACTGTCTTCTCTTACTGTGTGATCAATCACTGACTCCTCTTACTGTGTGATCAATCACTGTCTCCTCTTACTGTGTGATCAATCACTGTCTCCTCTTACTGTGTGATCAATCACTGACTCCTCCTACTGTGTGATCAATCACTGTCTCCTCTTACTGTGTGATCAATCACTGTCTCCTCTTACTGTGTCATCAATCGTTGTCTCGTCTTACTGTGTGATCAATCACTGTCTCATCGTAATGTGTGATCAATCACTGTTGCTTCTTACTGTGTGTTCAATCACTGTCTCCTCTTACTGTGTGATCAATCATTGTCTCGTCTTACTGTGATCAATCACTGTCTCCTCTTACTGTGTGATCAATCTCTCTCTCTTACTGTGATCAATCGCTGCCTCCTCTTACTGTGATCAATCACTCACTCCTCTTTCTGTGTGATCAATCACTGTCTCCTCTAACTGTGTGAACCATCACTGTATCCTCCTACTGTGTGATCAATCACTGTCTCCTCTTACTGTGATCAATCACTGTCTCCTCTTACTGTGTGATCAATCACTGTCTCCTCTTACTGTGATCAATCACTGTCTCCTCTTACTGTGTGATCAATGAATGTCTCATCTTACTGTGTGATCAATCATTGTCTCGTCTTACTGTGTGATCAATCACTGTCTCATCGTAATGTGTGATCAATCACTGTTGCTTCTTACTGTGTGATCAATCACTATCTCCTCTTACTGTGATCAATCACTGTCTCCTCTTACTGTGTGATCAATCACTGTCTACTCTTACTGTGATCAATCACTGTCTCCTCTTACTGTGTGATCAATCACTCTCTCTTACTGTGATCAATCACTGTCTCCTCTTACTGTGTGATCAATCACTGTCTCTTACTGTGATCAATCACTGTCTCCTCTTTCTGTGATCAATCACTGCCTCCTCTTATTCTGTGATCAATCACTGTCTCCTCTTGCTGTGATCAATCACTGTCTCCTCTTACTGTGTGATCATTCATGGTCTCCTCTTATTGTGTGTTCAATCACAGTCTCCTCTTACTGTGTGATCAATCACTGTCTCATCGTAATGTGTGATCAATCACTGTTGCTTCTTACTGTGTGATCAATCACTGTCTCCTCTTACTGTGTGATCAATCATTGTCTCGTCTTACTGTGTGATCAATCACGGTTGCATTTTACTGTGTGATCAATCACTGTCTCCTCTTACTGTGTGATCAATCACTATCTCCTCTTACTGTGATCAATCACTGTCTCCTCTTACTGTGTGATCAATCACTGTCTCCTCTTACTGTGATCAATCACTGTCTCCTCTTATTGTGTGATCTATCACTGACTCCTCTTACTGTGTGATTATTCACTGTCTCCTCCAACTGTGATCAATCACTGCCTCCTCTTATTCTGTGATCAATCACTGTCTCCTCTTACTGTGTGATCAATCACTCTCTCCTCTTACTGTGATCAATCACTGTCTCCTCTTACTGTGATCAATCACTGTCTCCTCTTACTGTGTGATCAATCACTGTCTCCTCTTACTGTGTGATCAATCACTGTCTCATCTTACAGTGATCAATCACTGTCTCTTCTTACTGTGCGATCAATCGCTGCCTCCTCTTACTGTGTGATCAATCACTGTTGCATCTTACTGTGTGATCAATCACTGTCTCCTCTTACTGTGATGAATCACTGTCTCCTCTTATTGTGTGATCAATCACTGACTCCTCTTACTGTGTGAGTATTCACTGTCTCCTCCTACTGTGATCAATCACTGTCTCCTCTTTCTGTGATCAATCCCTGCCTCTTATTCTGTGATCAATCACTGACTCCTCTTACTGTGTGATTATTCACTGTCTCCTCTTGCTGTGATCAATCACTGTCTCCTCTTGCTGTGATCAATCACTGTCTCCTCTTTCTGTGCGATCAATCACTGTCTCCTCTTTCTGTGCGATCAATCACTGTCTCCTCTTACTTTGTGATCAATCACTGTCTCCTCTTACTGTGTGATCAATCACTGTCTCCTCTTACTGTGTGATCAATCGCTGTCTCTTACAGTGATCAATCACTGTCTCCTCTTACTGTGTGAACCATCACTGTCTCCTCTTCCTGTGTGATCAATCACTGTCTCCTGTTAATGTGATCGATCACTGTCTCCTCTTACTGTGTGATCAATCGCTGTCTCTTACAGTGATCAATCACTGTCTCCTCTTACTGTGTGAACCATCACTGTCTCCTCTTCCTGTCTGATCAATCACTGTCTCCTCTTACTGTGATCAATCACTGTCACCTCTAATTGTGTGATCAATTGCTGTGTCCTCTTACTGTGTGATCAATCACTGTCTCCTCTTACTGTGTGACCAATCACTGTCTCATCGTAATGTGTGATCAATCACTGTTGCTTCTTACTGTGTGATCAATCACTGTTGCATCTTACTGTATGATTAATCACTGTATCCATTTACTGTGATCAATCACTGACTCCTCTTACTGTGTGATCAATCACTGTCTCCTCTTACTGTGTGATCAATCACTGTATCCCCTTTCTGTGATCAATGACTGCCTCCTCTTTCTGTGATCAATGACTGCCTCCTCTTACTGTGTGATCAATCACTGTCTCCTCTTACTGTGATCAATCACTGTCTCCTCTTTCTGTGATCAATCACTTTCTCCTCTTACTGTGATCAATCACTCTCTCCTCTTACTGTGTGATCAGTAACTGTCTCCTCTTCCTGCGTGATCAATCACTGTCTCCTCTTGCTGTGCGATCAATCACTGTTGCATCTTACTGTATGATTAATCACGCTATCCATTTACTGTGAGCAATCACTGTCTCCTCTTACTGTGATCAAACACTGTCTCCTCTTACTGTGTGATCAATCACTGTCTTATCTAACTGTGTGAACCATTACTGTGTCCTCCTACTGTGTGATCAATCACTGTCTCCTCTTACTGTGATCAATCACTGTCTCCTCTTACTGTGATCAATCACTGTCTCCTCTTACTGTGTGATCAATCACTGTCTCCTCTTACTGTGTGATCAATCACTGTCTCATCTTACTGTGATCTATCACTGTCTCTTCTTACTGTGCGATCAATCGCTGTCTCCTCTTACTGTGTGATCAATCACTGTCTCCTCTTACTGTGTGATCAATCGTTGACTCGTCCTACTGTGTGATCAATCAATGTCTCATCGTAATGTGTGATCAATCACTATCTCCTCTTACTGTGATCAGTCACTGTCTCCTCTTACTGTGATCAATCACTGTCTCCTCTTATTGTGATCAATCACTGTCTCCTCTTCCTGTGTGATCAATCACTGTCTCCTTATACTGTGATCAATCACTGTCTCCTCTTACTGTGTGATCAGTCACTCTCTCCACTTACTGTGTGATCAATCACTCTCTCCTCTTACTGTGTGAACCACCACTGTGTCCTCTTGCTGTGCGATCAATTACTGTCTCCTCTTCTAACTGTGTGATCAATCACTGTCTCCTCTTACTGTGTGATCAATCATTGTCTCCTCTTACTGTGATGAATCACTGTCTCCTCTTACTGTGCGATCAATCACTGTCTCCTCTAACTGTGTGATCAATCACTGTCTCCTCTTACTGTGATCAATCACTGTCTCCTCTTACTGTGTGATCAATCACTGTCTCCTCTTACTGTGATGAATCACTGTCTCCTCTTACTTTGTGATCAATCACTCTCTCCTCTTACTGTGTGATCAATCACTGTCTCCTCTTCCTGTGTGATCATTCACGGTCTCCTCTTATTGTGTGATCAATCACTGTCTCCTCTAACTGTGAACCATCACTGTGTCCTCCTACTGTGTGATCAATCACTGTCTCCTCTTATTGTGTGATCAATCACTGTCTCCTCCTACTGTGTGATCAATCACTGTCTCCTCTTACTGTGTGATCAATCATTGTCTCCTCTTATTGTGTGATCATTCACTGTTGCGTCTTACTGTGTGATCAATCACTGTCTCCTCTTACTGTGTGATCAGTCATTGTCTCATCTTATTGTGTGTCAATCACTGTTGCATCTTACTGTGTGATCAATCACTGTCTCCTCTTATTGTGATGAGTCACTGTCTCCTCCTACTGTGATCAATCACTGTCTCCTCTTACTGTGATCAATCACTGTCTCCTCTTACTGTGATCAATCACTGTCTCCTCTTACTGTGATCAATCACTGTCTCCTCTTTCTGTGTGATCAATCACTGTCTCCCCTTACTGTGATCAATCACTGTCTACTCTTCCAGTGTGATCATTCATGGTCTCCTCTTATTGTGTGATCAATCACTGTCTCCTCTAACTGTGTGAACCATCACTGTGTCCTCCAACTGTGTGATCAATCACTGTCTCCTCTTACTGTGTGATCAATCATTGTTTCTTGTTACTGTGTGATCAATCACGGTTGCATTTTACTGTGTGATCAATCACTGTCTCCTCTTATTGTGTGATCAATCACTATCTCCTCTTACTGTGATCAATCACTGTCTCCTCTTACTGTGTGATCAATCACTGTCTCCTCTTACTGTGATCTATCACTGTCTCCTCTTATTGTGTGATCAATCACTCTCTCCTCTTACTGTGATCAATCACTGTCTCCTCTTACTGTCTGATCAACCACTGTCTCCTCTTACTGTGTGATCAATCACCGTCTCCTCTTACTGTGATCAATCACTGTCTCCTCTTACTGTGATCCATCACTGTCTCCTCTTACTGTGTGTTCAATCACTGTCTCCTCTTACTGTGTGATCAATCATTGTCTCGTCTTACTGTGTGATCAATCACGGTTGCATTTTACTGTGTGATCAATCACTTCCTCCTCTTACTGTGTGATCAATCACCATCTCCTCTTACTGTGATCAATCACTGTCTCCTCTTACTGTGTCATCAATCACTATCTCCTCTTACTGTGACCAATCACTGTCTCCTCTTACTGTGTGATCAATCACTGTCTCCTCTTACTGTGACCAATCACTGTCTCCTCTTACTGTGCGACCAATCACTGTCTCCTCTTACTGTGTGACCAGTCACTGTCTCCTCTTACTGTGATCAATCACTGTCTCATCTTACTGTGATCAATCAATGTCTCCTCTTACTGTGTGATCAATCACAGTCTCCTCTCACTGTGTGAACCATCACTCTGTCCTCTTATTGTCTGATCAATCACTGTCTCACCTTACTGTGTTATCAGTCACTGTCTCCTCTTGCTGTGTGATCAATCACTGTCTCCTCTTACTGTGTGACCAATCACTGTCTCCACTTCCTGTGTGATTAATCACTGTCTCCTCTTCCTGTGTGATTAATCACTGTCTCCTCTTGCTGTGTGATCAGTCACTGTCTCCTCTTTCTGTGTGATCAATCACTGTTTCCTCTTAATGTGTGATCAATCACTGTCTCCTCTTACTGTGCTCAATCATTGTCTCCTCTTATTGTGTGATCAGTCACTGTCTCCTCTTACTGTGTGATGAATCACTGTCTCCTCTTACTGTGTGATCAATCACTGTCTCCTCTTCCTGTGTGATCAATCATTGTCTCCTCTTCATGTGATCAATCACTGTCTCCTCTTACTGTGTGATCAATCACTGTCTCCTCTTACCGTGATCAATCACTGTCTCCTCTTACTGTGTGACCAGTCACTGTCTCCTCTTACTGTGATCAATCACTGTCTCCTCTTACTGTGTGATCCATCACTGTCTCCTCTTACTGGGTGATCAGTCACTGTCTCCTCTTACTGTGATCAAACACTGTCTCATCTTACTGTGATCAATCAATGTCTCCTCTTACTGTGTGATCAATCACAGTCTCCTCTCACTGTGATCAATCACTGTCTCCTCTTACTGTCTGATCAATCACTTTCTCCCCTTTCTGTGTGATCAATCACTGTCTCCTCTTACTGTGATCAATCACAGTCTCCTCTTACTGTGTGATCAATCACTGTCTCCTCTTACTGTGTGATCAATCACTGTCTCCTCTTACTGTGACCAATCACTGTCTCCTCTTACTGTGTGATCAATCACTGTCTCCTCTTACTATGATCAGTCAATGTCTCCTCTTACTGTGCGATGAATCACTGTCTCCTTTGACTGTGATCAATCACTGTCTCCTCTTACTGTGTGATTCATCATTGTCTCCTCTTACTCTTTTTTCACTCACTGTCTCCTCTTACTGTGATCAATCACTGTATCCTCTTACTGTGTGATCAATCACTGTCTCCTCTTACTGGATGATCAGTCACTGTCTCCTCTTACTGTGATCAAACACTGTCTCATCTTACTGTGATCAATCAATGTCTCCTCTTACTGTGTGATCAATCACAGTCTCCTCTCACTGTGTGAACCATCACTGTGTCCTCTTATTGTGGGATCAATGACTGTCTCCTCTTACTGTCTGATCAATCACTTTTTCCCCTTTCTGTGTGATCAATCACTGTCTCCTCTTACTGTGATCAATCGCTGTCTCCTCTTACTGTGTGATCAATCACTGTCTCCTCCTCCTGTGATCAATCACAGTCTCCTCTTACTGTGTGATCAATCACTGTTTCTCCTTAATGTGAGCAATCACTGTCTCCTCTTACTGTGTGATCAATCACTGTCTCCTCTTACTGTGTGATCAATCCCTGTCTCCTCTTACTGTCTGATCAATCACTGTCTCCTCTTACTATGATCAATCAATGTCTCCTCTTAATGTGCGATGAATCACTGTCTCCTTTGACTGTGATCAATCACTGTCTCCTCATGCTGCCTGATTCATCACTGTCTCCTCTTACTCTTTTTTCACTCACTGTCTCCTCTTACTGTGATCAATCACTGTATCCTCTTACTGTGTTCAATCACTGTCCCCTCTTACTGTGTGATCAATCACTTTCTCCTCTTTCTGTGTGATCAATTACTGTCTCCTTACTGTGATCAATCACTGTATCCTCTTACTGTGTGATCAATCACTGTCTCCTCTTACTGTGATCAATCACTGTCTCCTCCTACTGTGTGATCAATCACTGTCTCCTCTTACTGTGATCAATCACTGTCTCCTCTTTCTGTGATCAATCACTGCCTCCTGTTATTCTGTGATCAATCTCTGTCCCCTCTTGCTGTGATCAATCAATGTCTCCTCTTACTGTGGTCAATCACTGTCTCCTCTTACTGTGTGATGAATCACTGTCTCCTCTTACTGTGTGACCAGTCACTGTCTCCTCTTACTGTGTGATCAATCACGGTCTCCTCTTACTGTGTGATCAATCACTGCCTCCTCTTACTGTGATCAATCACTGTCTCCTCTTTCTGTGATCAATCACTGCCTCCTCTTATTCTGTGATCAATCACTGTCTCCTCTTACTGTGTGATCAATCA
Source organism: Somniosus microcephalus (assembly GCF_052327205.1). Lineage (NCBI taxonomy): Eukaryota > Metazoa > Chordata > Chondrichthyes > Squaliformes > Somniosidae > Somniosus > Somniosus microcephalus. Next base: position 21,572,041 of record NC_141020.1, on the reverse strand, counting down.
CTCTCTCCTCTTACTGTGATCAATCACTGTCTCCTCTTGCTGTGATCAATCATCGTCTCCTATTGCTGTGAACAAGCACTGTCTCCTCTTTCTGTGCGATCAATCACTGTCTCCTCTTACTGTGTGATCAATCACTGTCTCCTCTCACTGTGTGATCAATCGCTGTCTCTTACAGTGATCAATCACTGTCTCCTCTTACTGTGTGATCAATCACTGTCTCCTCTTACTGTGTCATCAATCACTGTCTCCTCTTACTGTGATCAATCACTGCCTCCTCTTACTGTGTGATCAATCACTGACTCCCCTTACTGTGATCAATCACTGTCTCCTCTTACTGTGTGATCAATCACTCTCTCCTCTTACTGTGATCAATCAGTGTCTCCTCTTGCTGTGATCAATCACCGTCTCCTCTTGCTGTGATCAAGCACTGTCTCCTCTTTCTGTGCGATCAATCACTGTCTCCTCTTTCTGTGCGATCAATCACTGTATCCTCTTACTTTGTGATCAATCACTGTCTCCTCTTACTGTGTGATCAATCACTGTCTCCTCTTACTGTGTGATCAATCGCTGTCTCTTACAGTGATCAATCACTGTCTCCTCTTACTGTGTGAACCATCACTGTGTCCTCCTACTGTGTGATCAATCACTGGCGCCTGTTACTGTGACCGATCCCTGTCTCCTCTTACTGTGTGAACCATCACTGTGTCCTCTTGCTGTGTGATCAATTACTGTCTCCTCTTCTAACTGTGTGATCAATCACTGTCTCCTCTTACTGTGTGATCAATCGTTGTCTCGTCTTACTGTGTGATCAATCATTGTCTCATCTTAATTTGTGATCAATCACTGTTGCATCTTAATGTGTGATCAATCATTGTCTCGTCTTACTGTGTGATCAATCACTGTTGCATCTTACTGTGTGATAAATCACTGTCTCCTCTTACAGTGATCAATCACTGTCTCCTCTTACTGTGATCCATCACTGCCTCCTCTTACTGTGATGAATCACTGTCTCCTCTTACTGTGATCAATCACTGTCTCCTCTTACTGTGCGATCAAGCACTGTCTCCTCTAACTGTGTGATCAATCACTGTCTCCTCTTACTGTGATCAATCACTGTCTCCTCTTACTGTGTGATCAATCACTGTCTCCTGTTACTGTGATCAATCACTGTTTCCTCTCATTGTGTGATCAATCACTTTCTCCTCTTACTGTGTGATCAATCACTATCTACTCTTACTGTGATCAATCACTCTCTCCTCTTACTGTGTGATCAATCTCTGCCTCCCCTTACTGTGATCAATCACTGTCTCCTCTTCCTGTGTGATCATTCACGGTCTCCTCTTATTGTGTGATCAATCACTGTCTCCTCTTACTGTGTGATCAATCACTGTCTCCTCTTACTGTGTGATCAGTCACTGTCTCCTCTTACTGTGTGATCATCACTGTCTCTTCTTACTGTGTGATCAATCACTGTCTCTTACTGTGATCAATCACTGTCTCCTCTTACTGTGTGATCAATCACAGTTGCATTTTACTGTGTGATCAATCACTGTCTCCTCTTACTGGGTGATCAATCACTGTCTCCTCTTACTGTGTGATCATCACTGTCTCTTCTTACTGTGTGATCAATCACTGTCTCTTACTGTGATCAATCACTGTCTCCTCTTACTGTGTGATCAATCACTATCTCCTCGTACTGTGATCAATCACTGTCTCCTCTTACTGTGTGATCAATCACTGTCTCTTACTGTGATCAATCACTGTCTCCTCGTACTGTGTGATCAATCACTGTATCCCCTTACTGGGATCAATCACTGTCTCCACTTAGTGTGTGATCAATCAGTGTCTCTTACTGTGATCAATCACTGTCTCCTCTTTCTGTGATCAATCACTGCCTCCTCTTACTCTGTGATCAATCACTGTCTCCTCTTACTGTGATCAATCACTGTCTCCTCTTGCTGTGATCAGTCACTGTCTCCTCTTGCTGTGATCAATCACTGTCTCCTCTTACTGTGCGATCAATCACTGTCTCCTCTTACTGTGTGATCAATCACTATCTCCTCTTACTGTGATCAATCACTCACTCCTCTTACTGTGTGATCAATCACTGTCTCCTCTTACTGTGTGATCAATCATTCACTCTTCTTACTGTGCGATCATCCACTATCTCCTCTGACTGTGTGATCAATCACTGTCTCCTCTTACTGTGATCAATCACTGTCTCCTCTTACTTTGTGATCAATCACTGTCTACTCTTACTGTGTGATCAATCATTGTCTCCTCTTACAGTGTGATCAATCACTGTCTGTAACTGATCAATCACTGTCTCCTCTTACTGTGAGATCAATCACTGTCTCCTCTTACTGTGATCAAACATTGTCCCCTATTACTGTGTGATAAGTCACTGTCTCCTCTTACTGTGTGATAGATGACTGTCTCCTCTTACTGTGCGATCTATCACTGCCTCCTCTTACTGTGTGATCTATCACTGTCTCCTCTGACTTTGATCAATCACTGTCTCTAACTGTGTGAACCATCACTGTCTCCTCTTACTGTGATCAATCACTGTCTCATCTTAATGTGTGACCAATCACTGTTGCATCTTACTGTGTGATCAATCACTGTCTCCTCTTATTGTGCAATCAATCACGGGCTCCTCTTACTGTGTGGTCAATGACTGTCTCCTCTTACTGTGATCAATCACTGTCTCCTCTTACTGTGTGATCAATCACTGTCTCCTCTTACTGTGATCAATCACAGTCTCCTTTTACTGTGATCAATCTCTGTCCCCTCTTGCTGTGATCAATCAATGTCTCCTCTTACTGTGGTCAATCACTGTCTCCTCTTACTGTGTGATGAATCACTGTCTCCTCTTACTGTGTGACCAGTCACTGTCTCCTCTTACTGTGATCAATCACTGTCTCCTCTTACTGTGTGATCAGTCACTTTCTCCTCTTACTGCATGATAAATCACTGTCTCCTCTTACTGTGTGATCAATCACTGTCTCCTCTTTCTGTGTGATCAATCACTGTCTCCTCTTACTGTGATCAATCACTGTCTCCTCTTACTGTGATCAATCACTGTCTCCTCTTACTGTGATCAATCACTGCCTCCTCTAACTGTGATCAATCACTGCCTCCTGTTACTGTGATCAATCACTGTCTCCTCTTACTGTGTGATCAATCACTGTCTCCTCTTACTGTGTGATCAATCACTGTCTCATCTTACTGTGTGATCAATCACTGTCTCCTCTTACTGTGTGATCAGTCACTGTCTCCTCTTACTGTGATCAATCACTCACTCCTCTTACTGTGTGATCAATCACTGTCTCCTCTCACTGTGTGATCAATCACTGTATCCCCTTACTGTGATCAATCACTGTCTCCTCTTACTGTGCAATCAATTACTATCTCCTCTTACTGTGATCAATCAGTGTCTCTTCTTACTGTGTGATCAATCATTCACTCCTCTTACTGTGCGATCATCCACTATCTCCTCTTACTGTGTGATCAATCACTGTCTCCTCTTACTGTGATCAATCAGTGTCTCCTCTTACTTTGTGATCAATCACTGTCTACTGTTACTGTGTGATCAATCATTGTCTCCTCTTACAGTGTGATCAATCACTGTCTGTAACTGATCAATCACTGTCTCCTCTTACTGTGAGATCAATCACTGTCTCCTCTTACTGTGATCAATCATTGTCCCCTCTTACTGTGTGATAAGTCACTGTCTCCTCTTACTGTGTGATCTGTCACTGTCTCCTCTGACTGTGATCAATCACTGTCTCCTCTAACTGTGTGAACCATCACTGTCTCCTCTTACTGTGATCAATCACTGTCTCATCTTAATGTGTGATCAATCACTGTTGCATCTTACTGTGTGATCAATCACTGTCTCCTCTTATTGTGCAATCAATCACGGGCTCCTCTTACTGTGTGGTCAATGACTGTCTCCTCTTACTGTGATCAATCACTGTCTCCTCTTACTGTGTGATCAATCACTGTCTCCTCTTACTGTGATCAATCACTGTCTCCTCTTCCTGTGTGATCAATCACTGTCTCCTCTTGCTGTGTGATCAATCACTGTCTCCTCTTACTGTGTGATCAATCACTATCTCCTCTTACTGTGTGATCAGTCACTGTCTCCTCTTGCCGTGTGATCAATCACTGTCTCCTCTTACTGTGTGACCAATCACTGTCTCCACTTCCTGTGTGATTAATCACTGTCTCCTCTTGCTGTGTGATCAATCACTGTCTCCTCTTACTGTGTGATCAATCACTGTCTCCTCTTACAGTGATCAATCACTGTCTCCTCTTCCTGTGTGATCAATCACTGTCTTATCTTAATGTGTGATCAACCACGGTGGCATTTTACTGTGATCAATCACTGTCTCCTCTTCCTGGGTGATCAATCACTGTCTCTGCTTACTGTGTGATCAATGACTGTCTCCTCTTACTGTGTGACCAATCTCTGTCTCCACTTCCTGTGTGATTAATCACTGTCTCCTCTTGCTGTGTGATCAATCACTGTCTCCACTTACTGTGTGATCAATCACTGTCTCCTCTTACTGTGATCAATCACTGTCTCCTCTTCCTGGGTGATCAATCACTGTCTCTGCTTACTGTGTGATCAATGACTGTCTCCTCTTAATATGTGATCAATCACTGTCTCTTACTGTGATCAATCACGGTCTCCTCTTACTGTGCAATCAATCACTGTCTCCTCTTAATGTATGATCAATCATTGTCTCCACTTACTGTGTGATCAATCACTGTCTCCTCTTACTGTGATCAATCACTGTCTCCTCTTCCTGTGTGATCAGTCACTGTCTCTTCTTTCTGTGTGATCAATCACTGTCTCCTCTTACTGTGTGATCAATCACTGTTTCCTCTTACTGTGTGATCAATCACTGTCTCCTCTTGTGATCAATCACTGTCTCCACTTACTGTGTGATCAATCACTGTCTCTTACTGAGTGATCAATCACTGTCTCCCTTTCGTGTGAGATCATTCACTCTCTCCTCTTCCTGTAATCAATCAATGTCTCCTCTTACTGTGTGATCAATCACTGTCTCCTTTTAGTGTGAGATCATTCACTCTCTCCTCTCACTGTGATCAATCACTGTCTCCTCTTACTGTGATCAATTACTGACTCTTTTACTGTGACCAATCACTGTCTCCTCTTACTGTGTGATCAATCACTGTCTCCTCTTACTGTGCTCAATCATTGTCTCCACTTATTGTGTGATCAGTCACTGTCTCCTCTTACTGTGTGATGAATCACTGTCTCCTCTTACTGTGTGATCAATCACTGTCTCCTCTTACTGTGTGATCAATCATTGTCTCCTCTTCATGTGATCAATCACTGTCTCCTCTTACTGTGTGATCAATCACTGTCTCCTCTTACCGTGATCAATCACTGTCTCCTCTTACTGTGTGATCAATCATTGTCTCCTCTTCATGTGATCAATCACTGTCTCCTCTTACTGTGTGATCAATCACTGTCTCCTCTTACTGTGTGATCAATCACTGTCTCATCTTACTGTGATTAATCACTGTCTCCTCTTACTGTGCTCAATCATTGTCTCCTCTTATTGTGTGATCAGTCACTGTCTCCTCTTACTGTGTGATGAACCACTGTCTCCTCTTACTGTGTGATCAATCACTGTCTCCTCTTACTGTGTGATCAATCACTGTCTCCTCTTACCGTGATCAATCACTGTCTCCTCTTACTGTGTGATCAATCATTGTCTCCTCTTCATGTGATCAATCACTGTCTCCTCTTACTGTGTGATCAATCACTGTCTCCTCTTACTGTGTGATCAATCACTGTCTCATCTTACTGTGATCAATCAATGTCTCCTCTTACTGTCTGATCAATCACTTTCTCCCCTTTCTGTGTGATCAATCACTGTTTCCCCTTAATGTGAGCAATCACTGTCTCCTCTTACTGTGTGATCAATCACTGTCTTCTCTTGCTGCGTGATTCATCACTGTCTCCTCTTACTCTTTTTTCACTCACTGTCTCCTCTTACTGTGATCAATCACTGTCCCCTCTTACTGTGTGATCAATCACTTTCTGCTCTTTCTGTGCGATCAATAAATGTCTCCTCTTTCTGTGTGATCAATCAATGTCTCCTCTTACTGTGTGATCAATCACGGTTTCCTCTTGCTGTGTGATCAATCACTGTCTCCTCTTACTGTGTGATCAATCACTGTCTCCTCTTACAGTGATCAATCACTGTCTCCACTTACTGAGTGATCAATCACTGTCTCCTTTGACAGTGATCAATCACTGTCTCCTCTTACTGTGTGATCAATCACTGTCTCCTCTTACTGTGCGATCAATCACTGTCTCCTCTTACTATGATCAATCAATGTCTCCTCTGACTGTGTGATCAATCACTGTCTCTTTCTGTGATCAATCACTGTCTCCTCTTACTGTGTGATTAATCACGGTCTCCTCTTACTGTGATCAATCACTGTCTCCTCTTATTGTGTGATCAATCACTGTCTCCTCTTCCTGTGTGACGAATCACTGTCTCCTCTTACTGTGTGATCAATCGCTGTCTCCTTTTACGTAACATATGAACATAAGAAGTAGGAGCAGGAGCAGGCCATACAGCCCCTCAATTCAATAGGATCATGGCTGATCCGAACCTAGACTCACGTCCACTTCCCTGCCCTCTCCCCGTAACCCCTAATTCCCTTATCTGCTAGGAAACTGTCTATCTCCGTTTTAAATTTATTTAATGTTGCAGCTTCCACAGCTCTCTGGGGTAGCAAATTCCATAGATTTACTACCCTCTGAGTGAAGAAGTTTCTCCTCATCTCAGTTTTGAAAGGGCAGCCCCTTATTCTAAGATTACGCCCCCTAGTTCTAGTCTCACCCATCAGTGGAAACATCCTCACCGCATCCACCTGATCAAGTCCCCTCACAATCTTATATGTTTTGATTAGATCGCCTCTCATTCTTCTGAACTCCAATGAGTAGAGGCCCAACCTACTCAACCTTTCCTCATACGTCAAGCCCCTCATCTCCGGAATCAACCGAGTGAACCTTCTCTGAACCTCCTCGAGAGCAAGTATATCTTTTCTTAAATATGGAAACCAAAACTGCATGCAGTATTCCAGGTGTGGCCTCACCAATACCCTGTATAACTGCAGCAAGACTTCCCTGTTTTTATACTCCATCCCCCTTGCAATAAAAGCCAAGATTCCATTGGCCTTCCTGATCACCTGCTGCACCTGCATACTAACTTTTTGTGTTTCATGCACCAGGACCCCCAGATCCCTTTGTACTGTAGCACTTTGTAGTTTCTCTCCATTTAGATAATAACTTGTTCTTTGATTTTTTCTGCCAAAGTGCATAACCTCACACTTTCCAATGTTATATTGCATCTGCCAAATCTCTGCCCACTCACTTAGCCTGTCTATGTCCTTTTGCAGGTTTTTTATGTCCTCCTCACTCACTGCTTTCCCTCCCATCTTTGTATCGTCGGCAAACTTGAATATGTTGCACTCGGTCCCTTCCTCCAAATCGTTAATATAGATTGTAAAGAGTTGGGGTCCCAGCACTGACCCCTGCGGAACACCACTAGTTACTGATTGCCAGCCCGAGAACGAACCATTTATCCCAACTCTTTGTTTTCTGTTAGATAGCCAATCTTCCACCCATGCCAGTATATTACCCCCAATCCCGTGATTTTTTATCTTGATCAGTAATCTTTTGTGTGGCACCTTGTCAAATGCCTTTTTGGAAGTCCAAATACACTACATCCACTGGTTCCCCTTTATCCACCCTGTATGTTACGTCCTCAAAGAATTCGAGCAAATTTGTCAAACATGACTTCCCCTTCATAAAACCATGCTGACTCTGTCCTATTAAATTATGTTTATCCAAATGCTCTGTTACTGTTTCCTTAATAATGGACTCCAACATTTTACCAACCACAGATGTTAGGCTAACTAGTCTATAGTTTCCAGCTTTTTGTCTACTTCCCTTCTTAAATAAGGGTATTACATTAGCAGTTTTCCAATCTGCCGGGACCTTTCCTGAGTCCAGGGAGTTTTGGAAAATAATCACCAATGCATCCACAATCCCTACTGCTACTTCTCTCAAGACCCTAGGATGTAGGCCATCAGGTCCGGGGGATTTATTCACCTTAAGTCCCATTATTTTACCGAGTACCACCTCCTTAGTGATTTTAATCATGTTTAGCTCCTCCCCCCCCCCCATTGCCCCCTGTTTGTCCAGTGTTGGGATATTTTTAGTGTCCTCTACTGTAAAGACTGATACAAAATATTTGTTCAGCGTCTTTGCCATCTCCATGTTCCCCACCACTAATTTCCCGGTCTCATCCTCTAAGGGACCAACGTTCACTTTAGCCACCCTTTTTCTTTTTATATAGCTGTAGAAACTCTTGCTATCTGTTTTTATGTTTTTTGCTAGTTTACTTTCATAATCTATCTCCCCTTTCTTAATTAATCTTTTAGTTATTCTTTGCTGGTTTTTAAATACTTCCCAATCTTCTATCCTCCCACTAGATTTGGCTACTTTATATGCCCTTGTTTTCAGTCGGATACTATCCTTTATTACTTTACTAAGCCACGGATGGCTGTCTTTTCCTTTACTCCCCTTTTTCCTCAGTGGAATATGTTTTTCTTGAAAGATGTGAAATATCTCCTTGAAAGTAGACCACTGCTCTTGTACCGTCTTACACTTTAATCTGTTTTCCCAGTCCACTTTAGTCAATTCTACTCTCATACCTTCATAGTCTCCTTTATTTAAGCTCAGTACGCTGGTTTGAGATCCAACGCTCTCACCCTCAAACTGAATTTGGAATTCAACCATATTATGGTCACTCATTCCAAGGGGATCCTTTACTAGGACATTTTTTATCAATCCTGTCTCATTACACAGCACCAGATCTAAGATTGCCTGCCCCCTGGTTGGTTCAGTTACATACTGCTCAAGGAACCCATCCCTAATACACTCTATGAACTCTTCCTCAAGGCTGCCATGCCCAATTTGATTAGTCCAGTCAATATGAAAGTTAAAATCTCCCATGATTATAGCTGTTCCCTTATTACAAGCCCCAACTATTTCCTGATTTATACTCCGACCAACAGAGTTGCAACTGCTAGGAGGCCTATAGACTACGCCCACTAGTGACTTTTTCCCCTTATTATTCCTTATCTCCACCCAAACTGTTTCACTATCCTGATCATTTGACCGAATATCATTTCTGACTATTGCAGTGATTCCATCCTTGATTAACATAGCAACCCCACCTCCCTTTCCTTCCTGTCTGTCCTTCTTAATTGTCAAATTCCCTTGTATGTTTAGTTCCCAGTCATGATCATCTTGCAGCCATGTTTCCGTAATGGCCACCAGATCATACCCATGTGTAGTTATTTGTACCGTCAACTCGTCTATTTTGTTACGAATGCTGCGTGCATTCAGATAAAGAACTTTCAAGTATATTTTCTGACAATTTATTCCTGCTTTTACCCCTTTCACTACTTTACGTTTATCATTATATACATTCTGTCCCTTCCTGACACGCTCTGGTTTTTAATTCCCCCACTGCTACCTTGCTCGATTGCCTTCTCTGCTGTCATTTTTATTTATCGCTCTCTTAAAACCTCCCCCCCACTAATTAGTTTAAAGCCCTCTCTACAGCCCTAGTTATTCAATTCACCAGGACGCTAGTCCCAGCACAGGCCAAGTGAAGTCCGTCCCAATGGAACAGCTCTCTCCTATCCCAGTACAGTGTCCCAAGAAGCAAAACCCATTTCTCCCACATCAGTCTTTGAGCCACGCATTTAACTCTCTAATTTTATTTACCCTAGCCAAATTCGCTCATGGCTCAGATAGTAATCCAGAGATTATTACGCTTGTGGTTCTGCTTTTTAATTTGGCCCCTAGCTGCTCAAACTCCCTCAGCAGAACCTCTTTCCTTGTCCTACCTATGTCATTGGTACCAACATAGACCACGACAACTGGATCCTCCCCCTCCCACTCCAAGTTTCTCTCCAGCCCAGAGGAGATGTCCTTAACCCTGGCACCGGGCAGGCAACACAGCCTTCGGGACTCTCGCTCTCGGCTGCAAAGAACCCTATCTATCCCCCTAACGATACTATCCCCTACCACTACAACATTTCTTTTTACTCCCCCCACTTGAATGGCCCCCCGCTCCACGGTGCTGTGGCCAGGTTGCTCATCCTCCCCGCAGTCCCCGTTCCCATCCTCACAGGGAGTAAGAGCCTCAAACCTGTTCGACAAGAGCAAGGGCTGCGGCTCCTCCAACACTACCTCCTGGATCCCCGTACCTGCCTCACTCATAGTCACACCATCCTGTCCCTGACCACGGACTACATCTGAATTAATTAATCTAATTGGTGTGACTACCTTCTAAAACACAGAGTCCAGGTAACTCTCCCCCTCCCTAATGTGTCGCAGTGTCTGAAGCTTGATCTCAAGCTCATCAACACGGAGCCGGAGTTCCTCTAGCAGCAAACACTTACCGCAAATGTAATCACCGTAAGCATCAATGGTGTCCACCAGCTCCCACATTTTGCAGTAGTAACACATCACCTGCTCTCCCATTCTGTGTAATTAATTAAATTTATTATTATTTTTAAATACCCTCTGCCCCAATTCTAGATGATGAATATTACACCTCTATTTAATTGAACTTACCAACTTATAAAGGCTTAAAAGAGAAGGAAACGTACTCACCAACCAGCCAATCACCTACCAGCTTGGCTGTGATGTCACTTTTGAATTCTGACCTCCCCTTGGAATGTTGCCTGTGGAGCCTGTTTAGGCTGCCTCGCCTCACTGCTGCGGCTCGACTCGACACACGTTGCTGCTCCCGGCTGCCTCGGCTGGGCCTCACCTCGCTGCTCCGCCTCCGCGTTGTCTGCTAATCCTGAGGCTGGCAGGAAAAACAAGGCAGAAACAAAACACAAACAGCACCTAACATCCCACTCACCCTAACTCTCAATGGCACTCTCTGCTGGTCGCACTGGCACCGGTCTTTTTATACTGCTGGTTTGTAGCCAAATGAGTCACCCCTGCTGATTGGTTAGAGAACTGGTTTTCACTGCCTACCAATTAACTCCTACTGCAGTGTTACCTTGTTTTACTCTTAAACCAACAGAATCCCAAATATTGAACTTCTCCCCTTTATTTAAACTTACTTAAATATTTAACCTCACACCATTACTTAAACATACTGAAATACTTAACTTCTCCCCTTTACTTAAACTGCTGAAGTAATCTTATCAAGAAACGACTGGCAATTGCCACTAACAATTTGCACCACTCCAAATGTGCGATCAATCAATGTCTCCACTTACTGGGTGATCAATCACTGTCTCCTCTTACTGGGTGATCAGTCACTGTCACCTCTTACTGTGTGATCAATCACTTTCTCCTCTTTCTGTGTGATCAATCACTGTCTCCTCTGACTGTGATCAATCACTGTCTCATCTTACTGTGTGATCAATCACTGTCTCCTCTTACTGTGTGATCATTCATTGTCTCCTCTTACTGTGATCAATCATTGTCTCCTCTTACTGTGTGATCAATCACTATCTCCTCTTACTGTGTGATCAATCACTGTCTCCTCTTCCTGGGTGATCAATCACTGTCTCCGCTTACTGTGTGATCAATGACTGTCTCCTCTTAATGTGTGATCAATCACTGTCTCTTACTGTGATTAATCACTGTCTCCTCTTACTGTGCAATCAATCACTGTCTCCTCTTAATGTATCATCAATCATTGTCTCGTCTTATTGTGATCAATCACTGTATCATCTTACTGTGTGATCAATCACTGTCTCCCCTTACTGTGTGATCAATCACTGTCTCCTCTTACTGTGTGATCAATCACTGTCTCCTTTTAGTGTGAGATCATTCACTCTCTCCTCTTCCTGTGATCAATCAATGACACCTCTTACTGTGTGATCAATCACTGTCTCCTTTTAGTGTGAGATCATTCACTCTCTCCTCTCAGTGATCAATCACTGTCTCCTCTTACTGTGATCAATTACTGTCCCTTTTACTGTGATCAATCACTGTCTCTTCTTACTGTTTGATCAATCACTCTCCTCTTACTGTGATCAATCACTGTCTCCTCTTACTGTGTGATCAATCACTGTCTCCTCTTGCTGTGTGATCAATCACTGTCTCCTCTTACTGTGTGATCAATCACTGTCTCCTCTTCATGTGATCAATCACTGTCTCCTCTTACTGTGATCAATCACTGTCTCCTCTTACTGTGTGATCAATCACTGTCTGCTCTGACTGTGATCAATCACTGTCCCCTCTTCCTGTGTGATTAATCACTTTCTCCTCTTTCTGTGTGATCAGTAACTGTCTCCTCTTGCTGTTTGATCAATCACTGTCTCCTCTTACTGCGTGATCAATCACTGTCTCCTCTCACTGTGATCAATCACTGTCTCCTCTTAATGTGATCAATCACTGTCTCCTCTTACTGTGTGATCAATCACTGTCTCCTCTTACTGTGCTCAATCACTGCCTCCTCTTACTGTGATCAATCAATGTCTCATCATACTGTGTGATCAATCACTCTCTCCTCTCACTGTGATCAATCACTGTCTCCTGTTACTGTGATCAATCACTGTCTCATCTTACTGTGTGATCAATCACTGTCTCCTCTTACTGTGTGATCAATCAGTGTCTCCTCTTACTGTGATCAAGCACTGTCTCCTCTTACTGTGATCAATCACTGCCTCCTCTAACTGTGATCAATCTCTGCCTCCTGTTACTGTGATCAATCACTGTCTCCTCTTACTGTGATCAATCACTCTCTCCTCTTACTGTGTGATCAATCACTGTCTCCTCTTACTGTGTGATCAATCACTGTCTCTTACTGTGAGCAATCACTGTCTCCTCTTACTGTGTGATTAATTACTGTCTCCTCTTACTCTGATCAATCACTGTCTCCAGTTACTGAGTGATCAGTCACTGTCTCCTCTTAATGTGTGATGAGTCACTGTCTCCTTTAAGTGTGTGATCAATCACTGTCTCTTACTGTGTGATCAATCACTGTCTCCTCTTAATGTGTGATCAGCCATTGTCTCATCTTACTGTGATCAATCACTGTCTCCTCTTCATGTGAGCAATCACTGTCTCCTCTTATTGTGTGATTAATTACTGTCTCCTCTTACTCTGATCAATCACTGTCTCCTCTTACTGTGACCAATCACTGTGACCTCTTACTGTGTGATCAATCATTGTCTCCTCTTACTGTGTGATCAATCATTGTCTCCTCTTACTGTGTGATAACTCGCTGTCTCCTCTTACTGTGTGATAAATCACTGTGTCCTCTTATTGTGTGATCAATCACTGTCTCCTCTGACTGTGATCAATCACTGTCTCCTCTTACTGTGTGATCAATCACTGTCTCCTCTTACTGTGTGATCAATCACTGTCTCCTCTTAATATGTGATCAATCATTGTCTCATCTTACTGTAATCAATCACTGTCTCCTCTTACTGTGATCAATCACTGTCTCCTCTTACTGTGTGATCAATCACGGTCTCCTCACTGGCTGTTCAATCACTGTCTCCTCTTACTTTGATCAATCACTGTCTCCTCTTACTGTGATCAATCACTGTCTCCTCTTGATGTGTGATGAATTGCTCGCTCCTCTTACTGTGATCAATCACTTTATCCTCTTCCTTTGTGATCAATCACTGTCTCCTCCTCCTGTGTGTTCAATCACTGTCTCCTCTTACTTTGTGATCAATCACTGTCTCCTCACTGGCTGTTCAATCACTGTCTCCTCTTAGTGTGATCAATCACTGTCTCCTCTTACTGGGTGATCAATCACTGTCTCCTCTTACTGGATGATCAATCACTGTCTCCTCTTCCTGTGTGATCAATCAGTCTCTCCTCACTGGCTGTTCAATCACTGTCTCCTCTTCCTGTGATCAATCAATGTCTCCTCTTACTGTGTGATCAATCACTGTCTCCTCTTACTGTGTGATCAATCACTGTCTCCTCTTATTGTGATCAATCAATGTCTCCTCTTACTGTGTGATCAATCACTGCCTCCTCTTACTGTGTGATCAATCACTGTCTCCTCTTACTGTGTGATCAATCACTGTCTCCCCTTAATGTGATCAATCACTGTCTCCATTGACTGTGATCAATCACTGCCTCCTCTTACTGTGTGATCAATCACTGTCTCCTCTTACTGTGATCAATCACTGTCTCCTCTTACTGTGTGATCAGTCACTGTCACCTCTTACTGTGTGATCAATCACTTTCTCCTCTTTCTGTGTGATCAATAACTGTCTCCTCTTGCTGTCTGATCAATCACTGTCTCCTCTTACTGTGATCAATCACTGTCTCCTCTTACTGTGTGATCAATCACTGTCTCCTCTTCATGTGATCAATCACTGTCTCATCTTACTGTGTGATCAATCACTGTCTCCTCTTACTGTCTGATCAATCACTTTCTCCCCTTTCTGTGTGGTCAATCACTGTCTCCTCTTACTGTGATCAATCGCTGTCTCCTCTTGCTGTGTGATCAATCCCTGTCTCCTGTTACTGTGATCAATCACTGTCTCCTCTTACTGTGTCCAATCACTGTCTCCTCTTACTGTGTCATCAATCATTGTCTCCCCTTACGATGATCAATCAGTGTCTCCTCCTACTGTGCGATGAATCACTGTCTCCTTTGACTGTGATCAATCACTGTCTCCTCTTACTGTGCGATCAATCACTGTCTCCTCTTACTATGATCAATCACTGTCTCCTCTTACTGTGTGATCAATCACTGTCTCCTCTTACTATGATCAATCAATGTCTCCTCTTACTGTGCGATGAATCACTGTCTCCTTTGACTGCGATCAATCACTGTCTCCTCTTACTGTGTGATTAATCACTGTCTCCTCTTACTGTATGAATCATCACTGCCTTTTCTTACTGTGATCAATCATTGTATCCTCTTACTGTGTGATCAATCACTGTCTGCTCTTACTGTGTGATCAATCACTCTCTCCTCTTACTGTGAGCAATCACTGTCTCCTCTTACTGTGTGATTAATTACTGTCTCCTCTTACTCTGATCAATCACTGTCTCCACTTACTGAGTGATCAATGTCTTCACTTACATTGTGATCAATCACTGTCTCCTCTTACTGTGCTCAATCACTGTCTCCTCTTACTGTGTGATCAATCACTGTCTCCACTTACTGTGTGATCAATCACTGACTCCTCTTTCTGTGATCAATCACTGTCTCCTCTTACTGTGTGATCAATCACTGTCTCCCCTTTCTGTGTGATCAATCACTGTCTCCTCTTTCTGTGATCAATCGCTGTCTCCTCTTACTGTGTGATCAATCACTGTCTCCTCTTACTGTGTGATCAATCACTGTCTCCCCTTAATGTGATCAATCACTGTCTCCTCTTACTGTGTGATCAATCACTGACTCCTCTTACTGTGACCAATCACTGTCTCCTCTTATTGTGTGATCAATCACTGTCTCCTCTTACTGTGACCAATCACTGCCTCCTCTTACTGTGTGATCAATCACTGTCTCCTCTTACTCTGTTTTCAATCACTGTCTCCTCTTACTGTGGTCAATCACTGTATCCTCTTACTGTGTGATCAATCACTGTCTCCTCTTACTGTGATCAATCACTGTCTCCTCTTACTGTGTGATCAGTCAGTCACCATTTACTGTGTGATCAATCACTTTCTCCCCTTTCTGTGTGATCAATAACTGTCTCCTCTTGTTGTCTGATCAATCACTGTCTCCTCTTACTGTGTGCTCAATCACTGTATCCTCTTACTGTGTGATCAATCACTGTCTCCTCTTACTGTGTGATCAATCACTGTCTCCTCTTACTGTGATCAATCACTGTCTCCTGTTACTGTGATCAATCACTGTCTCAATTTACTGTGTGATCAATAACTGCCTCCTCTCACTGTATGATCAATAACTGTCTCCTCTCACTGTCTGATCAATCACTGTCTCCTCTTACTGTATGAACCATCACTGCCTCCTCTTACTGTGTGATCAATCACTGTCTCCTCTTACTGTGTGATCAATCACTGTCTCCTCTTACTGTGATCAATCACTGTTTGCTTTTACTGTGTGATCAATCATTGTCGCCTCTTACTATGTGATCAATCACTGTTTCCTCTTACTGTGTGATCAATCACTGTCTCATTTTACTGTGTGATCAATCACTGTCTCCTATTACTGGGATCAATCATTGTCTCCTCTTACTGTGATCAATCACTGTCTCCTCTTCCTGTGATCAATCACTGTCTCCTCTTACAGTGATCAATCACTATCTCCACTTACTGTGTGATCAATCACTCTCTCCTCTTCCTGTGATCAATCAATGTCTCCTCTTACTGTGTGATCAATCACTGTCTCCTCTTACTGTGATCAATTACTGTCTCCTCTTACACTGTGATCAATCACTGTCTCCTCTCACTGTGTGATCAATCACTGTCTCCTCTTACTGGGATCAATCACTGTCTCCCCTTACTGTCTGATCAATCACTTTCTCCCCTTTCTGTGTGATCAATCACTGTCTCCTCTTACTGTGATCAATCGCTGTCTCCTCTTACTGTGTGATCAATCACTGTCTCCTCTTACTGTGATCAATCACTGTCTCCTCTTACTGTGTGATTAATCACTGTCTCCTCTTACTGTCATCAATCACTGTCTCCTCTTACTGTGTGATCAATCACTGTCTCCTCACTGCCTGTTCAATCACTGTCTCCTCTTACTGTGATCAATCACTGTCTCCTCTTACTGTGTGATCAATCACTGTCTCCTCTTACTGTGTGATCAATCACTGTCTCCTCTTACTGTGATCAATCACTGTCTCATCTTACTGTGATCAATCACTGTCTCCTCTTGCTGTGTGATCAATCACAGTCGCCTCTTACTATGATCAATCAATGTCTCCTCTTACTGTGTGATCAATCACTGTCTCTTCTTACTGTGATCAATCATTGTCTCATCTTACTGTGATCAATCACTGTCTCCTCTTACTGTGTGATCAATCACTGACTCCTCTTCCGGTGTGATCAATCACTGTCTCCTCTTACTGTGACCAATCACTGTCTTCTCTTGCTGTGTGATCAATCACAGTCTCCTCTTACTATGATCAATCAATGTCTCCTCTTACTGTGTGATCAATCACTGTCTCCTCTTACTGTGATCAATCACTGTCTCCTCTTACTGTGTGATCAATCACTGTTTCCTCTTACTGTCATCAATCACTGTCTCCTCTTACTGTGTGATCAATCACTGTCTCTTCTTACTGTGATCAATCACTGTCACCTCATACTGTGATCAATCACTGTCTCTTCTTACCGTGATCAATCACTGTTTCATCTTACTGTGATCAATCAATGTCTCCTCTTACAGTGATCAATCACTGTCTCCTGTTACTGTGATCAATCACTGTCTCCTCTTACTGTGTCCAATCACTGTCTCCTCTTACTGTGTCATCAATCATTGTCTCCCCTTACGATGATCAATCAGTGTCTCCTCCTACTGTGCGATGAATCACTGTCTCCTTTGACTGTGATCAATCACTGTCTCCTCTTACTGTGCGATCAATCACTGTCTCCTCTTACTATGATCAATCACTGTCTCCTCTTACTGTGTGATCAATCACTGTCTCCTCTTACTATGATCAATCAATGTCTCCTCTTACTGTGCGATGAATCACTGTCTCCTTTGACTGCGATCAATCACTGTCTCCTCTTACTGTGTGATTAATCACTGTCTCCTCTTACTGTATGAATCATCACTGCCTTTTCTTACTGTGATCAATCATTGTATCCTCTTACTGTGTGATCAATCACTGTCTGCTCTTACTGTGTGATCAATCACTCTCTCCTCTTACTGTGAGCAATCACTGTCTCCTCTTACTGTGTGATTAATTACTGTCTCCTCTTACTCTGATCAATCACTGTCTCCACTTACTGAGTGATCAATGTCTTCACTTACATTGTGATCAATCACTGTCTCCTCTTACTGTGCTCAATCACTGTCTCCTCTTACTGTGTGATCAATCACTGTCTCCACTTACTGTGTGATCAATCACTGACTCCTCTTTCTGTGATCAATCACTGTCTCCTCTTACTGTGTGATCAATCACTGTCTCCCCTTTCTGTGTGATCAATCACTGTCTCCTCTTACTGTGATCAATCGCTGTCTCCTCTTACTGTGTGATCAATCACTGTCTCCTCTTACTGTGTGATCAATCACTGTCTCCCCTTAATGTGATCAATCACTGTCTCCTCTTACTGTGTGATCAATCACTGACTCCTCTTACTGTGACCAATCACTGTCTCCTCTTATTGTGTGATCAATCACTGTCTCCTCTTACTGTGACCAATCACTGCCTCCTCTTACTGTGTGATCAATCACTGTCTCCTCTTACTCTGTTTTCAATCACTGTCTCCTCTTACTGTGGTCAATCACTGTATCCTCTTACTGTGTGATCAATCACTGTCTCCTCTTACTGTGATCAATCACTGTCTCCTCTTACTGTGTGATCAGTCAGTCACCATTTACTGTGTGATCAATCACTTTCTCCCCTTTCTGTGTGATCAATAACTGTCTCCTCTTGTTGTCTGATCAATCACTGTCTCCTCTTACTGTGTGCTCAATCACTGTATCCTCTTACTGTGTGATCAATCACTGTCTCCTCTTACTGTGTGATCAATCACTGTCTCCTCTTACTGTGATCAATCACTGTCTCCTGTTACTGTGATCAATCACTGTCTCAATTTACTGTGTGATCAATAACTGCCTCCTCTCACTGTATGATCAATAACTGTCTCCTCTCACTGTCTGATCAATCACTGTCTCCTCTTACTGTATGAACCATCACTGCCTCCTCTTACTGTGTGATCAATCACTGTCTCCTCTTACTGTGTGATCAATCACTGTCTCCTCTTACTGTGATCAAACACTGTTTGCTTTTACTGTGTGATCAATCATTGTCGCCTCTTACTATGTGATCAATCACTGTTTCCTCTTACTGTGTGATCAATCACTGTCTCATTTTACTGTGTGATCAATCACTGTCTCCTATTACTGTGATCAATCATTGTCTCCTCTTACTGTGATCAATCACTGTCTCCTCTTCCTGTGATCAATCACTGTCTCCTCTTACAGTGATCAATCACTATCTCCACTTACTGGGTGATCAATCACTCTCTCCTCTTCCTGTGATCAATCAATGTCTCCTCTTACTGTGTGATCAATCACTGTCTCCTCTTACTGTGATCAATTACTGTCTCCTCTTACACTGTGATCAATCACTGTCTCCTCTCACTGTGTGATCAATCACTGTCTCCTCTTACTGGGATCAATCACTGTCTCCCCTTACTGTCTGATCAATCACTTTCTCCCCTTTCTGTGTGATCAATCACTGTCTCCTCTTACTGTGATCAATCGCTGTCTCCTCTTACTGTGTGATCAATCACTGTCTCCTCTTACTGTGATCAATCACTGTCTCCTCTTACTGTGTGATTAATCACTGTCTCCTCTTACTGTGTGATCAATCACTGTCTCCTCACTGCCTGTTCAATCACTGTCTCCTCTTACTGTGATCAATCACTGTCTCCTCTTACTGTGTGATCAATCACTGTCTCCTCTTACTGTGTGATCAATCACTGTCTCCTCTTACTGTGATCAATCACTGTCTCATCTTACTGTGATCAATCACTGTCTCCTCTTGCTGTGTGATCAATCACAGTCGCCTCTTACTATGATCAATCAATGTCTCCTCTTACTGTGTGATCAATCACTGTCTCTTCTTACTGTGATCAATCATTGTCTCATCTTACTGTGATCAATCACTGTCTCCTCTTACTGTGTGATCAATCACTGACTCCTCTTCCGGTGTGATCAATCACTGTCTCCTCTTACTGTGACCAATCACTGTCTTCTCTTGCTGTGTGATCAATCACAGTCTCCTCTTACTATGATCAATCAATGTCTCCTCTTACTGTGTGATCAATCACTGTCTCCTCTTACTGTGATCAATCACTGTCTCCTCTTACTGTGTGATCAATCACTGTTTCCTCTTACTGTCATCAATCACTGTCTCCTCTTACTGTGTGATCAATCACTGTCTCTTCTTACTGTGATCAATCACTGTCACCTCATACTGTGATCAATCACTGTCTCTTCTTACCGTGATCAATCACTGTTTCATCTTACTGTGATCAATCAATGTCTCCTCTTACAGTGATCAATCACTGTCTCCTCTTACTGTGATCAATCACTGTCTCCTCTTACTGTGTGATCAATCACTGACTCCTCTTCCGGTGTGATCAATCGCTGTCTCCACTTACTGTGACCAATCACTGTCTCCTCTTGCTGTGTGATCAATCACAGTCTCCTCTTACTGTGTGATCAATCACAGTCTCCTCTTACTATGATCAATCAATGTCTCCTCTTACTGTGCGATCAATCACTGTCTCCTTTGACTGTGATCAATCACTGTCTCCTCTAACTGTGTGATTAATCACTGCCTCCTCTTACACTGTGAACCATCACTGCCTCCTCTTACTGTGTGATCAATCACTGTCTCCTCTTACTCTGATCAATCACTGTCTCCTCTTACTGTGTGATCAATCACTGTCTCCTCTTACTGTGATCAATCACTGTCTCCTCTTACTGTGTGATCAGTCACTGTCTCCTCTTACTGTGATCAATCACTGTCTCCACTTACTGTGTGATCAATCAGTGTCTCTTCTGACTGTGATCAATCAGTGTCTCCTCTTACTGTGTGATCAGTCACTGTCTCCTCTTACTGTGATCAATCACTGTCTCCACTTACTGTGTGATCAATCATTGTCTCATCTTACTGTGATCAATCACTGTCTCCTCTTACTGTGTGATCAGTCACTGTCTCCTCTTACTGTGATCAATCACTGTCTCCACTTACTGTGTGATCAATCATTGTCTCATCTTACTGTGATCAATCACTGTCTCCTCTTACTGTGACCAATCACTGTCTCCTCTTGCTGTGTGATCAATCACAGTCTCCTCTTACTATGATCAATCAATGTCTTCTCTTACTGTGCGATCAATCACTGTCTCCTTTGACTGTGATCAATCACTGTCTCCTCTAACTGAGTGATTAATCACTGCCTCCTCTTACAGTGTGAACCATCACTGCCTCCTCTTACTGTGTGATCAATCACTGTCTCCTCTTACTGTGATCAATCACTGTCTCCTCTTACTGTGTGATCAATCACTGTCTCCTCTTACTGTGATCAATCACTGTCTCCACTTACTGTGTAATCAATCACTGTTTCTTCTTACTGTGATCAATCACTGTCTCCTCTTACTGTGTGTTCAGTCACTGCCTCCTCTTACTGTGATCAATGACTGTCTCCACTTACTGTGTGATCAATCATTGTCTCATCTTACTGTGATCAATCACTGTCTCCTCTTACTGTGTGATCACTCACTGTCTCCTCTTACTGTGATCAATCACTGTCTCCACTTACTGTGTGATCAATCATTGTCTCCTCTTACTGTGTGTTCAGTCACTGTCTCCTCTTACTGTGATCAATGACTGTCTCCACTTACTGTGTGATCAATCATAGTCTCATCTTACTGTGATCAATCACTGTCTCCTCTTACTGTGTGGTCAGTCACTGTCTCCTCTTACTGTGATCAATCACTGTCTCCTCTTAAGGTAATCAATCACTGTCTCCTCTTACTGTGATCAATCACTGTCTCCTCTTACTGTGATCAATCACTCTCTCCTCTTACTGTGATCAATCACTGTCTCCTCTTACTGTGATCAATCACTGTCTGCTCTTACTGTGATCAATCACAGTCTCCTCTTACTGTGTGATTAATCACTGTTCCCTCATACTGTGTGATCAATCACTGTCTCCACTTACTGTGTGATCAATCACTGTCTCTTCTTACTGTGATCAATCATTGTCTCCTCTTACTATGATCAATCAATGTCTCCTCTTATTGTGTGATCAATCACTGTCTCCTTTGACTGTGATCAATCACTCTCTCCTCTTACTGTGTGATTAATCACTGCCTCCTCTTACAGTGTGAACCATCACTGCCTCCTCTTACTGTGTGATCAATCACTGTCTCCTCTTACTGTGATCAACCACTGTCTCCTCTTACTGTGTGATCAATCACTGTCTCCTCTTTCTGTGATCAATCATTGTCTCCTCTTACTGTGTGATCAGTCACTGTCTCCTCTTACTGTGATCAATCACTGTCTCCTCTTACTGTGTGATCAGTCACTGTCTCCTCTTACTGTGATCAATCATTGTCTCATCTTACTGTGATCAATCACTGTCTCCTCTTACGGTAATCAATCACTGTCTCCTCTTACTGTGATCAATCACTGTCTCCTCTTACTGTGATCAATCACTGTCCCCTCTTACTGTGATTAATCACTGTCCCCTCAGACTGTGATCAATCACTGTCTCCACTTACTGTGTGATCAGTCACTGTCTCTTCTAACTGTGATCAATCATTGTCTCATCTTACTGTGATCAATCACTGTCTCCTCTTACTGTGATCAATCACTGTCTCCGCTTACTGTGATCAATCACTGTCTCCTCTTACTGGGATCAATCGCTGTCTCCTCTTACTGTGTGATTAACCACTGTCCCCTCATACTGTGATCAATCATTGTCTCATCTTACTGTGATCAATCACTGTCTCCTCTTACAGTAATCAATCACTGTCTCCTCTTACTGTGATCAATCACTGTCTCCTCTTACTGTGATCAATCACTGTCTCCTCTTACTGTGATCAATCACTGTCTCCTCTTACTGTGATCAATCACTGTCTCCTCTTACTGTGATCAATCACTGTCTGCTCTTACTGTGATCAATCACAGTCTCCTCTTACTGTGTGATTAATCACTGTCCCCTCATACTGTGTGATCAATCACTGTCTCCGCTTACTGTGATCAATCACTGTCTCCTCTTACTGTGATCAATCACTGTCTCCTCTTACTGTATGATCAATCACTGTCTCCTCTTACTGTGATCAATCACTGTCTCCTCCGACTGTGATCAATCACTTTCTCCTCTTACTGTGTGATCAATCACTGGCTCCTCTTCATGTGATCAATCACTGTCTCCTCTTACTGTGATTAATCACTGTCTCCTCTTACTTTGTGACCAGTCACTGTCTCCTCTTACTGTGTGATCAATCACTGTCTCCCCTTATTTTGTGACCAGTCACTGTCTCCTCTTACTGTGTGATCAATCACTGTCCGCTCATACTGTGTGATCAATCAATGTCTCCACTTACTGTGTGATCAATCACTGACTCCTCTTACTGTGTGATCAATCACTGTCTGCTCTTACTGTGATCAATCACTGTCTCATCTTACTATGCGATCAATCACTTTCTCCTCTTACTATGATCAATCATTGTCTCCTCTTACTGTGATCAATCATTGTCTCCTCTTACTGTGGGATCAATCACTCTCTCCTCTTCATGTGATCAATCACTATTTCCTATTACTTTGTCACCAGTCACTGTCTCCTCTTACTGTGATCAATGACTGTCTCCACTTACTGTGTGATCAATCATTGTCTCATCTTACTGTGATCAATCACTGTCTCCTCTTACTGTGTGATCAGTCACTGTCTCCTCTTACTGTGATCAATCACTGTCTCCACTTACTGTGTGATCAATCACTGTCTCCTCTTACTATGATCAATCAATGTCTCCTCTTACTGTGCGATCAATCACTGTCTCCTTTGACTGTGATCAATCACTGTCTCCTCTAACTGTGTGATTAATCACTGCCTCCTCTTACAGTGTGAACCATCACTGCCTCCTCTTACTGTGTGATCAATCACTGTCTCCTCTTACTATGATCAATCACTGTCTCCTCTTACTGTGTGATCAATCACTGTCTCCTCTTACTGTGATCAATCACTGTCTCCTCTTACTGTGTGATCAATCACTGTCTCCTCTTACTGTGATCAATTACTGTCTCCTCTTACACTGTGATCAATCACTGTCTCCTCTCACTGTGTGATCAATCACTGTCTCCTCTTACTGGGATCAATCACTGTCTCCCCTTACTGTCTGATCAATCACTTTCTCCCCTTTCTGTGTGATCAATCACTGTCTCCTCTTACTGTGATCAATCGCTGTCTCCTCTTACTGTGTGATCAATCACTGTCTCCTCTTACTGTGATCAATCACTGTCTCCTCTTACTGTGTGATTAATCACTGTCTCCTCTTACTGTCATCAATCACTGTCTCCTCTTACTGTGTGATCAATCACTGTCTCCTCACTGCCTGTTCAATCACTGTCTCCTCTTACTGTGATCAATCACTGTCTCCTCTTACTGTGTGATCAATCACTGTCTCCTCTTACTGTGTGATCAATCACTGTCTCCTTTTAATGTGATCAATCACTGTCTCCTCTTACTGTGTGATCAATCACTGTTTCCTCTTGCTGTGTGATCAATCACAGTCGCCTCTTACTATGATCAATCAATGTCTCCTCTTACTGTGTGATCAGTCACTGTCTCCTCTTACTGTGATCAATCACTGTCTCCACTTACTGTGTGATCAATCACTGTCTCTTCTTAATGTGATCAATCATTGTCTCATCTTACTGTGATCAATCACTGTCTCCTCTTACTGTGTGATCAATCACTGACTCCTCCTCCGGTGTGATCAATCACTGTCTCCTCTTACTGTGACCAATCACTGTCTCCCCTTGCTGTGTGATCAATCACAGTCTCCTCTTACTATGATCAATCAATGTCTCCTCTTACTGTGTGATCAATCACTGTCTCCTCTTACTGTGATCAATCACTGTCTCCTCTTACTGTGTGATCAATCACTGTTTCCTCTTACTGTCATCAATCACTGTCTCCTCATACTGTGTGATCAATCACTGTCTCTTCTTACTGTGATCAATCACTGTCACCTCATACTGTGATCAATCACTGTCTCTTCTTACTGTGATCAATCACTGTTTCATCTTACTGTGATCAATCACTGTCTCCTCTTACAGTGATCAATCACTGTCTCCTCTTACTGTGATCAATCACTGTCTCCTCTTACTGTGTGATCAATCACTGACTCCTCTTCCGGTGTGATCAATCACTGTCTCCTCTTACTGTGACCAATCACTGTCTCCTCTTGCTGTGTGATCAATCACAGTCTCCTCTTACTATGATCAATCAATGTCTCCTCTTACTGTGCGATCAATCACTGTCTCCTTTGACTGTGATCAATCACCATCTCCTCTAACTGTGTGATTAATCACTGCCTCCTCTTACAGTGTGAACCATCACTGCCTCCTCTTACTGTGTGATCAATCACTGTCTCCTCTTACTATGATCAATCACTGTCTCCTCTTACTGTGTGATCAATCACAGTCTCCTCTTACTATGATCAATCAATGTCTCCTCTTACTGTGCGATCAATCACTGTCTCCTTTGACTGTGATCAATCACTGTCTCCTCTAACTGTGTGATTAATCACTGCCTCCTCTTACAGTGTGAACCATCACTGCCTCCTCTTACTGTGTGATCAATCACTGTCTCCTCTTACTATGATCAATCACTGTCTCCTCTTACTGTGTGATCAATCACTGTCTCCTCTTACTGTGATCAATCACTGTCTCCTCTTACTGTGTGATCAGTCACTGTCTCCTCTTACTGTGATCAATCACTGTCTCCACTTACTGTGTGATCAATCAGTGTCTCTTCTTACTGTGATCAATCAGTGTCTCCTCTTACTGTGTGATCAGTCACTGTCTCCTCTTACTGTGATCAATCACTGTCTCCACTTACTGTGTGATCAATCATTGTCTCATCTTACTGTGATCAATCACTGTCTCCTCTTACTGCGTGATCAGTCACTGTCTCCTCTTACTGTGATCAATCACTGTCTCCACTTACTGTGTGATCAATCATTGTCTCATCTTACTGTGATCAATCACTGTCTCCTCTTACTGTGATCAATCACTGTCTCCTCTTACTGTGACCAATCACTGTCTCCTCTTGCTGTGTGATCAATCACAGTCTCCTCTTACTATGATCAATCAATGTCTCCTCTTACTGTGCGATCAATCACTGTCTCCTTTGACTGTGATCAATCACTGTATCCTCTAACTGAGTGATTAATCACTGCCTCCTCTGACAGTGTGAACCATCACTGCCTCCTCTTACTGTGTGATCAATCACTGTCTCCTCTTACTGTGATCAATCACTGTCTCCTCTTACTGTGTGATCAATCACTGTCTCCTCTTACTGTGATCAATCACTGTCTCCACTTACTGTGTAATCAATCACTGTCTCTTCTTACTGTGATCAATCACTGTCTCCTCTTACTGTGTGTTCAGTCACTGTCTCCTCTTACTGTGATCAATGACTGTCTCCACTTACTGTGTGATCAATCATTGTCTCATCTTACTGTGATCAATCACTGTCTCCTCTTACTGTGTGATCAGTCACTGTCTCCTCTTACTGTGATCAATCACTGTCTCCACTTACTGTGTGATCAATCATTGTCTCCTCTTACTGTGTGTTCAGTCACTGTCTCCTCTTACTGTGATCAATGACTGTCTCCACTTACTGTGTGATCAATCATAGTCTCATCTTACTGTGATCAATCACTGTCTCCTCTTACTGTGTGATCAGTCACTGTCTCCTCTTACTGTGATCAATCACTGTGTCCTCTTACGGTAATCAATCACTGTCTCCTCTTACTGTGATCAATCACTGTCTCCTCTTACTGTGATCAATCACTGTCTCCTCTTACTGTGATCAATCACAGTCTCCTCTTACTGTGTGATTAATCACTGTCCCCTCATACTGTGTGATCAATCAATGTCTCCTCTTATTGTGCGATCAATCACTGTCTCCTTTGACTGTGATCAATCACTGTCTCCTCTTACTGTGTGATTAATCACTGCCTCCTCTTACAGTGTGAACCATCACTGCCTCCTCTTACTGTGTGATCAATCACTGTCTCCTCTTACTGTGATCAATCACTGTCTCCACTTACTGTGTGATCAATCATTGTCTCCTCTTACTGTGTGTTCAGTCACTGTCTCCTCTTACTGTGATCAATGACTGTCTCCACTTACTGTGTGATCAATCATAGTCTCATCTTACTGTGATCAATCACTGTCTCCTCTTACTGTGTGATCAGTCACTGTCTCCTCTTACTGTGATCAATCACTGTGTCCTCTTACGGTAATCAATCACTGTCTCCTCTTACTGTGATCAATCACTGTCTCCTCTTACTGTGATCAATCACAGTCTCCTCTTACTGTGTGATTAATCACTGTCCCCTCATACTGTGTGATCAATCAATGTCTCCTCTTATTGTGCGATCAATCACTGTCTCCTTTGACTGTGATCAATCACTGTCTCCTCTTACTGTGTGATTAATCACAGCCTCCTCTTACAGTGTGAACCATCACTGCCTCCTCTTACTGTGTGATCAATCACTGTCTCCTCTTACTGTGATCAACCACTGTCTCCTCTTACTGTGTGATCAATCACTGTCTCCTCTTTCTGTGATCAATCATTGTCTCCTCTTACTGTGTGATCAGTCACTGTCTCCTCTTACTGTGATCAATCACTGTCTCCTCTTACTGTGATCAACCACTGTCTCCTCTTACTGTGTGATCAATCACTGTCTCCTCTTTCTGTGATCAATCATTGTCTCCTCTTACTGTGTGATCAGTCACTGTCTCCTCTTACTGTGATCAATCACTGTCTCCTCTTACTGTGTGATCAGTCACTGTCTCCTCTTTCTGTGATCAATCATTGTCTCCTCTTACTGTGTGATCAGTCACTGTCTCCTCTTACTGTGATCAATCACTGTCTCCTCTTACTGTGTGATCAATCACTGTCTCTTCTTAATGTGATCAATCATTGTCTCATCTTACTGTGATCAATCACTGTCTCCTCTTACTGTGTGATCAATCACTGACTCCTCCTCCGGTGTGATCAATCACTGTCTCCTCTTACTGTGACCAATCACTGTCTCCCCTTGCTGTGTGATCAATCACAGTCTCCTCTTACTATGATCAATCAATGTCTCCTCTTACTGTGTGATCAATCACTGTCTCCTCTTACTGTGATCAATCACTGTCTCCTCTTACTGTGTGATCAATCACTGTTTCCTCTTACTGTCATCAATCACTGTCTCCTCATACTGTGTGATCAATCACTGTCTCTTCTTACTGTGATCAATCACTGTCACCTCATACTGTGATCAATCACTGTCTCTTCTTACTGTGATCAATCACTGTTTCATCTTACTGTGATCAATCACTGTCTCCTCTTACAGTGATCAATCACTGTCTCCTCTTACTGTGATCAATCACTGTCTCCTCTTAGTGTGTGATCAATCACTGACTCCTCTTCCGGTGTGATCAATCACTGTCTCCTCTTACTGTGACCAATCACTGTCTCCTCTTGCTGTGTGATCAATCACAGTCTCCTCTTACTATGATCAATCAATGTCTCCTCTTACTGTGCGATCAATCACTGTCTCCTTTGACTGTGATCAATCACCATCTCCTCTAACTGTGTGATTAATCACTGCCTCCTCTTACAGTGTGAACCATCACTGCCTCCTCTTA
The DNA here is from genome assembly GCF_052327205.1 of Somniosus microcephalus. Taxonomy (NCBI): domain Eukaryota; kingdom Metazoa; phylum Chordata; class Chondrichthyes; order Squaliformes; family Somniosidae; genus Somniosus; species Somniosus microcephalus. Next base: position 21,543,376 of record NC_141020.1, on the reverse strand, counting down.
CGGTGTGTTCAGTCACTGTCTCCTCTTACTGTGATCAATGACTGTCTCCACTTACTGTGTGATCAATCATTGTCTCATCTTACTGTGATCAATCACTGTCTCCTCTTACTGTGTGATCAGTCACTGTCTCCTCTTACTGTGATCAATCACTGTCTCCACTTACTGTGTGATCAATCATTGTCTCCTCTTACTGTGTGTTCAGTCACTGTCTCCTCTTACTGTGATCAATGACTGTCTCCACTTACTGTGTGATCAATCATAGTCTCATCTTACTGTGATCAATCACTGTCTCCTCTTACTGTGTGATCAGTCACTGTCTCCTCTTACTGTGATCAATCACTGTGTCCTCTTACGGTAATCAATCACTGTCTCCTCTTACTGTGATCAATCACTGTCTCCTCTTACTGTGATCAATCACTGTCTCCTCTTACTGTGATCAATCACAGTCTCCTCTTACTGTGTGATTAATCACTGTCCCCTCATACTGTGTGATCAATCAATGTCTCCTCTTATTGTGCGATCAATCACTGTCTCCTTTGACTGTGATCAATCACTGTCTCCTCTTACTGTGTGATCAATCACTGTCTCCTCTTACTATGATCAATCACTGTCTCCTCTTACTGTGTGATCAATCACTGTCTCCTCTTACTGTGATCAATCACTGTCTCCTCTTACTGTGTGATCAGTCACTGTCTCCTCTTACTGTGATCAATCACTGTCTCCACTTACTGTGTGATCAATCAGTGTCTCTTCTTACTGTGATCAATCAGTGTCTCCTCTTACTGTGTGATCAGTCACTGTCTCCTCTTACTGTGATCAATCACTGTCTCCACTTACTGTGTGATCAATCATTGTCTCATCTTACTGTGATCAATCACTGTCTCCTCTTACTGCGTGATCAGTCACTGTCTCCTCTTACTGTGATCAATCACTGTCTCCACTTACTGTGTGATCAATCATTGTCTCATCTTACTGTGATCAATCACTGTCTCCTCTTACTGTGATCAATCACTGTCACCTCTTACTGTGACCAATCACTGTCTCCTCTTGCTGTGTGATCAATCACAGTCTCCTCTTACTATGATCAATCAATGTCTCCTCTTACTGTGCGATCAATCACTGTCTCCTTTGACTGTGATCAATCACTGTATCCTCTAACTGAGTGATTAATCACTGCCTCCTCTGACAGTGTGAACCATCACTGCCTCCTCTTACTGTGTGATCAATCACTGTCTCCTCTTACTGTGATCAATCACTGTCTCCTCTTACTGTGTGATCAATCACTGTCTCCTCTTACTGTGATCAATCACTGTCTCCACTTACTGTGTAATCAATCACTGTCTCTTCTTACTGTGATCAATCACTGTCTCCTCTTACTGTGTGTTCAGTCACTGTCTCCTCTTACTGTGATCAATGACTGTCTCCACTTACTGTGTGATCAATCATTGTCTCATCTTACTGTGATCAATCACTGTCTCCTCTTACTGTGTGATCAGTCACTGTCTCCTCTTACTGTGATCAATCACTGTCTCCACTTACTGTGTGATCAATCATTGTCTCCTCTTACTGTGTGTTCAGTCACTGTCTCCTCTTACTGTGATCAATGACTGTCTCCACTTACTGTGTGATCAATCATAGTCTCATCTTACTGTGATCAATCACTGTCTCCTCTTACTGTGTGATCAGTCACTGTCTCCTCTTACTGTGATCAATCACTGTGTCCTCTTACGGTAATCAATCACTGTCTCCTCTTACTGTGATCAATCACTGTCTCCTCTTACTGTGATCAATCACTGTCTCCTCTTACTGTGATCAATCACAGTCTCCTCTTACTGTGTGATTAATCACTGTCCCCTCATACTGTGTGATCAATCAATGTCTCCTCTTATTGTGCGATCAATCACTGTCTCCTTTGACTGTGATCAATCACTGTCTCCTCTTACTGTGTGATTAATCACTGCCTCCTCTTACAGTGTGAACCATCACTGCCTCCTCTTACTGTGTGATCAATCACTGTCTCCTCTTACTGTGATCAATCACTGTCTCCACTTACTGTGTGATCAATCATTGTCTCCTCTTACTGTGTGTTCAGTCACTGTCTCCTCTTACTGTGATCAATGACTGTCTCCACTTACTGTGTGATCAATCATAGTCTCATCTTACTGTGATCAATCACTGTCTCCTCTTACTGTGTGATCAGTCACTGTCTCCTCTTACTGTGATCAATCACTGTGTCCTCTTACGGTAATCAATCACTGTCTCCTCTTACTGTGATCAATCACTGTCTCCTCTTACTGTGATCAATCACAGTCTCCTCTTACTGTGTGATTAATCACTGTCCCCTCATACTGTGTGATCAATCAATGTCTCCTCTTATTGTGCGATCAATCACTGTCTCCTTTGACTGTGATCAATCACTGTCTCCTCTTACTGTGTGATTAATCACAGCCTCCTCTTACAGTGTGAACCATCACTGCCTCCTCTTACTGTGTGATCAATCACTGTCTCCTCTTACTGTGATCAACCACTGTCTCCTCTTACTGTGTGATCAATCACTGTCTCCTCTTTCTGTGATCAATCATTGTCTCCTCTTACTGTGTGATCAGTCACTGTCTCCTCTTACTGTGATCAATCACTGTCTCCTCTTACTGTGTGATCAGTCACTGTCTCCTCTTACTGTGATCAATCATTGTCTCATCTTACTGTGATCAATCACTGTCTCCTCTTACGGTAATCAATCACTGTCTCCTCTTACTGTGATCAATCACTGTCTCCTCTTACTGTGATCAATCACTGTCCCCTCTTACTGTGATTAATCACTGTCCCCTCAGACTGTGATCAATCAGTGTCTCCACTTACTGTGTGATCAGTCACTGTCTCTTCTTACTGTGATCAATCATTGTCTCATCTTACTGTGATCAATCACTGTCTCCTCTTACGGTAATCAATCACTGTCTCCTCTTACTGTGATCAATCACTGTCTCCTCTTACTGGGATCAATCACTGTCTCCTCTGACTGTGATCAATCACTTTCTCCTCTTGCTGTGTGATCAATCACTGGCTCCTCTTCATGTGATCAATCACTGTCTCCCCTTACTGTGATCAATCACTGTCTCCTCCGACTGTGATCAATCACTTTCTCCTCTTGCTGTGTGATCAATCACTGGCTCCTCTTCATGTGATCAATCACTGTCTCCTCTTACTGTGATTAATCACTGTCTCCTCTTACTTTGTGACCAGTCACTATCTCCTCTTACTGTGTGATCAATCACTGTCTCCCTTTACTTTGTGACCAGTCACTGTCTCCTCTTACTGTGTGATCAATCACTGTCCGCTCATAATGTGTGATCAATCAATGTCTCCACTTACTGTGTGATCAATCACTGACTCCTCTTACTGTGTGATCAATCACTGTCTGCTCTTACTGTGATCAATCACTGTCTCATCTTACTATGCGATCAATCACTTTCTCCTCTTACTATGATCAATCATTGTCTCCTCTTCCTGTGATCAATCATTGTCTCCTCTTACTGTGGGATCAATCACTCTCTCCTCTTCATGTGATCAATCACTATTTCCGATTACTTTGTCACCAGTCACTGTCCCCTCTTACTGTGTGATCAATCACTGTCTCCTCTTACTATGTGATCAATCACTGTCTCCTCTTACTGTGTTTTCAATCACTGTCTCCTCTTACTGTGTGATCAATCATTGTCTCCTCTTACTGTGATCAATCATTGTCTCCTCTTACTGTGGGATCAATCACTGTCTCCTCGTACGTTAATCAATCACTGTCTCCTCTTACTGTGATCAATCACTGTCTCCTCTTACTGTGATCAAACACTGTCTCCTCTTACTGTGATCAATCACTGTCTGCTCTTACTGTGATCAATCACTGTCTCCTCTTACGGTAATCAATCACTGTCTCTTCTTACTGTGATCAATCATTGTCTCATCTTACTGTGATCAATCACTGTCTCCTCTTACTGTAATCAATCACTGTCTCCTCTTACTGTGAACAATCACTGTCTCCGCTTACTGTGATCAATCACTGTCTCCTCTTACTGTGTGATCAATCACTGTCTCCTCTTACTGTGATCAATCACTGTCTCCTCCTACTGTGATCAATCACTGTCTCCTCTTACTGTGTGATCAATCACTGGCTCCTCTTCATGTGATCAATCACTGTCTCCTCTTACTGTGTGATCAATCACTGTCTCCTCTTACTGTGTGATCAATCATTGTCTCCTCTTAATGTGATCAATCACTGTCTCCTCTTACTGTGTGATCAATCACTGTCTCTTCTTACTGTGATCAATCATTGTCTCATCTTACTGTGATCAATCACTGTCTCCTCTTACTGTAATCAATCACTGTCTCCTCTTACTGTGATCAATCACTGTGTCCTCTTACTGTGATCAATCACTGTCTCCTCTTACTGTGTGATCAATCACTGTCTCTTACTGTGATCAATCATTGTCCCCTCTTACTGTGTGATCAATCACTCTCTCCTCTTACTGTGTGATCAATCACTGTTTCCTCTTACTGTGATCAATCACTGTCTCCTCTTACTGTGTGATCAATCACTGTCTCTTCTTACCGTGATCAATCACTGTTTCATCTTACTGTGATCAATCACTGTCTCCTCTTAAACTGATCAATCACTGTCTCCTCTTACTGTGATCAATCACTGTCTCCTCTTACTGTGTGATCAATCACTGACTCCTCTTCCGGTGTGATCAATCACTGTCTCCTCTAACTGTGACCAATCACTGTCTCCTCTTGCTGTGTGATCAATCACAGTCTCCTCTTACTATGATCAATCAATGTCTCCTCTTACTGTGCGATCAATCACTGTCTCCTTTGACTGTGATCAATCACTGTCTCCTCTTACTGTGTGATTAATCACTGCCTCCTCTTACAGTGTGAACCATCACTGCCTCCTCTTACTGTGTGATCAATCACTGTCTCCTCTTACTGTGATCAATCACTGTCTCCTCTTACTGTGTGATCAATCACTGTCTCCTCTTACTGTGATCAATCACTCTCTCCTCTTACTGTGTGATCAATCACTGTCTCCTCTTACTGTGTGATCAATCACTGTCTCCTCTTAATGTGATCAATCACTGTCTCCTCTTACTGTGTGATCAATCACTGTCTCCTCTTACTGTGATCAATCACTGTCTCCTCCGATTGTGATCAATCACTGTCTCCTCTTACTTTGTGATCAATCACTGGCTCCTCTTCATGTGACCAATCACTGTCTCCTCTTACTGTGATTAATCACTGTCTCCTCTTATTTTGTGACCAGTCACTGTCTCCTCTTACTGTGTGATCAATCATTCTCTCCTCTTACTGTGTGATCAATCACTGTCTCCTCTTACTGTGATCAATCACTGTCTCCTCTTACTGTGTGATCAATCACTGTCTCTTCTTACTGTGATCAATCACTGTCTCCTCTTACTGTGATCAATCACTGTCTCCTCTTACTGTGTGATTAATCACTGTACCCTCATACTGTGTGATCAATCACTGTCTCCACTTACTGTGTGATCAATCACTGGCTCCTCTTACTGTGTTTTCAATCACTGTCTCCTCTTACTGTGTTTTCAATCACTGTCTCCTCTTACTGTGAGCAACCACTGTCTCCTCTTCATGTGATCAATCACTGTCTCCTCTTAATGTAATCAATCACTGTCTCCTCTAACTGTGATCAATCACTGTCTCTTACTGTGATCAATCATTGTCTCCTCTTACTGTGATCAATCACTGTCTCCTCTTTCTGTGTGATTAATCACTGTCCCCTCATACTGTGGGATCAATCACTGTCTCCACTTACTATGTGATCAATCACTGTCTCCTCTTACTGTGTGATCAATCACTGTCTCCTCTTACTGTGTGATCAATCACTGTCTCCTCTTAATGTGATCAATCACTGTCTCCTCTTAGTGTGTGATCAATCACTGTCTCCTCTTACTGTGTGATCAATCATTGTCTCATCTTACTGTGTGATCAATCACTGTCTCCTCTTACTGTAATCAATCACTGTCTCCTCTTACTGTGATCAATCACTGCCTCCTCTTACTGTGATCAATCAGTGTCTCCTCTTACTGTGTGATCAATCACTGTCTCCTCTTACTGTGTGATCAATCACTGTCTCCTCTTAATGTGATCAATCACTGTCTCCTCTTACTGTGTGATCAATCACTGTCTCCTCTTACTCTATTCAATCACTGTCTCCTCTTACTGTGTGATCAATCACTGTCTCCTCTTACTGTGATAAATTACTGTCTCCTCTTACTGTGTGATCAATCACTGTCTCCTCTTATGTGATCAATCACTGTCTCCTCTTACTGTGTGATCAATCACTGTCTCCTCCTACTGTGCGATCAATCACTTTCTCCTCTTACTATGATCAATCACTGTCTCCTCTTACTTTGTGATCAATCACTGTCTACTCTTACTGTGTGATCAATCATTGTCTCCTCTTACTGTGATCAATCACTGTCTCCTCTTACTTTGTGATCAATCACTGTCTCTTCTTACTGTGATCAATCACTGTCTCCTCTTACTGTGTGTTCAGTCACTGTCTCCTCTTACTGTGATCAATGACTGTCTCCACTTACTGTGTGATCAATCATTGTCTCATCTTACTGTGATCAATCACTGTCTCCTCTTACTGTGTGATCAGTCACTGTCTCCTCTTACTGTGATCAATCACTGTCTCCACTTACTGTGTGATCAATCATTGTCTCCTCTTACTGTGTGTTCAGTCACTGTCTCCTCTTACTGTGATCAATGACTGTCTCCACTTACTGTGTGATCAATCATAGTCTCATCTTACTGTGATCAATCACTGTCTCCTCTTACTGTGTGATCAGTCACTGTCTCCTCTTACTGTGATCAATCACTGTGTCCTCTTACGGTAATCAATCACTGTCTCCTCTTACTGTGATCAATCACTGTCTCCTCTTACTGTGATCAATCACTGTCTCCTCTTACTGTGATCAATCACAGTCTCCTCTTACTGTGTGATTAATCACTGTCCCCTCATACTGTGTGATCAATCAATGTCTCCTCTTATTGTGCGATCAATCACTGTCTCCTTTGACTGTGATCAATCACTGTCTCCTCTTACTGTGTGATTAATCACAGCCTCCTCTTACAGTGTGAACCATCACTGCCTCCTCTTACTGTGTGATCAATCACTGTCTCCTCTTACTGTGATCAACCACTGTCTCCTCTTACTGTGTGATCAATCACTGTCTCCTCTTTCTGTGATCAATCATTGTCTCCTCTTACTGTGTGATCAGTCACTGTCTCCTCTTACTGTGATCAATCACTGTCTCCTCTTACTGTGTGATCAGTCACTGTCTCCTCTTACTGTGATCAATCATTGTCTCATCTTACTGTGATCAATCACTGTCTCCTCTTACGGTAATCAATCACTGTCTCCTCTTACTGTGATCAATCACTGTCTCCTCTTACTGTGATCAATCACTGTCCCCTCTTACTGTGATTAATCACTGTCCCCTCAGACTGTGATCAATCAGTGTCTCCACTTACTGTGTGATCAGTCACTGTCTCTTCTTACTGTGATCAATCATTGTCTCATCTTACTGTGATCAATCACTGTCTCCTCTTACTGTGATCAATCACTGTCTCCGCTTACTGAGATCAATCACTGTCTCCTCTTACTGGGATCAATCACTGTCTCCTCTTACTGTGTGATTAATCACTGTCCCCTCATACTGTGATCATTCACTGTCTCCGCTTACTGTGATCAATCACTGTCTCCTCTTACGGGGATCAATCACTGTCTCCTCTTACTGTGTGATCAATCACTGTCTCCTCTTACTGTGATCAATCACTGTCTCCTCCGACTGTGATCAATCACTTTCTCCTCTTACTGTGTGATCAATCACTGGCTCCTCTTCATGTGATCAATCACTGTCTCCTCTTACTGTGATTAATCATTGTCTCCTCTTACTTTGTGACCAGTCACTGTCTCCTCTTACTGTGTGATCAATCACTGTCTCCCCTTACTTTGTGACCAGTCACTGTCTCCTCTTACTGTGTGATCAATCACTGTCCGCTCATACTGTGTGATCAATCAATGTCTCCACTTACTGTGTGATCAATCACTGACTCCTCTTACTGTGTGATCAATCACTGTCTGCTCTTACTGTGATCAATCACTGTCTCAGCTTACTATGCGATCAATCACTTTCTCCTCTTACTATGATCAATCATTGTCTCCTCTTACTGTGATCAATCATTGTCTCCTCTTACTGTGGGACCAATCACTCTCTCCTCTTCATGTGATCAATCACTATTTCCTATTACTTTGTCACCAGTCACTGTCTCCTCTTACTGAGTGATCAATCACTGTCTCCTCTTACTATGTGATCAATCACTGTCTCCTTTGACTGTGATCAATCAGTGTCTCCTCTAACTGTGTGATTAATCACTGCCTCCTCTTACAGTGTGAACCATCACTGCCTCCTCTTACTGTGTGATCAATCACAGTCTCCTCTTACTATGATCAATCAATGTCTCCTCTTACTGTGCGATCAATCACTGTCTCCTTTGACTGTGATCAATCACTGTCTCCTCTAACTGTGTGATTAATCACTGCCTCCTCTTACAGTGTGAACCATCACTGCCTCCTCTTACTGTGTGATCAATCACTGTCTCCTCTTACTATGATCAATCACTGTCTCCTCTTACTGTGTGATCAATCACTGTCTCCTCTTACTGTGATCAATCACTGTCTCCTCTTACTGTGTGATCAGTCACTGTCTCCTCTTACTGTGATCAATCACTGTCTCCACTTACTGTGTGATCAATCAGTGTCTCTTCTTACTGTGATCAATCAGTGTCTCCTCTTACTGTGTGATCAGTCACTGTCTCCTCTTACTGTGATCAATCACTGTCTCCACTTACTGTGTGATCAATCATTGTCTCATCTTACTGTGATCAATCACTGTCTCCTCTTACGGTAATCAATCACTGTCTCCTCTTACTGTGATCAATCACTGTCTCCTCTTACTGTGATCAATCACTGTCTCCTCTTACTGTGATCAATCACTGTCTCCTCTTACTGTGATCAATCACTGTCTGCTCTTACTGTGATCAATCACAGTCTCCTCTGACTGTGTGATTAATCACTGTCCCCTCATACTGTGTGATCAATCACTGTCTCCACTTACTGTGTGATCAATCACTGTCTCTTCTTACTGTGATCAATCATTGTCTCCTCTTACTATGATCAATCAATGTCTCCTCTTATTGTGCGATCAATCACTGTCTCCTTTGACTGTGATCAATCACTGTCTCTTACTGTGTGATTAATCACTGCCTCCTCTTACAGTGTGAACCATCACTGCCTCCTCTTACTGTGTGATCAATCACTGTCTCCTCTTACTGTGATCAACCACTGTCTCCTCTTACTGTGTGATCAATCACTGTCTCCTCTTACTGTGATCAATCACTGTCTCCTCTTACTGTGTGATCAGTCACTGTCTCCTCTTACTGTGATCAATCATTGTCTCATCTTACTGTGATCAATCACTGTCTCCTCTTACGGTAATCAATCACTGTCTCCTCTTACTGTGATCAATCACTATCTCCTCTTACTGTGATCAATCACTGTCCCCTCTTACTGTGATTAATCACTGTCCCCTCAGACTGTGATTAATCACTGTCTCCACTTACTGTGTGATCAGTCACTGTCTCTTCTTACTGTGATCAATCATTGTCTCATCTTACTGTGATCAATCACTGTCTCCTCTTACTGTAATCAATCACTGTCTCCTCTTACTGTGATCAATCACTGTCTCCGCTTACTGTGATCAATCACTGTCTCCTCTTACTGGGATCAATCACTGTCTCCTCTTACTGTGTGATTAATCACTGTCCCCTCATATTGTGATCAATCACTGTCTCCGCTTACTGTGATCAATCACTGTCTCCTCTTACTGGGATCAATCACTGTCTCCTCTGACTGTGATCAATCACTTTCTCCTCTTGCTGTGTGATCAATCACTGGCTCCTCTTCATGTGATCAATCACTGTCTCCTCTTACTGTGATCAATCACTGTCTCCTCCGACTGTGATCAATCACTTTCTCCTCTTGCTGTGTGATCAATCACTGGCTCCTCTTCATGTGATCAATCACTGTCTCCTCTTACTGTGATTAATCACTGTCTCCTCTTACTTTGTGACCAGTCACTATCTCCTCTTACTGTGTGATCAATCACTGTCTCCCCTTACTTTGTGACCAGTCACTGTCTCCTCTTACTGTGTGATCAATCACTGTCCGCTCATAATGTGTGATCAATCAATGTCTCCACTTACTGTGTGATCAATCACTGACTCCTCTTACTGTGTGATCAATCACTGTCTGCTCTTACTGTGATCAATCACTGTCTCATCTTACTATGCGATCAATCACTTTCTCCTCTTACTATGATCAATCATTGTCTCCTCTTCCTGTGATCAATCATTGTCTCCTCTTACTGTGGGATCAATCACTCTCTCCTCTTCATGTGATCAATCACTATTTCCGATTACTTTGTCACCAGTCACTGTCTCCTCTTACTGTGTGATCAATCACTGTCTCCTCTTACTATGTGATCAATCACTGTCTCCTCTTACTGTGTTTTCAATCACTGTCTCCTCTTACTGTGTGATCAATCATTGTCTCCTCTTACTGTGATCAATCATTGTCTCCTCTTACTGTGGGATCAATCACTGTCTCCTCTTACGTTAATCAATCACTGTCTCCTCTTACTGTGATCAATCACTGTCTCCTCTTACTGTGATCAAACACTGTCTCCTCTTACTGTGATCAATCACTGTCTGCTCTTACTGTGATCAATCACTGTCTCCTCTTACGGTAATCAATCACTGTCTCTTCTTACTGTGATCAATCATTGTCTCATCTTACTGTGATCAATCACTGTCTCCTCTTACTGTAATCAATCACTGTCTCCTCTTACTGTGAACAATCACTGTCTCCGCTTACTGTGATCAATCACTGTCTCCTCTTACTGTGTGATTAATCACTGTCCCCTCATACTGTGTGATCAACCACTGTCTCCACTTACTGTGTGATCAATCACTGTCTCCACTTACTGTGTGATCAATCACTGTCTCCTCTTACTGTGTGATCAATCACTGTCTCCTCTTACTGTGATCAATCACTGTCTCCTCCTACTGTGATCAATCACTGTCTCCTCTTACTGTGTGATCAATCACTGGCTCCTCTTCATGTGATCAATCACTGTCTCCTCTTACTGTGTGATCAATCACTGTCTCCTCTTACTGTGTGATCAATCACTGTCTCCTCTTAATGTGATCAATCACTGTCTCCTCTTACTGTGTGATCAATCACTGTCTCTTCTTACTGTGATCAATCATTGTCTCATCTTACTGTGATCAATCACTGTCTCCTCTTACTGTAATCAATCACTGTCTCCTCTTACTGTGATCAATCACTGTGTCCTCTTACTGTGATCAATCACTGTCTCCTCTTACTGTGTGATCAATCACTGTCTCTTACTGTGATCAATCATTGTCCCCTCTTACTGTGTGATCAATCACTCTCTCCTCTTACTGTGTGATCAATCACTGTTTCCTCTTACTGTGATCAATCACTGTCTCCTCTTACTGTGTGATCAATCACTGTCTCTTCTTACCGTGATCAATCACTGTTTCATCTTACTGTGATCAATCACTGTCTCCTCTTAAACTGATCAATCACTGTCTCCTCTTACTGTGATCAATCACTGTCTCCTCTTACTGTGTGATCAATCACTGACTCCTCTTCCGGTGTGATCAATCACTGTCTCCTCTAACTGTGACCAATCACTGTCTCCTCTTGCTGTGTGATCAATCACAGTCTCCTCTTACTATGATCAATCAATGTCTCCTCTTACTGTGCGATCAATCACTGTCTCCTTTGACTGTGATCAATCACTGTCTCCTCTTAATGTGTGATTAATCACTGCCTCCTCTTACAGTGTGAACCATCACTGCCTCCTCTTACTGTGTGATCAATCACTGTCTCCTCTTACTGTGATCAATCACTGTCTCCTCTTACTGTGTGATCAGTCACTGTCTCCTCTTACTGTGATCAATCATTGTCTCATCTTACTGTGATCAATCACTGTCTCCTCTTACGGTAATCAATCACTGTCTCCTCTTACTGTGATCAATCACTGTCTCCTCTTACTGTGATCAATCACTGTCTCCTCTTACTGTGATTAATCACTGTCCCCTCATACTGTGATCAATCACTGTCTCCACTTACTGTGTGATCAATCACTGTCTCTTCTTACTGTGATCAATCATTGTCTCATCTTACTCTGATCAATCACTGTCTCCTCTTACTGTAATCAATCACTGTCTCCTCTTACTGTGATCAATCACTGTCTCCGCTTACTGTGATCAATCACTGTCTCCTCTTACTGTGATCGATCACTGTCTACTCTTACTGTGCGATTAATTACTGTCCCCTCATACTGTGTGATCAATCACTGTCTCCTCTTACTGTGTGATCAATCACTGTCTCCTCTTAATGTGATCAATCACTGTCTCCTCTTACTGTGTGATCAATCACTGTCTCCTCTTACTGTGATCAATCACTGTCTCCTCCGACTGTGATCAATCACTGTCTCCTCTTACTTTGTGATCAATCACTGGCTCCTCTTCATGTGACCAATCACTGTCTCCTCTTACTGTGATTAATCACTGTCTCCTCTTATTTTGTGACCAGTCACTGTCTCCTCTTACTGTGTGATCAATCATTCTCTCCTCTTACTGTGTGATCAATCACTGTCTCCTCTTACTGTGATCAATCACTGTCTCCTCTTACTGTGTGATCAATCACTGTCTCTTCTTACTGTGATCAATCACTGTCTCCTCTTACTGTGATCAATCACTGTCTCCTCTTACTGTGTGATTAATCACTGTACCCTCATACTGTGTGATCAATCACTGTCTCCACTTACTGTGTGATCAATCACTGGCTCCTCTTACTGTGTTTTCAATCACTGTCTCCTCTTACTGTGTTTTCAATCACTGTCTCCTCTTACTGTGAGCAACCACTGTCTCCTCTTCATGTGATCAATCACTGTCTCCTCTTACTGTAATCAATCACTGTCTCCTCTAACTGTGATCAATCACTGTCTCTTACTGTGATCAATCATTGTCTCCTCTTACTGTGATCAATCACTGTCTCCTCTTTCTGTGTGATTAATCACTGTCCCCTCATACTGTGGGATCAATCACTGTCTCCACTTACTATGTGATCAATCACTGTCTCCTCTTACTGTGTGATCAATCACTGTCTCCTCTTACTGTGTGATCAATCACTGTCTCCTCTTAATGTGATCAATCACTGTCTCCTCTTACTGTGTGATCAATCACTGTCTCCTCTTACTGTGTGATCAATCATTGTCTCATCTTACTGTGATCAATCACTGTCTCCTCTTACTGTAATCAATCACTGTCTCCTCTTACTGTGATCAATCACTGCCTCCTCTTACTGTGATCAATCAGTGTCTCCTCTTACTGTGTGATCAATCACTGTCTCCTCTTACTGTGTGATCAATCACTGTCTCCTCTTAATGTGATCAATCACTGTCTCCTCTTACTGTATGATCAATCACTGTCTCCTCTTACTCTATTCAATCACTGTCTCCTCTTACTGTGTGATCAATCACTGTCTCCTCTTACTGTGATAAATTACTGTCTCCTCTTACTGTGTGATCAATCACTGTCTCCTCTTATGTGATCAATCACTGTCTCCTCTTACTGTGTGATCAATCACTGTCTCCTCCTACTGTGCGATCAATCACTTTCTCCTCTTACTATGATCAATCACTGTCTCCTCTTACTTTGTGATCAATCACTGTCTCCTCTTACTGTGTGATCAATCATTGTCTCCTCTTACTGTGATCAATCACTGTCTCCTCTTACTTTGTGATCAATCACTGTCTCTTCTTACTGTGATCAATCACTGTCTCCTCTTACTGTGTGTTCAGTCACTGTCTCCTCTTACTGTGATCAATGACTGTCTCCACTTACTGTGTGATCAATCAATGTCTCATCTTACTGTGATCAATCACTGTCTCCTCTTACTGTGTGATCAGTCACTGTCTCCTCTTACTGTGATCAATCACTGTCTCCACTTACTGTGTGATCAATCATTGTCTCCTCTTACTGTGTGTTCAGTCACTGTCTCCTCTTACTGTGATCAATGACTGTCTCCACTTACTGTGTGATCAATCATAGTCTCATCTTACTGTGATCAATCACTGTCTCCTCTTACTGTGTGATCAGTCACTGTCTCCTCTTACTGTGATCAATCACTGTGTCCTCTTACGGTAATCAATCACTGTCTCCTCTTACTGTGATCAATCACTGTCTCCTCTTACTGTGATCAATCACTGTCTCCTCTTACTGTGATCAATCACAGTCTCCTCTTACTGTGTGATTAATCACTGTCCCCTCATACTGTGTGATCAATCAATGTCTCCTCTTATTGTGCGATCAATCACTGTCTCCTTTGACTGTGATCAATCACTGTCTCCTCTTACTGTGTGATTAATCACAGCCTCCTCTTACAGTGTGAACCATCACTGCCTCCTCTTACTGTGTGATCAATCACTGTCTCCTCTTACTGTGATCAACCACTGTCTCCTCTTACTGTGTGATCAATCACTGTCTCCTCTTTCTGTGATCAATCATTGTCTCCTCTTACTGTGTGATCAGTCACTGTCTCCTCTTACTGTGATCAATCACTGTCTCCTCTTACTGTGTGATCAGTCACTGTCTCCTCTTACTGTGATCAATCATTGTCTCATCTTACTGTGATCAATCACTGTCTCCTCTTACGGTAATCAATCACTGTCTCCTCTTACTGTGATCAATCACTGTCTCCTCTTACTGTGATCAATCACTGTCCCCTCTTACTGTGATTAATCACTGTCCCCTCAGACTGTGATCAATCAGTGTCTCCACTTACTGTGTGATCAGTCACTGTCTCTTCTTACTGTGATCAATCATTGTCTCATCTTACTGTGATCAATCACTGTCTCCTCTTACTGTGATCAATCACTGTCTCCGCTTACTGAGATCAATCACTGTCTCCTCTTACTGGGATCAATCACTGTCTCCTCTTACTGTGTGATTAATCACTGTACCCTCATACTGTGTGATCAATCACTGTCTCCACTTACTGTGTGATCAATCACTGGCTCCTCTTACTGTGTTTTCAATCACTGTCTCCTCTTACTGTGTTTTCAATCACTGTCTCCTCTTACTGTGAGCAACCACTGTCTCCTCTTCATGTGATCAATCACTGTCTCCTCTTACTGTAATCAATCACTGTCTCCTCTAACTGTGATCAATCACTGTCTCTTACTGTGATCAATCATTGTCTCCTCCTACTGTGATCAATCACTGTCTCCTCTTACTGTGTGATCAATCACTGGCTCCTCTTCATGTGATCAATCACTGTCTCCTCTTACTGTGTGATCAATCACTGTCTCCTCTTACTGTGTGATCAATCACTGTCTCCTCTTAATGTGATCAATCACTGTCTCCTCTTACTGTGTGATCAATCACTGTCTCTTCTTACTGTGATCAATCATTGTCTCATCTTACTGTGATCAATCACTGTCTCCTCTTACTGTAATCAATCACTGTCTCCTCTTACTGTGATCAATCACTGTGTCCTCTTACTGTGATCAATCACTGTCTCCTCTTACTGTGTGATCAATCACTGTCTCTTACTGTGATCAATCATTGTCCCCTCTTACTGTGTGATCAATCACTCTCTCCTCTTACTGTGTGATCAATCACTGTTTCCTCTTACTGTGATCAATCACTGTCTCCTCTTACTGTGTGATCAATCACTGTCTCTTCTTACCGTGATCAATCACTGTTTCATCTTACTGTGATCAATCACTGTCTCCTCTTAAACTGATCAATCACTGTCTCCTCTTACTGTGATCAATCACTGTCTCCTCTTACTGTGTGATCAATCACTGACTCCTCTTCCGGTGTGATCAATCACTGTCTCCTCTAACTGTGACCAATCACTGTCTCCTCTTGCTGTGTGATCAATCACAGTCTCCTCTTACTATGATCAATCAATGTCTCCTCTTACTGTGCGATCAATCACTGTCTCCTTTGACTGTGATCAATCACTGTCTCCTCTTAATGTGTGATTAATCACTGCCTCCTCTTACAGTGTGAACCATCACTGCCTCCTCTTACTGTGTGATCAATCACTGTCTCCTCTTACTGTGATCAATCACTGTCTCCTCTTACTGTGTGATCAGTCACTGTCTCCTCTTACTGTGATCAATCATTGTCTCATCTTACTGTGATCAATCACTGTCTCCTCTTACGGTAATCAATCACTGTCTCCTCTTACTGTGATCAATCACTGTCTCCTCTTACTGTGATCAATCACTGTCTCCTCTTACTGTGATTAATCACTGTCCCCTCATACTGTGATCAATCACTGTCTCCACTTACTGTGTGATCAATCACTGTCTCTTCTTACTGTGATCAATCATTGTCTCATCTTACTCTGATCAATCACTGTCTCCTCTTACTGTAATCAATCACTGTCTCCTCTTACTGTGATCAATCACTGTCTCCGCTTACTGTGATCAATCACTGTCTCCTCTTACTGTGATCGATCACTGTCTACTCTTACTGTGCGATTAATTACTGTCCCCTCATACTGTGTGTTCAATCACTGTCTCCTCTTACTGTGTGATCAATCACTGTCTCCTCTTAATGTGATCAATCACTGTCTCCTCTTACTGTGTGATCAATCACTGTCTCCTCTTACTGTGATCAATCACTGTCTCCTCCGACTGTGATCAATCACTGTCTCCTCTTACTTTGTGATCAATCACTGGCTCCTCTTCATGTGACCAATCACTGTCTCCTCTTACTGTGATTAATCACTGTCTCCTCTTATTTTGTGACCAGTCACTGTCTCCTCTTACTGTGTGATCAATCATTCTCTCCTCTTACTGTGTGATCAATCACTGTCTCCTCTTACTGTGATCAATCACTGTCTCCTCTTACTGTGTGATCAATCACTGTCTCTTCTTACTGTGATCAATCACTGTCTCCTCTTACTGTGATCAATCACTGTCTCCTCTTACTGTGTGATTAATCACTGTACCCTCATACTGTGTGATCAATCACTGTCTCCACTTACTGTGTGATCAATCACTGGCTCCTCTTACTGTGTTTTCAATCACTGTCTCCTCTTACTGTGTTTTCAATCACTGTCTCCTCTTACTGTGAGCAACCACTGTCTCCTCTTCATGTGATCAATCACTGTCTCCTCTTACTGTAATCAATCACTGTCTCCTCTAACTGTGATCAATCACTGTCTCTTACTGTGATCAATCATTGTCTCCTCTTACTGTGATCAATCACTGTCTCCTCTTTCTGTGTGATTAATCACTGTCCCCTCATACTGTGGGATCAATCACTGTCTCCACTTACTATGTGATCAATCACTGTCTCCTCTTACTGTGTGATCAATCACTGTCTCCTCTTACTGTGTGATCAATCACTGTCTCCTCTTAATGTGATCAATCACTGTCTCCTCTTACTGTGTGATCAATCACTGTCTCCTCTTACTGTGTGATCAATCATTGTCTCATCTTACTGTGATCAATCACTGTCTCCTCTTACTGTAATCAATCACTGTCTCCTCTTACTGTGATCAATCACTGCCTCCTCTTACTGTGATCAATCAGTGTCTCCTCTTACTGTGTGATCAATCACTGTCTCCTCTTACTGTGTGATCAATCACTGTCTCCTCTTAATGTGATCAATCACTGTCTCCTCTTACTGTATGATCAATCACTGTCTCCTCTTACTCTATTCAATCACTGTCTCCTCTTACTGTGTGATCAATCACTGTCTCCTCTTACTGTGATAAATTACTGTCTCCTCTTACTGTGTGATCAATCACTGTCTCCTCTTATGTGATCAATCACTGTCTCCTCTTACTGTGTGATCAATCACTGTCTCCTCCTACTGTGCGATCAATCACTTTCTCCTCTTACTATGATCAATCACTGTCTCCTCTTACTTTGTGATCAATCACTGTCTCCTCTTACTGTGTGATCAATCATTGTCTCCTCTTACTGTGATCAATCACTGTCTCCTCTTACTTTGTGATCAATCACTGTCTCTTCTTACTGTGATCAATCACTGTCTCCTCTTACTGTGTGTTCAGTCACTGTCTCCTCTTACTGTGATCAATGACTGTCTCCACTTACTGTGTGATCAATCAATGTCTCATCTTACTGTGATCAATCACTGTCTCCTCTTACTGTGTGATCAGTCACTGTCTCCTCTTACTGTGATCAATCACTGTCTCCACTTACTGTGTGATCAATCATTGTCTCCTCTTACTGTGTGTTCAGTCACTGTCTCCTCTTACTGTGATCAATGACTGTCTCCACTTACTGTGTGATCAATCATAGTCTCATCTTACTGTGATCAATCACTGTCTCCTCTTACTGTGTGATCAGTCACTGTCTCCTCTTACTGTGATCAATCACTGTGTCCTCTTACGGTAATCAATCACTGTCTCCTCTTACTGTGATCAATCACTGTCTCCTCTTACTGTGATCAATCACTGTCTCCTCTTACTGTGATCAATCACAGTCTCCTCTTACTGTGTGATTAATCACTGTCCCCTCATACTGTGTGATCAATCAATGTCTCCTCTTATTGTGCGATCAATCACTGTCTCCTTTGACTGTGATCAATCACTGTCTCCTCTTACTGTGTGATTAATCACAGCCTCCTCTTACAGTGTGAACCATCACTGCCTCCTCTTACTGTGTGATCAATCACTGTCTCCTCTTACTGTGATCAACCACTGTCTCCTCTTACTGTGTGATCAATCACTGTCTCCTCTTTCTGTGATCAATCATTGTCTCCTCTTACTGTGTGATCAGTCACTGTCTCCTCTTACTGTGATCAATCACTGTCTCCTCTTACTGTGTGATCAGTCACTGTCTCCTCTTACTGTGATCAATCATTGTCTCATCTTACTGTGATCAATCACTGTCTCCTCTTACGGTAATCAATCACTGTCTCCTCTTACTGTGATCAATCACTGTCTCCTCTTACTGTGATCAATCACTGTCCCCTCTTACTGTGATTAATCACTGTCCCCTCAGACTGTGATCAATCAGTGTCTCCACTTACTGTGTGATCAGTCACTGTCTCTTCTTACTGTGATCAATCATTGTCTCATCTTACTGTGATCAATCACTGTCTCCTCTTACTGTGATCAATCACTGTCTCCGCTTACTGAGATCAATCACTGTCTCCTCTTACTGGGATCAATCACTGTCTCCTCTTACTGTGTGATTAATCACTGTCCCCTCATACTGTGATCAATCACTGTCTCCGCTTACTGTGATCAATCACTGTCTCCTCTTACGGGGATCAATCACTGTCTCCTCTTACTGTGTGATCAATCACTGTCTCCTCTTACTGTGATCAATCACTGTCTCCTCCGACTGTGATCAATCACTTTCTCCTCTTACTGTGTGATCAATCACTGGCTCCTCTTCATGTGATCAATCACTGTCTCCTCTTACTGTGATTAATCATTGTCTCCTCTTACTTTGTGACCAGTCACTGTCTCCTCTTACTGTGTGATCAATCACTGTCTCCCCTTACTTTGTGACCAGTCACTGTCTCCTCTTACTGTGTGATCAATCACTGTCCGCTCATACTGTGTGATCAATCAATGTCTCCACTTACTGTGTGATCAATCACTGACTCCTCTTACTGTGTGATCAATCACTGTCTGCTCTTACTGTGATCAATCACTGTCTCAGCTTACTATGCGATCAATCACTTTCTCCTCTTACTATGATCAATCATTGTCTCCTCTTACTGTGATCAATCATTGTCTCCTCTTACTGTGGGACCAATCACTGTCTCCTTTGACTGTGATCAATCAGTGTCTCCTCTAACTGTGTGATTAATCACTGCCTCCTCTTACAGTGTGAACCATCACTGCCTCCTCTTACTGTGTGATCAATCACAGTCTCCTCTTACTATGATCAATCAATGTCTCCTCTTACTGTGCGATCAATCACTGTCTCCTTTGACTGTGATCAATCACTGTCTCCTCTAACTGTGTGATTAATCACTGCCTCCTCTTACAGTGTGAACCATCACTGCCTCCTCTTACTGTGTGATCAATCACTGTCTCCTCTTACTATGATCAATCACTGTCTCCTCTTACTGTGTGATCAATCACTGTCTCCTCTTACTGTGATCAATCACTGTCTCCTCTTACTGTGTGATCAGTCACTGTCTCCTCTTACTGTGATCAATCACTGTCTCCACTTACTGTGTGATCAATCAGTGTCTCTTCTTACTGTGATCAATCAGTGTCTCCTCTTACTGTGTGATCAGTCACTGTCTCCTCTTACTGTGATCAATCACTGTCTCCACTTACTGTGTGATCAATCATTGTCTCATCTTACTGTGATCAATCACTGTCTCCTCTTACGGTAATCAATCACTGTCTCCTCTTACTGTGATCAATCACTGTCTCCTCTTACTGTGATCAATCACTGTCTCCTCTTACTGTGATCAATCACTGTCTGCTCTTACTGTGATCAATCACAGTCTCCTCTGACTGTGTGATTAATCACTGTCCCCTCATACTGTGTGATCAATCACTGTCTCCACTTACTGTGTGATCAATCACTGTCTCTTCTTACTGTGATCAATCATT
The DNA here is from genome assembly GCF_052327205.1 of Somniosus microcephalus. NCBI lineage: Eukaryota > Metazoa > Chordata > Chondrichthyes > Squaliformes > Somniosidae > Somniosus > Somniosus microcephalus. The sequence continues at coordinate 21,522,552 of NC_141020.1, read as the reverse complement.
GTCTCCTCTTACTATGATCAATCAATGTCTCCTCTTATTGTGCGATCAATCACTGTCTCCTTTGACTGTGATCAATCACTGTCTCTTACTGTGTGATTAATCACTGCCTCCTCTTACAGTGTGAACCACCACTGCCTCCTCTTACTGTGTGATCAATCACTGTCTCCTCTTACTGTGATCAACCACTGTCTCCTCTTACTGTGTGATCAATCACTGTCTCCTCTTACTGTGATCAATCACTGTCTCCTCTTACTGTGTGATCAGTCACTGTCTCCTCTTACTGTGATCAATCATTGTCTCATCTTACTGTGATCAATCACTGTCTCCTCTTACGGTAATCAATCACTGTCTCCTCTTACTGTGATCAATCACTATCTCCTCTTACTGTGATCAATCACTGTCCCCTCTTACTGTGATTAATCACTGTCCCCTCAGACTGTGATTAATCACTGTCTCCACTTACTGTGTGATCAGTCACTGTCTCTTCTTACTGTGATCAATCATTGTCTCATCTTACTGTGATCAATCACTGTCTCCTCTTACTGTAATCAATCACTGTCTCCTCTTACTGTGATCAATCACTGTCTCCGCTTACTGTGATCAATCACTGTCTCCTCTTACTGGGATCAATCACTGTCTCCTCTTACTGTGTGATTAATCACTGTCCCCTCATATTGTGATCAATCACTGTCTCCGCTTACTGTGATCAATCACTGTCTCCTCTTACTGGGATCAATCACTGTCTCCTCTGACTGTGATCAATCACTTTCTCCTCTTGCTGTGTGATCAATCACTGGCTCCTCTTCATGTGATCAATCACTGTCTCCTCTTACTGTGATCAATCACTGTCTCCTCCGACTGTGATCAATCACTTTCTCCTCTTGCTGTGTGATCAATCACTGGCTCCTCTTCATGTGATCAATCACTGTCTCCTCTTACTGTGATTAATCACTGTCTCCTCTTACTTTGTGACCAGTCACTATCTCCTCTTACTGTGTGATCAATCACTGTCTCCCCTTACTTTGTGACCAGTCACTGTCTCCTCTTACTGTGTGATCAATCACTGTCCGCTCATAATGTGTGATCAATCAATGTCTCCACTTACTGTGTGATCAATCACTGACTCCTCTTACTGTGTGATCAATCACTGTCTGCTCTTACTGTGATCAATCACTGTCTCATCTTACTATGCGATCAATCACTTTCTCCTCTTACTATGATCAATCATTGTCTCCTCTTCCTGTGATCAATCATTGTCTCCTCTTACTGTGGGATCAATCACTCTCTCCTCTTCATGTGATCAATTACTATTTCCGATTACTTTGTCACCAGTCACTGTCTCCTCTTACTGTGTGATCAATCACTGTCTCCTCTTACTATGTGATCAATCACTGTCTCCTCTTACTGTGTTTTCAATCACTGTCTCCTCTTACTGTGTGATCAATCATTGTCTCCTCTTACTGTGATCAATCATTGTCTCCTCTTACTGTGGGATCAATCACTGTCTCCTCTTACGTTAATCAATCACTGTCTCCTCTTACTGTGATCAATCACTGTCTCCTCTTACTGTGATCAAACACTGTCTCCTCTTACTGTGATCAATCACTGTCTGCTCTTACTGTGATCAATCACTGTCTCCTCTTACGGTAATCAATCACTGTCTCTTCTTACTGTGATCAATCATTGTCTCATCTTACTGTGATCAATCACTGTCTCCTCTTACTGTAATCAATCACTGTCTCCTCTTACTGTGAACAATCACTGTCTCCGCTTACTGTGATCAATCACTGTCTCCTCTTACTGTGTGATTAATCACTGTCCCCTCATACTGTGTGATCAACCACTGTCTCCACTTACTGTGTGATCAATCACTGTCTCCACTTACTGTGTGATCAATCACTGTCTCCTCTTACTGTGTGATCAATCACTGTCTCCTCTTACTGTGATCAATCACTGTCTCCTCCTACTGTGATCAATCACTGTCTCCTCTTACTGTGTGATCAATCACTGGCTCCTCTTCATGTGATCAATCACTGTCTCCTCTTACTGTGTGATCAATCACTGTCTCCTCTTACTGTGTGATCAATCACTGTCTCCTCTTAATGTGATCAATCACTGTCTCCTCTTACTGTGTGATCAATCACTGTCTCTTCTTACTGTGATCAATCATTGTCTCATCTTACTGTGATCAATCACTGTCTCCTCTTACTGTAATCAATCACTGTCTCCTCTTACTGTGATCAATCACTGTGTCCTCTTACTGTGATCAATCACTGTCTCCTCTTACTGTGTGATCAATCACTGTCTCTTACTGTGATCAATCATTGTCCCCTCTTACTGTGTGATCAATCACTCTCTCCTCTTACTGTGTGATCAATCACTGTTTCCTCTTACTGTGATCAATCACTGTCTCCTCTTACTGTGTGATCAATCACTGTCTCTTCTTACCGTGATCAATCACTGTTTCATCTTACTGTGATCAATCACTGTCTCCTCTTAAACTGATCAATCACTGTCTCCTCTTACTGTGATCAATCACTGTCTCCTCTTACTGTGTGATCAATCACTGACTCCTCTTCCAGTGTGATCAATCACTGTCTCCTCTAACTGTGACCAATCACTGTCTCCTCTTGCTGTGTGATCAATCACAGTCTCCTCTTACTATGATCAATCAATGTCTCCTCTTACTGTGCGATCAATCAATGTCTCCTTTGACTGTGATCAATCACTGTCTCCTCTTACTGTGTGATTAATCACTGCCTCCTCTTACAGTGTGAACCATCACTGCCTCCTCTTACTGTGTGATCAATCACTGTCTCCTCTTACTGTGATCAATCACTGTCTCCTCTTACTGTGTGATCAATCACTGTCTCCTCTTACTGTGATCAATCACTCTCTCCTCTTACTGTGTGATCAGTCACTGTCTCCTCTTACTGTGATCAATCATTGTCTCATCTTACTGTGATCAATCACTGTCTCCTCTTACGGTAATCAATCACTGTCTCCTCTTACTGTGATCAATCACTGTCTCCTCTTACTGTGATCAATCACTGTCTCCTCTTACTGTGACTAATCACTGTCCCCTCATACTGTGATCAATCACTGTCTCCACTTACTGTGTGATCAATCACTGTCTCTTCTTACTGTGATCAATCATTGTCTCATCTTACTCTGATCAATCACTGTCTCCTCTTACTGTAATCAATCACTGTCTCCTCTTACTGTGATCAATCACTGTCTCCGCTTACTGTGATCAATCACTGTCTCCTCTTACTGTGATCGATCACTGTCTACTCTTACTGTGCGATTAATCACTGTCCCCTCATACTGTGTGATCAATCACTGTCTCCTCTTACTGTGTGATCAATCACTGCCTCCTCTTAATGTGATCAATCACTGTCTCCTCTTAATGTGTGATCAATCACTGTCTCCTCTTACTGTGATCAATCACTGTCTCCTCCGACTGTGATCAATCACTGTCTCCTCTTACTTTGTGATCAATCACTGGCTCCTCTTCATGTGACCAATCACTGTCTCCTCTTACTGTGATTAATCACTGTCTCCTCTTATTTTGTGACCAGTCACTGTCTCCTCTTACTGTGTGATCAATCATTCTCTCCTCTTACTGTGTGATCAATCACTGTCTCCTCTTACTGTGATCAATCACTGTCTCCTCTTACTGTGTGATCAATCACTGTCTCTTCTTACTGTGATCAATCACTGTCTCCTCTTACTGTGATCAATCACTGTCTCCTCTTACTGTGTGATTAATCACTGTACCCTCATACTGTGTGATCAATCACTGTCTCCACTTACTGTGTGATCAATCACTGGCTCCTCTTACTGTGTTTTCAATCACTGTCTCCTCTTACTGTGTTTTCAATCACTGTCTCCTCTTACTGTGAGCAACCACTGTCTCCTCTTCATGTGATCAATCACTATCTCCTCTAACTGTGATCAATCACTGTCTCTTACTGTGATCAATCATTGTCTCCTCTTACTGTGATCAATCACTGTCTCCTCTTTCTGTGTGATTAATCACTGTCCCCTCATACTGTGGGATCAATCACTGTCTCCACTTACTATGTGATCAATCACTGTCTCCTCTTACAGTGTGATCAATCACTGTCTCCTCTTACTGTGTGATCAATCACTGTCTCCTCTTAATGTGATCAATCACTGTCTCCTCTTACTGTGTGATCAATCACTGTCTCCTCTTACTGTGTGATCAATCATTGTCTCATCTTACTGTGATCAATCACTGTCTCCTCTTACTGTAATCAATCACTGTCTCCTCTTACTGTGATCAATCACTGCCTCCTCTTACTGTGATCAATCAGTGTCTCCTCTTACTGTGTGATCAATCACTGTCTCCTCTTACTGTGTGATTAATCACTGTACCCTCATACTGTGTGATCAATCACTGTCTCCACTTACTGTGTGATCAATCACTGGCTCCTCTTACTGTGTTTTCAATCACTGTCTCCTCTTACTGTGTTTTCAATCACTGTCTCCTCTTACTGTGAGCAACCACTGTCTCCTCTTCATGTGATCAATCACTGTCTCCTCTTACTGTAATCAATCACTGTCTCCTCTAACTGTGATCAATCACTGTCTCTTACTGTGATCAATCATTGTCTCCTCTTACTGTGATCAATCACTGTCTCCTCTTTCTGTGTGATTAATCACTGTCCCCTCATACTGTGGGATCAATCACTGTCTCCACTTACTATGTGATCAATCACTGTCTCCTCTTACTGTGTGATCAATCACTGTCTCCTCTTACTGTGTGATCAATCACTGTCTCCTCTTAATGTGATCAATCACTGTCTCCTCTTACTGTGTGATCAATCACTGTCTCCTCTTACTGTGTGATCAATCATTGTCTCATCTTACTGTGATCAATCACTGTCTCCTCTTACTGTAATCAATCACTGTCTCCTCTTACTGTGATCAATCACTGCCTCCTCTTACTGTGATCAATCAGTGTCTCCTCTTACTGTGTGATCAATCACTGTCTCCTCTTACTGTGTGATCAATCACTGTTTCCTCTTAATGTGATCAATCACTGTCTCCTCTTACTGTGTGATCAATCACTGTCTCCTCTTACTCTATTCAATCACTGTCTCCTCTTACTGTGTGATCAATCACTGTCTCCTCTTACTGTGATAAATTACTGTCTCCTCTTACTGTGTGATCAATCACTGTCTCCTCTTATGTGATCAATCACTGTCTCCTCTTACTGTGTGATCAATCACTGTCTCCTCCTACTGTGCGATCAATCACTTTCTCCTCTTACTATGATCAATCACTGTCTCCTCTTACTTTGTGATCAATCACTGTCTCCTCTTACTGTGTGATCAATCATTGTCTCCTCTTACTGTGATCAATCACTGTCTCCTCTTACTTTGTGATCAATCACTGTCTCTTCTTACTGTGATCAATCACTGTCACCTCATACTGTGATCAATCACTGTCTCTTCTTACCGTGATCAATCACTGTTTCATCTTACTGTGATCAATCACTGTCTCCTCTTACAGTGATCAATCACTGTCTCCTCTTACAGTGATCAATCACTGTCTCCTCTAACTGTGATCAATCACTGTCTCCTCTAACTGTGATCAAGCACTGTCTCCTCTTACTATGATCAATCAATGTCTCCTCTTACTGTGTGATCAATCACTATCTCCTCTTACTGTGATCAATCACTGTCTCCTCTGACTGTGTGATCAATCACTGTCTCCTCTTACTGTGATCAATCACTGTCTCCTCTTACTGTGTGATCAATCACTGTCTCCTCTTACTGTGATCAATCACTGTCTCCTCCGACTGTGATCAATCACTGTCTCCTCTGACTGTGTGATCAATCACTGGCTCCACTTCATGTGATCAATCACTGTCTCCTCTTACTGTGATTAATCACTGTCTCCTCTTACTTTGTGACCAGTCACTGTCTCCTCTTACAGTGATCAATCACTGTCTCCTCTAACTGTGATCCAGCACTGTCTCCTCTTACTGTGTGATCAATCACTGACTCCTCTTCCGGTGTGATCAATCACTGTCTCCTCTTACTGTGACCAATCATTGTCTCCTCTTACTGTGTGATCAATCACTGTCTCCTCTGACTGTGATCAATCACTGTCTCCTCTTACTGTGTCATCAATCACTGTCTCCTCTTACTGTGATCAATCAGTGTCTCCTCTTACTGTGTGATCAATCACTGTCTCCTCTTACTGTGTGATTAATCACTGTACCCTCATACTGTGTGATCAATCACTGTCTCCACTTACTGTGTGATCAATCACTGGCTCCTCTTACTGTGTTTTCAATCACTGTCTCCTCTTACTGTGTTTTCAATCACTGTCTCCTCTTACTGTGAGCAACCACTGTCTCCTCTTCATGTGATCAATCACTGTCTCCTCTTACTGTAATCAATCACTGTCTCCTCTAACTGTGATCAATCACTGTCTCTTACTGTGATCAATCATTGTCTCCTCTTACTGTGATCAATCACTGTCTCCTCTTTCTGTGTGATTAATCACTGTCCCCTCATACTGTGGGATCAATCACTGTCTCCACTTACTATGTGATCAATCACTGTCTCCTCTTACTGTGTGATCAATCACTGTCTCCTCTTACTGTGTGATCAATCACTGTCTCCTCTTAATGTGATCAATCACTGTCTCCTCTTACTGTGTGATCAATCACTGTCTCCTCTTACTGTGTGATCAATCATTGTCTCATCTTACTGTGATCAATCACTGTCTCCTCTTACTGTAATCAATCACTGTCTCCTCTTACTGTGATCAATCACTGCCTCCTCTTACTGTGATCAATCAGTGTCTCCTCTTACTGTGTGATCAATCACTGTCTCCTCTTACTGTGTGATCAATCACTGTTTCCTCTTAATGTGATCAATCACTGTCTCCTCTTACTGTGTGATCAATCACTGTCTCCTCTTACTCTATTCAATCACTGTCTCCTCTTACTGTGTGATCAATCACTGTCTCCTCTTACTGTGATAAATTACTGTCTCCTCTTACTGTGTGATCAATCACTGTCTCCTCTTATGTGATCAATCACTGTCTCCTCTTACTGTGTGATCAATCACTGTCTCCTCCTACTGTGCGATCAATCACTTTCTCCTCTTACTATGATCAATCACTGTCTCCTCTTACTTTGTGATCAATCACTGTCTCCTCTTACTGTGTGATCAATCATTGTCTCCTCTTACTGTGATCAATCACTGTCTCCTCTTACTTTGTGATCAATCACTGTCTCTTCTTACTGTGATCAATCACTGTCACCTCATACTGTGATCAATCACTGTCTCTTCTTACCGTGATCAATCACTGTTTCATCTTACTGTGATCAATCACTGTCTCCTCTTACAGTGATCAATCACTGTCTCCTCTTACAGTGATCAATCACTGTCTCCTCTAACTGTGATCAATCACTGTCTCCTCTAACTGTGATCAAGCACTGTCTCCTCTTACTATGATCAATCAATGTCTCCTCTTACTGTGTGATCAATCACTATCTCCTCTTACTGTGATCAATCACTGTCTCCTCTGACTGTGTGATCAATCACTGTCTCCTCTTACTGTGATCAATCACTGTCTCCTCTTACTGTGTGATCAATCACTGTCTCCTCTTACTGTGATCAATCACTGTCTCCTCCGACTGTGATCAATCACTGTCTCCTCTGACTGTGTGATCAATCACTGGCTCCACTTCATGTGATCAATCACTGTCTCCTCTTACTGTGATTAATCACTGTCTCCTCTTACTTTGTGACCAGTCACTGTCTCCTCTTACAGTGATCAATCACTGTCTCCTCTAACTGTGATCCAGCACTGTCTCCTCTTACTGTGTGATCAATCACTGACTCCTCTTCCGGTGTGATCAATCACTGTCTCCTCTTACTGTGACCAATCATTGTCTCCTCTTACTGTGTGATCAATCACTGTCTCCTCTGACTGTGATCAATCACTGTCTCCTCTTACTGTGTCATCAATCACTGTCTCCTCTTACTGTGATCAATCACTGTCTCCTCTTACTGTGTGATCAGTCACTGTCTCCTCATACTGTGTGATCAATCACTGTCTCCTCTTAATGTGATCAATCACTGTCTCCTCTGACTGTGTGATCAATCACTGTCTCCTCATACTGTGATCAATCACTGTCTCCTCTTACTGTGATCAATCACTGTCTCCTCTTACTGTGTGATCAATCACTGTCTCCTCTTACTGTGTGATCAATCATTGTCTCCTCTTACTGTGATCAATCACTGTCTCCTCTTACTTTGTGATAAATCACTGTCTCTTTTTACTGTGATCAATCACTGTCACCTCATACTGTGATCAATCACTGTCTCTTACCGTGATCAATCACTGTTTCATCTTAATGTAATCAATCACTGTCTCCTCTTACTGTGATCAATCACTGTCTCCTCTTACTGTGTGATCAATCACTGGCTCCTCTTCCGGTGTGATCAATCCCTGTCTCCTCTTAATGTGACCAATCACTGTCTCCTCTTGCTGTGTGATCAATCACAGTCTCCTCTTACTATGATCAATCACTGTCTCCTCTTACTGTGATCAATCACTGTCTCCTCTTACTGTGTGTTCAATCACTGTCTCCTCTTACTGTGATCAATCACTGTCTCCTCTTACTGTGTGATCAATCACTGTCTCCTCTTACTGTGATCAATCACTGTCTCCTCTTACTGTGTGATCAATCACTGTCTCCTCTTACTGTGGTCAATCACTGTCTCCTCTTACTGTGTGATCAGTCACTGTCTCCTCTTACTGTGATCAATCACTGTCTCCTCTTACTGTGTGATCAGTCACTGTCTCCTCTTACTGTGATCAATCATTGTCTCCTCTTACTGTGTGATCAGTCACTGTCTCCTCTTACTGTGATCAATCATTGTCTCATCTTACTGTGATCAATCACTGTCTCCTCTTACGGTAATCAATCACTGTCTCCTCTTACTGTGATCAATCACTGTCTCCTCTTACTGTGATCAATCACTGTCTCCTCTTACTGTGACTAATCACTGTCCCCTCATACTGTGATCAATCACTGTCTCCACTTACTGTGTGATCAATCACTGTCTCTTCTTACTGTGATCAATCATTGTCTCATCTTACTCTGATCAATCACTGTCTCCTCTTACTGTAATCAATCACTGTCTCCTCTTACTGTGATCAATCACTGTCTCCGCTTACTGTGATCAATCACTGTCTCCTCTTACTGTGATCGATCACTGTCTACTCTTACTGTGCGATTAATCACTGTCCCCTCATACTGTGTGATCAATCACTGTCTCCTCTTACTGTGTGATCAATCACTGCCTCCTCTTAATGAGATCAATCACTGTCTCCTCTTAATGTGTGATCAATCACTGTCTCCTCTTACTGTGATCAATCACTGTCTCCTCCGACTGTGATCAATCACTGTCTCCTCTTACTTTGTGATCAATCACTGGCTCCTCTTCATGTGACCAATCACTGTCTCCTCTTACTGTGATTAATCACTGTCTCCTCTTATTTTGTGACCAGTCACTGTCTCCTCTTACTGTGTGATCAATCATTCTCTCCTCTTACTGTGTGATCAATCACTGTCTCCTCTTACTGTGATCAATCACTGTCTCCTCTTACTGTGTGATCAATCACTGTCTCTTCTTACTGTGATCAATCACTGTCTCCTCTTACTGTGATCAATCACTGTCTCCTCTTACTGTGTGATTAATCACTGTACCCTCATACTGTGTGATCAATCACTGTCTCCACTTACTGTGTGATCAATCACTGGCTCCTCTTACTGTGTTTTCAATCACTGTCTCCTCTTACTGTGTTTTCAATCACTGTCTCCTCTTACTGTGAGCAACCACTGTCTCCTCTTCATGTGATCAATCACTGTCTCCTCTTACTGTAATCAATCACTGTCTCCTCTAACTGTGATCAATCACTGTCTCTTACTGTGATCAATCATTGTCTCCTCTTACTGTGATCAATCACTGTCTCCTCTTTCTGTGTGATTAATCACTGTCCCCTCATACTGTGGGATCAATCACTGTCTCCACTTACTATGTGATCAATCACTGTCTCCTCTTACTGTGTGATCAATCACTGTCTCCTCTTACTGTGTGATCAATCACTGTCTCCTCTTAATGTGATCAATCACTGTCTCCTCTTACTGTGTGATCAATCACTGTCTCCTCTTACTGTGTGATCAATCATTGTCTCATCTTACTGTGATCAATCACTGTCTCCTCTTACTGTAATCAATCACTGTCTCCTCTTACTGTGATCAATCACTGCCTCCTCTTACTGTGATCAATCAGTGTCTCCTCTTACTGTGTGATCAATCACTGTCTCCTCTTACTGTGTGATCAATCACTGTCTCCTCTTAATGTGATCAATCACTGTCTCCTCTTACTGTGTGATCAATCACTGTCTCCTCTTACTCTATTCAATCACTGTCTCCTCTTACTGTGTGATCAATCACTGTCTCCTCTTACTGTGATAAATTACTGTCTCCTCTTACTGTGTGATCAATCACTGTCTCCTCTTATGTGATCAATCACTGTCTCCTCTTACTGTGTGATCAATCACTGTCTCCTCCTACTGTGTGATCAATCACTTTCTCCTCTTACTATGATCAATCACTGTCTCCTCTTACTTTGTGATCAATCACTGTCTCCTCTTACTGTGTGATCAATCATTGTCTCCTCTTACTGTGATCAATCACTGTCTCCTCTTACTTTGTGATCAATCACTGTCTCTTCTTACTGTGATCAATCACTGTCACCTCATACTGTGATCAATCACTGTCTCTTCTTACCGTGATCAATCACTGTTTCATCTTACTGTGATCAATCACTGTCTCCTCTTACAGTGATCAATCACTGTCTCCTCTTACAGTGATCAATCACTGTCTCCTCTAACTGTGATCAATCACTGTCTCCTCTAACTGTGATCAAGCACTGTCTCCTCTTACTATGATCAATCAATGTCTCCTCTTACTGTGTGATCAATCACTATCTCCTCTTACTGTGATCAATCACTGTCTCCTCTGACTGTGTGATCAATCACTGTCTCCTCTTACTGTGATCAATCACTGTCTCCTCTTACTGTGTGATCAATCACTGTCTCCTCTTACTGTGATCAATCACTGTCTCCTCCGACTGTGATCAATCACTGTCTCCTCTGACTGTGTGATCAATCACTGGCTCCACTTCATGTGATCAATCACTGTCTCCTCTTACTGTGATTAATCACTGTCTCCTCTTACTTTGTGACCAGTCACTGTCGCCTCTTACAGTGATCAATCACTGTCTCCTCTAACTGTGATCCAGCACTGTCTCCTCTTACTGTGTGATCAATCACTGACTCCTCTTCCGGTGTGATCAATCACTGTCTCCTCTTACTGTGACCAATCATTGTCTCCTCTTACTGTGTGATCAATCACTGTCTCCTCTGACTGTGATCAATCACTGTCTCCTCTTACTGTGTCATCAATCACTGTCTCCTCTTACTGTGATCAATCACTGTCTCCTCTTACTGTGTGATCAGTCACTGTCTCCTCATACTGTGTGATCAATCACTGTCTCCTCTTAATGTGATCAATCACTGTCTCCTCTGACTGTGTGATCAATCACTGCCTCCTCATACTGTGATCAATCACTGTCTCCTCTTACTGTGATCAATCACTGTCTCCTCTTACTGTGTGATCAATCACTGTCTCCTCTTACTGTGTGATCAATCATTGTCTCCTCTTACTGTGATCAATCACTGTCTCCTCTTACTTTGTGATAAATCACTGTCTCTTTTTACTGTGATCAATCACTGTCACCTCATACTGTGATCAATCACTGTCTCTTACCGTGATCAATCACTGTTTCATCTTAATGTGATCAATCACTGTCTCCTCTTACTGTGATCAATCACTGTCTCCTCTTACTGTGTGATCAATCACTGGCTCCTCTTCCGGTGTGATCAATCCCTGTCTCCTCTTAATGTGACCAATCACTGTCTCCTCTTGCTGTGTGATCAATCACAGTCTCCTCTTACTATGATCAATCACTGTCTCCTCTTACTGTGATCAATCACTGTCTCCTCTTACTGTGTGTTCAATCACTGTCTCCTCTTACTGTGATCAATCACTGTCTCCTCTTACTGTGTGATCAATCACTGTCTCCTCTTACTGTGATCAATCACTGTCTCCTCTTACTGTGTGATCAATCACTGTCTCCTCTTACTGTGGTCAATCACTGTCTCCTCTTACTGTGTGATCAGTCACTGTCTCCTCTTACTGTGATCAATCACTGTCTCCTCTTACTGTGTGATCAGTCACTGTCTCCTCTTACTGTGATCAATCATTGTCTCCTCTTACTGTGATCAATCACTGTCTCCTCTTACTGTGATTAATGACTGTCCCCTCATACTGTGATCAATCACTGTCTCCACTTACTCTGTGATCAATCACTGTCTCTTCTTACTGTGATCAATCATTGTCTCATCTTACTGTGATCAATCACTGTCTCCTCTTACTGTAATCAATCACTGTCTCCTCTTACTGTGATCAATCACTGTCTCCGCTTACTGTGATCAATCACTGTCTCCTCTTACTGTGATCAATCACTGGCTCCTCTTACTGTGTGATTAATCACTGTCCCCTCATACTGTGTGATCAATCACTGTCTCCTCTTATTGTGTGATCAATCACTGTCTCCTCTTAATGTCATCAATCACTGTCTCCTCTTACTGTGTGATCAATCACTGTCTCCTCTTACTGTGATCAATCACTGTCTCCTCCGACTGTGATCAATCACTGTCTCCTCTTACTGTGTGATCAATCACTGGTTCCTCTTCATGTGATCAATCACTGTCTCCTCTTACTGTGATTAATCACTGTCTCCTCTTACTTTGTGACCAGTCACTGTCTCCTCTTACTGTGTGATCAATCACTGTCTCCTCTTACTGTGTGATCAATCACTGCCTCCTCTTACTGTGATCAATCACTGTCTCCTCTTACTGTGTGATCAATCACTGTCTCTTCTTACTCTGATCAATCATTGTCTCATCTTACTGTGATCAATCACTGTCTCCTCTTACTGTAATCAATCACTGTCTCCTCTTACTGTGATCAATCACTGTCTCCTCTTACTGTGTGATTAATCACTGTCCCCTCATACTGTGTGATCAATCACTGTCTCCACTTACTGTGTGATCAATCACTGGCTCCTCTTACTGTGTTTTCAATCACTGTCTCCTCTTACTGTGTTTTCAATCACTGTCTCCTCTTACTGTGAGCAACCACTGTCTCCTCTTCATGTGATCAATCACTGTCTCCTCTTACTGTAATCAATCACTGTCTCCTCTAACTGTGATCAATCACTGTCTCTTACTGTGATCAATCATTGTCTCCTCTTACTGTGATCAATCACTGTCTCCTCTTACTGTGTGATTAATCACTGTCCCCTCATACTGTGGGATCAATCACTCTCTCCACTTACTATGTGATCAATCACTGTCTCCTCTTACTGTCTGATCAATCACTGTCTCCTCTTACTGTGTGATCAATCACTGTCTCCTCTTAATGTGATCAATCACTGTCTCCTCTTACTGTGTGATCAATCACTGTCTCCTCTTAATCTATTCAATCACTGTCTCCTCTTACTGTGTGATCAATCACTGTCTCCTCTTACTGTGATCAATTACTGTCTCCTCTTACTGTGTGATCAATCACTGTCTCCTCTTATGTGATCAATCACTGTCTCCTCTTACTGTGTGATCAATCACTGTCTCCTCTTACTGTGCGATCAATCACTTTCTCCTCTTACTATGATCAATCACTGTCTCCTCTTACTTTGTGATCAATCACTGTCTCCTCTTACTGTGTGATCAATCATTGTTTCCTCTTTCTGTGATCAATCACTGTCTCCTCGTACTTTGTGATCAATCACTGTCTCTTCTTACTGTGATCAATCACTGTCACCTCATACTGTGATCAATCACTGTCTCTTCTTACCGTGATCAATCACTGTTTCATCTTACTGTGATCAATCACTGTCTCCTCTTACACTGATCAATCACTGTCTCCTCTTACAGTGATCAATCACTGTCTCCTCTAACTGTGATCAATCACTTTCTCCCCTTTCTGTGTGATCAATCACTGTCTCCTCTTACTGTGATCAATCACTGTCTACTCTTACTGTGTAATCAATCACTGTCTCTGCTTACTGTGATTAATCACTGTCTCCTCTTACTGTGTGATCAATCACTGTCTGCTCTTACTGTGATCAATCACTGTCTCCTCTTACTGTGTGATCAATCACTGTCTCCTCTTACTGTGATCAATCACTGTCTCCTCTTACTGTGATCAATCACTGTCTCTTACTGTGATCAATCACTGTCTCCTCTTACTATGATCAATCACTGTCTCCTCTTACTGTGTTTTCAATCACTGTCTCCTCTTACTGTGTGATCAATCATTGTCTCCTCTTACTGTGATCAATCACTGTCTCCTCTTACTGTGTGATCAATCACTGTCTCCTCTTACTGTGATCAATCACTGTCTCCTCTTCCTGTGATCAATCACTGTCTCCTCTTACTGTGTGATCAATCACTGTCTCCTCTTACTGTTTGATCAATCACTGTCTCCTCTTACTGTGATCAATCACTGTCTCCACTTACTGTGTGATCAATCACTGTCTCTTCTTACTGTGATCAATCATTGTCTCATCTTACTGTGATCAATCACTGTCTCCTCTTACTGTGATCAATCACTGTCTCCTCTTACTGTGTGATCAATCACTGTCCCCTCATACAGTGTGATCAATCACTGTCTCCACTTACTGTGTGATCAATCACTGTCTCCTCTTACTGTGTGATCAATCACTGTCTCCTCTTAATGTGATCAAACGCTGTCTCCTCTTACTGTGTGATCAATCACTGTCTCCTCTTACTGTGATCAATCACTGTCTCCTCTTACTGTGATCAATCACTGTCTCCTCTTACTGTGTGATCAATCACTGTCTCCTCTTAATGTGATCAATCACCGTCTCCTCTTACTGTGCGATCAATCACTTTCTCCTCTTACTATGATCAATCACTGTTTCCTCTTACTGTGTTTTCAATCACTGTCTCCTCTTACTGTGTGATCAATCATTGTCTCCTCTTACTGTGATCAATCATTGTCTCCTCTTACTGTGGGATCAATCACTCTCTCCTCTTACTGTGATCAACCACTGTCTCCTCTTCATGTGATCAAGTACTGTCTCCTCTTACTGTAATCAATCACTGTCTCCTCTAACTGTGATCAATCACTGTCTCCTCTTACTGTGATCAATCACTGTCTCCTCTTACTATGATCAATCACTGTCTCCTCTTACTGTGTGATTAATCACTGTCCCCTCATATTGTGTGATCAATCACTGTCTCCACTTACTATGTGATCAATCACTGTCTCCACTTACTGTGTGATCAATCACTGTCTCCTCTTACTGTGTGATCAATCACTGTCTCCTCTTAATGTGATCAATCACTGTCTCCTCTTACTGTCTGATCAATCACTGTCTCCTCTTACTCTATTCAATCACTGTCTCCTCTTACTGTGTGATCAATCCCTGTCTCCTCTTCATGTGATCAATCACTGTCTCCTCTTACTGTGTGATCAATCACTGTCTCCTCTTACTGTGATCAATCACTGTCTCCTCTTACTGTCTGATCAATCACTTTCTCCCCTTTCTGTGTGATCAATCACTGTCTCCTCTTACTGTGATCAATCACTGTCTACTCTTACTGTGTAATCAATCACTGTCTCTGCTTACTGTGATCAATCACTGTCTCATCTTACTGTGATCAATCATTGTCTCCTCTTAATGTGATCAATCACTGTCTCCTCTTACTGTGTGATCAGTCACTGTCTCTGCTTACTGTGATCAATCACTGTCTCATCTTACTGTGATCAATCACTGTCTCCTCTGACTGTGATCAATCACTGTCTCCTCTTACTGTGTGATCAATCACTGTCCCCTGGTACTGTGTGATCAATCACTGTCTCTTCTTACTGTGATCAATCACTGTCTCATCTTACTGTGATCAATCACTGTCTCCTCTTATTGTGTAATCAATCACTGTCTCCTCTTACTGTGTGATCAATCACTGTCTCCTCTTACTGTGCGATCAATCACTTTCTCCTCTTACTATGATCAATCACTGTCTCCTCTTACTTTGTGATCAATCACTGTCTCCTCTTACTGTGTGATCAATCATTGTTTCCTCTTACTGTGATCAATCACTGTCTCCTCGTACTTTGTGATCAATCACTGTCTCTTCTTACTGTGATCAATCACTGTCACCTCATACTGTGATCAATCACTGTCTCTTCTTACCGTGATCAATCACTGTTTCATCTTACTGTGATCAATCACTGTCTTCTCTTACAGTGATCAATCACTGTCTCCTCTTACAGTGATCAATCACTGTCTCCTCTAACTGTGATCAATCACTTTCTCCCCTTTCTGTGTGATCAATTACTGTCTCCTCTTACTGTGATCAATCACTGTCTACTCTTACTGTGTAATCAATCACTGTCTCTGCTTACTGTGATTAATCACTGTCTCCTCTTACTGTGTGATCAATCACTGTCTCCTCTTACTGTGATCAATCACTGTCTCCTCTTACTGTGTGATCAATCACTGTCTCCTCTTACTGTGATCAATCACTGTCTCCTCTTACTGTGGTCAATCACTGTCTCTTACTGTGATCAATCACTGTCTCCTCTTACTATGATCAATCACTGTCTCCTCTTACTGTGTTTTCAATCACTGTCTCCTCTTACTGTGTGATCAATCATTGTCTCCTCTTACTGTGATCAATCGCTGTCTCCTCTTACTGTGTGATCAATCACTGTCTCCTCTTACTGTGATCAATCACTGTCTCCTCTTCCTGTGATCAATCACTGTCTCCTCTTACTGTGTGATCAATCACTGTCTCCTCTTGCTGTTTGATCAATCACTGTCTCCTCTTACTGTGATCAATCACTGTCTCCACTTACTGTGTGATCAATCACTGTCTCTTCTTACTGTGATCAATCATTGTCTCATCTTACTGTGATCAATCACTGTCTCCTCTTACTGTGATCAATCACTGTCTCCTCTTACTGTGTGATCAATCACTGTCCCCTCATACAGTGTGATCAATCACTGTCTCCACTTACTGTGTGATCAATCACTGTCTCCTCTTATTGTATGATCAATCACTGTCTCCTCTTAATGTGATCAATCACTGTCTCCTCTTACTGTGTGATCAATCACTGTCTCCTCTTACTGTGATCAATCACTGTCTCCTCTTACTGTGATCAATCACTGTCTCCTCTTACTGTGTGATCAATCACTGTCTCCTCTTAATGTGATCAATCACCGTCTCCTCTTACTGTGCGATCAATCACTTTCTCCTCTTACTATGATCAATCACTGTCTCCTCTTACTGTGTTTTCAATCACTGTCTCCTCTTACTGTGTGATCAATCATTGTCTCCTCTTACTGTGATCAATCATTGTCTCCTCTTACTGTGGGATCAATCACTCTCTCCTCTTACTGTGATCAACCACTGTCTCCTCTTCATGTGATCAAGTACTGTCTCCTCTTACTGTAATCAATCACTGTCTCCTCTAACTGTGATCAATCACTGTCTCCTCTTACTGTGATCAATCACTGTCTCCTCTTACTATGATCAATCACTGTCTCCTCTTACTGTGTGATTAATCACTGTCCCCTCATATTGTGTGATCAATCACTGTCTCCACTTACTATGTGATCAATCACTGTCTCCACTTACTGTGTGATCAATCACTGTCTCCTCTTACTGTGTGATCAATCACTGTCTCCTCTTAAGGTGATCAATCACTGTCTCCTCTTACTGTCTGATCAATCACTGTCTCCTCTTACTCTATTCAATCACTGTCTCCTCTTACTGTGTGATCAATCCCTGTCTCCTCTTCATGTGATCAATCACTGTCTCCTCTTACTGTGTGATCAATCACTGTCTCCTCTTACTGTGATCAATCACTGTCTCCACTTACTGTGTGATCAATCACTTTCTCCCCTTTCTGTGTGATCAATCACTGTCTCCTCTTACTGTGATCAATCACTGTCCACTCTTACTGTGTAATCAACCACTGTCTCTTCTTACTGTGATCAATCACTGTCTCATCTTACTGTGATCAATCACTGTCTCCTCTTAATGTGATCAATCACTGTCTCCTCTTACTGTGTGATCAATCACTGTCTCTGCTTACTGTGATCAATCACTGTCTCATCTTACTGTGATCAATCACGGTCTCCTCTGACTGTGATCAATCACTGTCTCCTCTTACTGTGTGATCAATCACTGTCCCCTGGTACTGTGTGATCAATCACTGTCTCTTCTTACTGTGATCAATCACTGTCTCATCTTACTGTGATCAATCACTGTCTCCTCTTATTGTGTACTCAATCACTGTCTCTGCTTACTGTGATCAATCACTGTCTCATCTTACTGTGATCAATCACTGTCTCCTCTTACTGTGTGATCAATCACTGTCCCCTGGTACTGTGTGATCAATCACTGTCTCTTCTTACTGTGATCAATCACTGACTCCCCTTACTGTGTGATCAATCACTGTCTCCTCTAACTGTGATCAATCACTGTCTCCTCTGACTGTGTGATCAATCACTGTCTCCTCTTACTGTGATCAATCATTGTCTCCTCTTACTGTGTGATCAATCACTCTATCCTCTTACTGTGTGATCAATCACTTTCTCTTCTTACTGTGATCAATCACTGTCACCTCATACTGTGATCAATCACTGTCTCTTCATACCGTGATCAATCACTGTTTCACCTTACTGTGATCAATCACTGTCTCCTCTTACAGTGATCAATCTCTGTCTCCTCTTACTGTGATCAATCATTGTCTCCTCTTACTGTGTGATCAATCACTGTCTCCTCTTGCTGTGTGATCAATCACAGTCGCCTCTTACTATGATCAATCAATGTCTCCTCTTACTGTGTGATCAGTCACTGTCTCCTCTTACTGTGATCAATCACTGTCTCCACTTACTGTGTGATCAATCACTGTCTCTTCTTACTGTGATCAATCATTGTCTCATCTTACTGTGATCAATCACTGTCTACTCTTACTGTGTGATCAATCACTGACTCCTCTTACTGTGACCAATCACTGTCTCCCCTTGCTGTGTGATCAATCACAGTCTCCTCTTACTATGATCAATCAATGTCTCCTCTGACTGTGTGATCAATCACTGTCTCCTCTTACTGTGATCAATCACGGTCTCCTCTTACTGTGTGATCAATCACTGTTTCCTCTCACTGTCATCAATCACTGTCTCCTCTTACTGTGTGATCAATCACTGTCTCTTCTTACTGTGATCAATCACTGTCACGTCATACTGTGATCAATCACTGTCTCTTCTTACCGTGATCAATCACTGTTTCATCT
Source organism: Somniosus microcephalus (assembly GCF_052327205.1). Taxonomy (NCBI): domain Eukaryota; kingdom Metazoa; phylum Chordata; class Chondrichthyes; order Squaliformes; family Somniosidae; genus Somniosus; species Somniosus microcephalus. Next base: position 21,503,036 of record NC_141020.1, on the reverse strand, counting down.
TACTGTGATCAATCACTGTCTCCTCTTACAGTGATCAATCACTGTCTCCTCTTACTGTGATCAATCACTGTCACCTCTTACTGTGTGATCAATCACTGACTCCTCTTCCGGTGTGATCAATCACTGTCTCCTCTTACTGTGACCAATCACTGTCTCCTCATGCTGTGTGATCAATCACAGTCTCCTCTTACTATGATCAATCAATGTCTCCTCTTACTGTGCGATCAATCACTGTCTCCTTTGACTGTGATCAATCACTGTCTCCTCTAACCTTGTGATTAATCACTGCCTCCTCTTACAGTGTGAACCATCACTGCCTCCTCTTACTGTGTGATCAATCACTGTCTCCTCTTACTGTGATCAATCACTGTCTCCTCTTACTGTGTGATCAATCACTGTCTCCTCTTACTGTGATCAATCACTGTCTCCTCTTACTGTGTGATCAGTCACTGTCTCCTCTTACTGTGATCAATCACTGCCTCCACTTACTGTGTGATCAATCACTGTCTCTTCTTACTGTGATCAATCACTGTCTCCTCTTACTGTGTGATCAGTCACTGTCTCCTCTTACTGTGATCAAACACTGTCTCCACTTACTGTGTGATCAATCATTGTCTCATCTTACTGTGATCAATCACTGTCTCCTCTTACTGTGTGATCAGTCACTGTCTCCTCTTACTTTGATCAATCACTGTCTCCAGTTACTGTGTGATGAATCATTGTCTCATCTTACTGTGATCAATCACTGTCTCCTCTTACGGTAATCAATCACTGTCTCCTCTTACTGTGATCAATCACTGTCTCCCCTTACTGTGATCAATCACTGTCTCCTCTTACTGTGATCAATCACTGTCTCCTCTTACTGTGATCAATCACTGTCTGCTCTTACTGTGATCAATCACAGTCTCCTCTTACTGTGTGATTAATCACTGTCCCCTCATACTGTGTGATCAATCACTGCCTCCACTTACTGTGTGATCAATCACTGTCTCTTCTTACTGTGATCAATCATTGTCTCATCTTACTGTGATCAATCACTGTCTCCTCTTACTGTAATCAATCACTGTCTCCTCTTACTGTGTGATCAATCACTGTCTCCTCTTACTGTGTGATCAATCACTGTCTCCTCTTACTGTGTGATCAATCACTGTCTCCTCTTAATGTGATCAATCACTGTCTCCTCTTACTGTGTGATCAATCACTGGCTCCTCTTCATGTGATCAATCACTGTCTCCTCTTACTGTGTGATCAATCACTGTCTCCTCTTACTGTGTGATCAATCACTGTCTCCTCTTACTGTGTGATCAATCACTGTCTCCTCTTACTGTGATTAATCACTGTCTCCTCTTACTTTGTGACCTGTCACTGTCTCCTCTTACTGTGTGATCAATCACTGTCTCCTCTTACTGTGTGATCAATCACTGTCTCCTCTTACTGTGATCAATCACTGTCTCATCTTACTGTGATCAATCACTGTCTCCTCTTACTGTGATCAATCACTGTCTCCTCTTACTGTGTGATCAATCACTGTCTCCTCTTCATGTGATCAATCACTGTCTCCTCTTACTGTGATTAATCACTGTCTCCTCTTACTTTGTGACCAGTCACTGTCTCCTCTTACTGTGTGATCAATCACTGTCTCCTCTTACTGTATGATCAATCACTGTCTCCTCTTACTGTCATCAATCACTGTCTCCACTTACTGTGTGATCAATCACTGTCTCTTCTTACTGTGATCAATCATTGTCTCAACTTTCTGTGATCAATCACTGTCGCCTCTTACTGTAATCAATCACTGTCTCCTCTTACTGTGATCAATCACTGTCTCCTCTTACTGTGTTCAATCACTGTCTCCTCTTACTGTGATCAATCACTGTCTCCTCTTACTGTGTGATCAATCACTGTCCCCTCATACTGTGTGATCAATCACTGTCTCCACTTACTGTGTGATCAATCACTGTCTCCTCTTAATGTGATCAATCACTGTCTCCTCTTACTGTGTGATCAATCACTGTCTCCTCTTACAGTGATCAATCACTGTCTCCTCTTACTGTGATCAATCACTGTCTCCTCTTACTGTGTGATCAATCACTGTCTCCTCTTAATGTGATCAATCACCGTCTCCTCTTACTGTGTGATCAATCACTGTCTCCTCTTACTGTGCGAACAATCACTTTCTCCTCTTACTATGATCAATCATTGTCTCCTCTTACTGTGATCAATCATTGTCTCTCTTACTGTGGGATCAATCACTCTCTCCTCTTACTGTGATCAACCACTGTCTCCTCTTCATGTGATCAATCACTGTCTCCTCTTACAGTAATCAATCACTGTCTCCTCTAACTGTGATCAATCACTGTCACCTCATACTGTGATCAATCACTGTCTCCTCTTACTGTGATCAATCACTGTTTCATCTTACTGTGATCAATCACTGTCTCCTCTTACTGTGATCAATCACTGTCTCCTCTTACTGTGATCAATCACTGTCTCCTCTTACTGTGTGATTAATCACTGTCCCCTCATACTGTGTGATCAATCACTGTCTCCACTTACTATGTGATCAATCACTGTCTCCACTTACTGTGTGATCAATCACTGTCTCCTCTTACTGTGTGATCAATCACTGTCTCCTCTTACTGTGATCAATCACTGTCTCCTCTTACTGTCTGATCAATCACTGTCTCCTCTGACTGTGATTAGTCACTGTCTCCTCTTACTGTGTAATCAATCACTGTCTCTGCTTACTGTGATCAATCACTGTCTCATCTTACTGTGATCAATCACTGTCTCCTCTTACTGTGATCAATCACTGTCTCCTCTTACTGTGTGATCAATCACTGTCCCCTGGTACTGTGTGATCAATCACTGTCTCTTCTTACTGTGATCAATCACTGTCCCCTCTTACTGTGATCAATCACTGTCTCCTCTTACAGTGATCAATCACTGTCTCCTCTTACTGTGATCAATCACTGTCTCCTCTTACTGTGTGATCAATCACTGACTCCTCTTCCGGTGTGATCAATCACTGTCTCCTCTTACTGTGACCAATTACTGTCTCCTCTTGCTGTGTGATCAATCACAGTCTCCTCTTACTATGATCAATCAATGTCTCCTCTTACTGTGTGATCAATCACTGTCTCCTCTTACTGTGATCAATCACTGTCTCCTCTTACTGTGTGATCAATCACTGTCTCCTCTTACTGTGATCAATCATTGTCTCCTCTTACTGTGTGATCAGTCACTGTCTCCTCTTACTGTGATCAATCATTGTCTCATCTTACTGTGATCAATCACTGTCTCCTCTTACTGTAATCAATCACTGTCTCCTCTTACTGTGATCAATCAGTGTCTCCTCTTACTGTGATGAATCACTGTCTCCTCTTACTGTGATCAATCAGTGTCTCCTCTTACTGTGATCAATCACTGTCTCCTCTTACTGTGATCAATCACTGTCTCCTCTGACTGTGTGATTAATCACTGTCCCCTCATACCATGTGATCAATCACTGTCTCCACTTACTGTGTGATCAATCACTGTCTCCTCTTACTGTGTGGTCAATCACTGTCTCCTCTTACTGTGTGATCAATCACTGTCTCCTCTTACTGTGTGATCAATCACTGTCTCCTCTTACTGTGTAATCAATCACTGTCTCCTCTTACTGTGATCAATCACTGTCTCATCTTACTGTAATCAATCACTGTCTCCTCTTACTGTGAACCATCACTGTCTCCGCTGACTGTGATCAATCACTGTCTCCTCTTACTGTGATCAATCACTGTCTCCTCTTACTGTGTGATTAATCACTGTCCCCTCATACCATGTGATCAATCACTGTCTCCACTTACTGTGTGATCAATCACTGTCTCCTCTTACTGTGTGATCAATCACTGTCTCCTCTTACTGTGTGATCAATCACTGTCTCCTCTTAATGTGATCAATCACTGTCTCCTCTTTCTGTGTGATCAATCACTGTCTCCTCTTACTGTGATCAATCACTGTCTCCTCTTACTGTGATCAATCACTGTCTCCTCTTACTGTGTGATCAACCACTGGCTCCTCTTCATGTGATCAATCACTGTCTCCTCTTACTGTGATTAATCACTGTCTCCTCTTACTTTGTGACCAGTCACTGTCTCCTCTTACTGTGTGATCAATCACTGTCTCCTCTTAGTGTATGATCAATCACTGTCTCCTCTTACTGTGATCAATCACTGTCTCCACTTACTGTGTGATCAGTCACTGTCTCTTCTTACTGTGATCAATCATTGTCTCAACTTACTGTGATCAATCACTGTCCCCTCATACTGTGTGATCAATCACTGTCTCCACTTACTGTGTGATCAATCACTGTCTCCTCTTACTGTGTGATCAATCACTGTCTCCTCTTAACATGATCAATCACTGTCTCCTCTTACTGTGTGATCAATCACTGTCTCCTCTGACTGTGATCAATCACTGTCTCCTCTTAGTGTGATCAATCACTGTCTCCTCTTACTGTGTGATCAATCACTGTCTCCTCTTAATGTGATCAATCACCGTCTCCTCTTAATGTGTGACCAATCACTGTCTCCTCTTACTGTGCGATCAATCACTTTCTCCTCTTACTATGATCAATCACTGTCTCCTCTTACTGTGGGATCAATCACTCTCTCCTCTTACTGTGATCAACCACTGTCTCCTCTTCATGTGATCAATCACTGTCTCCTCTTACAGTAATCAATCACTGTCTCCTCTAACTGTGATCAATCACTGTCACCTCATACTGTGATCAATCACTGTCTCTTCTTACCGTGATCAATCACTGTTTCATCTTATTGTGATCAATCACGGTCTCCTCTTACAGTGATCAATCACTGTCTCCTCTTACTGTGATCAATCACTGTCTCCTCTTACTGTCTGATCAATCACTGTCTCCTCTTACTGTGATTAATCACTGTCTCCTCTTACTTTGTGACCAGTCACTGTCTCCTCTTACTGTGTGATCAATCACTGTCTCCTCTTACTGTATGATCAATCACTGTCTCCTCTTACTGTCATCAATCACTGTCTCCACTTACTGTGTGATCAATCACTGTCTCTTCTTACTGTGATCAATCATTGTCTCAACTTTCTGTGATCAATCACTGTCGCCTCTTACTGTAATCAATCACTGTCTCCTCTTACTGTGATCAATCACTGTCTCCTCTTACTGTGTTCAATCACTGTCTCCTCTTACTGTGATCAATCACTGTCTCCTCTTACTGTGTGATCAATCACTGTCCCCTCATACTGTGTGATCAATCACTGTCTCCACTTACTGTGTGATCAATCACTGTCTCCTCTTAATGTGATCAATCACTGTCTCCTCTTACTGTGTGATCAATCACTGTCTCCTCTTACAGTGATCAATCACTGTCTCCTCTTACTGTGATCAATCACTGTCTCCTCTTACTGTGTGATCAATCACTGTCTCCTCTTAATGTGATCAATCACCGTCTCCTCTTACTGTGTGATCAATCACTGTCTCCTCTTACTGTGCGAACAATCACTTTCTCCTCTTACTATGATCAATCATTGTCTCCTCTTACTGTGATCAATCATTGTCTCTCTTACTGTGGGATCAATCACTCTCTCCTCTTACTGTGATCAACCACTGTCTCCTCTTCATGTGATCAATCACTGTCTCCTCTTACAGTAATCAATCACTGTCTCCTCTAACTGTGATCAATCACTGTCACCTCATACTGTGATCAATCACTGTCTCCTCTTACTGTGATCAATCACTGTTTCATCTTACTGTGATCAATCACTGTCTCCTCTTACTGTGATCAATCACTGTCTCCTCTTACTGTGATCAATCACTGTCTCCTCTTACTGTGTGATTAATCACTGTCCCCTCATACTGTGTGATCAATCACTGTCTCCACTTACTATGTGATCAATCACTGTCTCCACTTACTGTGTGATCAATCACTGTCTCCTCTTACTGTGTGATCAATCACTGTCTCCTCTTACTGTGATCAATCACTGTCTCCTCTTACTGTCTGATCAATCACTGTCTCCTCTGACTGTGATTAGTCACTGTCTCCTCTTACTGTGTAATCAATCACTGTCTCTGCTTACTGTGATCAATCACTGTCTCATCTTACTGTGATCAATCACTGTCTCCTCTTACTGTGATCAATCACTGTCTCCTCTTACTGTGTGATCAATCACTGTCCCCTGGTACTGTGTGATCAATCACTGTCTCTTCTTACTGTGATCAATCACTGTCTCCTCTTACTGTGATCAATCACTGTCTCCTCTGACTGTGTGATTAATCACTGTCCCCTCATACCATGTGATCAATCACTGTCTCCACTTACTGTGTGATCAATCACTGTCTCCTCTTACTGTGTGGTCAATCACTGTCTCCTCTTACTGTGTGATCAATCACTGTCTCCTCTTACTGTGTGATCAATCACTGTCTCCTCTTACTGTGTAATCAATCACTGTCTCCTCTTACTGTGATCAATCACTGTCTCATCTTACTGTAATCAATCACTGTCTCCTCTTACTGTGAACCATCACTGTCTCCGCTGACTGTGATCAATCACTGTCTCCTCTTACTGTGATCAATCACTGTCTCCTCTTACTGTGTGATTAATCACTGTCCCCTCATACCATGTGATCAATCACTGTCTCCACTTACTGTGTGATCAATCACTGTCTCCTCTTACTGTGTGATCAATCACTGTCTCCTCTTACTGTGTGATCAATCACTGTCTCCTCTTAATGTGATCAATCACTGTCTCCTCTTTCTGTGTGATCAATCACTGTCTCCTCTTACTGTGATCAATCACTGTCTCCTCTTACTGTGATCAATCACTGTCTCCTCTTACTGTGTGATCAACCACTGGCTCCTCTTCATGTGATCAATCACTGTCTCCTCTTACTGTGATTAATCACTGTCTCCTCTTACTTTGTGACCAGTCACTGTCTCCTCTTACTGTGTGATCAATCACTGTCTCCTCTCAGTGTATGATCAATCACTGTCTCCTCTTACTGTGATCAATCACTGTCTCCACTTACTGTGTGATCAGTCACTGTCTCTTCTTACTGTGATCAATCATTGTCTCAACTTACTGTGATCAATCACTGTCCCCTCATACTGTGTGATCAATCACTGTCTCCACTTACTGTGTGATCAATCACTGTCTCCTCTTACTGTGTGATCAATCACTGTCTCCTCTTAACATGATCAATCACTGTCTCCTCTTACTGTGTGATCAATCACTGTCTCCTCTGACTGTGATCAATCACTGTCTCCTCTTAGTGTGATCAATCACTGTCTCCTCTTACTGTGTGATCAATCACTGTCTCCTCTTAATGTGATCAATCACCGTCTCCTCTTAATGTGTGACCAATCACTGTCTCCTCTTACTGTGCGATCAATCACTTTCTCCTCTTACTATGATCAATCACTGTCTCCTCTTACTGTGGGATCAATCACTCTCTCCTCTTACTGTGATCAACCACTGTCTCCTCTTCATGTGATCAATCACTGTCTCCTCTTACAGTAATCAATCACTGTCTCCTCTAACTGTGATCAATCACTGTCACCTCATACTGTGATCAATCACTGTCTCTTCTTACCGTGATCAATCACTGTTTCATCTTATTGTGATCAATCACGGTCTCCTCTTACAGTGATCAATCACTGTCTCCTCTTACTGTGATCAATCACTGTCTCCTCTTACTGTCTGATCAATCACTGTCTCCTCTTACTGTGATTAATCACTGACTCCTCTTACTGTGTAATCCATCACTGTCTCTGCTTACTGTGATCAATCACTGTCTCATCTTACTGTGATCAATCACTGTCTCCTCTTACTGTGATCAATCACTGTCTCCTCTTACTGTGTGATCAATCACTGTCCCCTGGTACTGTGTGATCAATCACTGTCTCTTCTTACTCTGATCAATCACTGTCTCATCTTACTGTGATCAATCACTGACTCCCCTTACTGTGTGATCAATTACTCTCTCCTCTTACTGTGTGCTCAATCACTGTTTCCTCTTACTGTGATCAATCACTGTCTCCTCTTACTGTGTGATCAATCACTGTCTCTTGTTACTGTGATCAATCACTGTCACCTCATCCTGTGATCAATAACTGTCTCTTCTTACCGTGATCAATCACTGCTTCATCTTACTGTGATCAATCACTGTCTCCTCTTACAGTGATCAATCACTGTCTCCTCTTACTGTGATCAATCACTGTCTCCTCTTACTGTGTGATCAATCACTGACTCCTCTTCCGGTGTGATCAATCACTGTCTCCTCTTACTGTGACCAATCACTGTCTCCTCTTACTGTGTGAACAATCACTGTCTCCTCTTACTGTGATCAATCACTGTCTCCTCTTACTGTGTGATCAATCACTGTCTCCTCTTACAGTGATCAATCACTGTCTCCTCTTACTGTGTGATCAGACCCTGTCTCCTCTTACTGTGATCAATCATTGTCTCATCTTACTGTGATCAATCACTGTCTCCTCTTACTGTAATCAATCACTGTCTCCTCTTACTGTGATCAATCACTGTCTCCTCTTACTGTGAACAATCACTGTCTCCTCTTACTGTGATGAATCACTGTCTCCTCTTACTGTGATCAATCAGTGTCTCCTCTTACTGTGATCAATCACTGTCTCCTCTTACTGTAATCAATCACTGTCTCCTCTTACTGTGATCAATCACTGTCTCCTCTTACTGTGATCAATCACTGTCTCCTCTTACTGTGATCAATCACTGTCTCCTCTTACTGTGTGATCAATCACTGTCCCCTCATACTGTGTGATCAATCACTGTCTCCACTTACTGTGTGATCAATCACTGTCTCCTCTTACTGTGTGATCAATCACTGTCTCCTCTTAATGTGATCAATCACTGTCTCCTCTTACTGTGTGATCAATCACTGTCTCCTCTTAATGTGATCAATCACTGTCTCCTCTTACTGTGTGATCAATCACTGTCTCCTCTTAATGTGATCAATCACCGTCTCCTCTTACTGTGTGATCAATCACTGTCTCCTCTTACTGTGCGATCAATCACTTTCTCCTCTTACTATGATCAATCACTATCTCCTCTTACTGTGTTTTCAATCACTGTCTCCTCTTACTGTGTGAGCAATCATTGTCTCCTCTTACTGTGGGATCAATCACTCTCTCCTCTTACTGTGATCAACCACTGTCTGCTCTTCATGTGATCAATCATTGTCTCCTCTTACAGTAATCAATCACTGTCTCCTCTAACTGTGATCAATCACTGTCTCCTCTTATTGTGATCAATCACTGTCTCCTCTTACTGTGATCAATCACTGTCTCCTCTTACTGTGCGATTAATCACTGTCCCCTCATATTGTGTGATCAATCACTGTCTCCACTTACTATGTGATCAATCACTGTCTCCACTTACTGTGTGATCAATCACTGTCTCCTCTTACTGTGTGATCAATCACTGTCTCCTCTTACTGTGATCAATCACTGTCTCCTCTTACTGTCTGATCAATCACTGTCTCCTCTTACTGTGATTAATCACTATCTCCTCTTGCTGTGTAATCAATCACTCTCTCTGCTTACTGTGATCAATCACTCTCTCATCTTACTGTGTGATCAATCACTGTCCCCTGGTACTGTGTGATCAATCACTGTCTCTTCTTACTGTGATCAATCAATGTCTCATCTTACTGTGATCAATCACTGTCTCCTCTTACTGTGTGATTAATCACTGTCCCCTGGTACTGTCTGATCAATCACTGTCTCTTCTTACTGTGATCAATCACTGTCTCATCTTACTGTGATCAGTCACTGACTCCCCTTACTGTGTGATCAATTACTCTCTCCTCTTACTGTGTGATCAATCACTGTTTCCTCTTACTGTGATCAATCACTGTCTCCTCTTACTGTGTGATCAATCACTGTCTCTTCTTACTGTGATCAATCACTGTCACCTCATACTGTGATCAATCACTGTCTCTTCTTACCGTGATCAATCACTGTTTCATCTTACTGTGATCAATCACTGTCTCCTCTTACAGTGATCAATCACTGTCTCCTCTTACTGTGATCAATCACTGTCTCCTCTGACTGTGTGATCAAGCACTGACTCCACTTCCGGTGTGATCAATCACTGTCTCCTCTTACTGTGACCAATCACTGTCTCCTCTTGCTGTGTGATCAATCACAGTCTCCTCTTACTATGATCAATCAATGTCTCCTCTTACTGTGTGATCAATCACTGTCTCCTCTTACTGTGATCAATCACTGTCTCCTCTTACTGTGTGATCAATCACTGTCTCCTCTTACTGTGATCAATCACTGTCTCCTCTTACTGTGTGATCAGTCACTGTCTCCTCTTACTGTGATCAATCATTGTCTCATCTTACTGTTATCAATCACTGTCTCCTCTTACTGTAATCAATCACTGTCTCCTCTTACTGTGATCAATCACTGTCTCCTCTTACTGTGATCAATCACTGTCTCCTCTTACTGTGATCAATCACTGTCTCCTCTTACTGTGTGATCAATCACTGTCACCTCTTACAGTGTGATCAATCACTGTATCCCCTTTCTGTGATCAATCACTGTCTCCGCTTACTGCGTGATCAATCACTGTCTCCTCTTACTGTGTGATCAATCACTGTCTCCTCTTACTGTGATCAATCACTGTCTCCTCTTGCTGTCTGATCAATCACTGTCTCCTCTTACTGTGATTAATCACTGTCTCCTCTTACAGTAATCAATCACTGTCTCCTCTAACTGTGATCAATCACTGTCTCCTCTTATTGTGATCAATCACTGTCTCCTCTTACTGTGATCAATCACTGTCTCCTCTTGCTGTCTGATCAATCACTGTCTCCTCTTACTGTGATTAATCACTGTCTCCTCTTACTGTAATCAATCACTGTCTCCTCTTACTGTGATCAATCACTGTCTCCTCTTACTGTGATCAATCACTGTCTCCTCTTACTGTGATCAATCACAGTCTCCTCTTACTGTGTGATCAATCACTGTCCCCTCATACTGTGTGATCAATCACTGTCTCCACTTACTGTGTGATCAATCACTGTCTCCTCTTACTATGTGATCAATCACTGTCTCCTCTTAATGTGATCAATCACTGTCTCCTCTTACTGTGTGATCAATCACTGTCTCCTCTTACTGTGATCAATCACTGTCTCCTCTTACTGTGTGATCAATCACTGTCTCCTCTTAATGTGATCAATCACCGTCTCCTCTTACTGTGTGATCAATCACTGTCTCCTCTTACTGTGCGATCAATCACATTCTCCTCTTACTATGATCAATCACTATCTCCTCTTACTGTGTTTTCAATCACAGTCTCCTCTTACTGTGTGAGCAATCATTGTCTCCTCTTACTGTGATCAATCATTGTCTCCTCTTACTGTGGGATCAATCACACTCTCCTCTTACTGTGATCAACCACTGTCTCCTCTTCATGTGATCAATCACTGTCTCCTCTTACAGTAATCAATCACTGTCTCCTCTTACTGTGATCAATCAGTGTCTCCTCTTACTGTGATCAATCACTGTCTCCTCTTACTGTAATCAATCACTGTCTCCTCTTACTGTGATCAATCACTGTCTCCTCTTACTGTGATCAATCACTGTCTCCTCTTACTGTGATCAATCACTGTCTCCTCTTACTGTGTGATCAATCACTGTCCCCTCATACTGTGTGATCAATCACTGTCTCCACTTACTGTGTGATCAATCACTGTCTCCTCTTACTGTGTGATCAATCACTGTCTAATCTTAATGTGATCAATCACTGTCTCCTCTTACTGTGTGATCAATCACTGTCTCCTCTTACTGTGATCAATCACTGTCTCCTCTTACTGTGTGATCAATCACTGTCTCCTCTTAATGTGATCAATCACCGTCTCCTCTTACTGTGTGATCAATCACTGTCTCCTCTTACTGTGCGATCAATCACTTTCTCCTCTTACTATGATCAATCACTATCTCCTCTTACTGTGTTTTCAATCACTGTCTCCTCTTACTGTGTGAGCAATCATTGTCTCCTCTTACTGTGGGATCAATCACTCTCTCCTCTTACTGTGATCAACCACTGTCTGCTCTTCATGTGATCAATCACTGTCTCCTCTTACAGTAATCAATCACTGTCTCCTCTAACTGTGATCAATCACTGTCTCCTCTTATTGTGATCAATCACTGTCTCCTCTTACTGTGATCAATCACTGTCTCCTCTTACTGTGCGATTAATCACTGTCCCCTCATATTGTGTGATCAATCACTGTCTCCACTTACTATGTGATCAATCACTGTCTCCACTTACTGTGTGATCAATCACTGTCTCCTCTTACTGTGTGATCAATCACTGTCTCCTCTTACTGTGATCAATCACTGTCTCCTCTTACTGTCTGATCAATCACTGTCTCCTCTTACTGTGATTAATCACTGTCTCCTCTTGCTGTGTAATCAATCACTCTCTGCTTACTGTGATCAATCACTCTCTCATCTTACTGTGTGATCAATCACTGTCCCCTGGTACTGTGTGATCAATCACTGTCTCTTCTTACTGTGATCAATCACTGTCTCATCTTACTGTGATCAATCACTGTCTCCTCTTACTGTGTGATCAATCACTGTCCCCTGGTACTGTCTGATCAATCACTGTCTCTTCTTACTGTGATCAATCACTGTCTCATCTTACTGTGATCAGTCACTGACTCCCCTTACTGTGTGATCAATTACTCTCTCCTCTTACTGTGTGATCAATCACTGTTTCCTCTTACTGTGATCAATCACTGTCTCCTCTTACTGTGTGATCAATCACTGTCTCTTCTTACTGTGATCAATCACTGTCACCTCATACTGTGATCAATCACTGTCTCTTCTTACCGTGATCAATCACTGTTTCATCTTACTGTGATCAATCACTGTCTCCTCTTACAGTGATCAATCACTGTCTCTTCTTACTGTGATCAATCACTGTCACCTCATACTGTGATCAATCACTGTCTCTTCTTACCGTGATCAATCACTGTTTCATCTTACTGTGATCAATCACTGTCTCCTCTTACAGTGATCAATCACTGTCTCCTCTTACTGTGATCAATCACTGTCTCCTCTGACTGTGTGATCAAGCACTGACTCCTCTTCCGGTGTGATCAATCACTGTCTCCTCTTACTGTGACCAATCACTGTCTCCTCTTGCTGTGTGATCAATCACAGTCTCCTCTTACTATGATCAATCAATGTCTCCTCTTGCTGTGTGATCAATCACTGTCTCCTCTTACTGTGATCAATCACTGTCTCCTCTTACTGTGTGATCAATCACTGTCTCCTCTTACTGTGATCAATCACTGTCTCCTCTTACTGTGTGATCAGTCACTGTCTCCTCTTACTGTGATCAATCATTGTCTCATCTTACTGTTATCAATCACTGTCTCCTCTTACTGTAATCAATCACTGTCTCCTCTTACTGTGATCAATCACTGTCTCCTCTTACTGTGATCAATCACTGTCTCCTCTTACTGTGATCAATCACTGTCTCCTCTTACTGTGTGATCAATCACTGTCACCTCTTACAGTGTGATCAATCACTGTATCCCCTTTCTGTGATCAATCACTGTCTCCTCTTACTGCGTGATCAATCACTGTCTCCTCTTACTGTGTGATCAATCACTGTCTCCTCTTACTGTGATCAATCACTGTCTCCTCTTGCTGTCTGATCAATCACTGTCTCCTCTTACTGTGATTAATCACTGTCTCCTCTTACAGTAATCAATCACTGTCTCCTCTAACTGTGATCAATCACTGTCTCCTCTTATTGTGATCAATCACTGTCTCCTCTTACTGTGATCAATCACTGTCTCCTCTTGCTGTCTGATCAATCACTGTCTCCTCTTACTGTGATTAATCACTGTCTCCTCTTACTGTGATCAATCACTGTCTCCTCTTTCTGTGATCAATCACTGTCTCCTCTTACTGTGATCAATCACTGTCTCCTCTTACTGTGAACAATCACTGTCTCCTCTTACTGTGATGAATCACTGTCTCCTCTTACTGTGATCAATCAGTGTCTCCTCTTACTGTGATCAATCACTGTCTCCTCTTACTGTAATCAATCACTGTCTCCTCTTACTGTGTCATCAGACCCGGTCTCCTCTTACTGTGATCAATCATTGTCTCATCTTACTGTGATCAATCACTGTCTCCTCTTACTGTAATCAATCACTGTCTCCTCTTACTGTGATCAATCACTGTCTCCTCTTACTGTGAACAATCACTGTCTCCTCTTACTGTGATGAATCACTGTCTCCTCTTACTGTGATCAATCAGTGTCTCCTCTTACTGTGATCAATCACTGTCTCCTCTTACTGTAATCAATCACTGTCTCCTCTTACTGTGATCAATCACTGTCTCCTCTTTCTGTGATCAATCACTGTCTCCTCTTACTGTGATCAATCACTGTCTCCTCTTACTGTGTGATCAATCACTGTCCCGTCATACTGTGTGATCAATCACTGTCTCCACTTACTGTGTGATCAATCACTGTCTCCTCTTACTGTGTGATCAATCACTGTCTCCTCTTAATGTGATCAATCACTGTCTCCTCTTACTGTGTGATCAATCACTGTCTCCTCTTCCTGTGATCAATCACTGTCTCCTCTTACTGTGTGATCAATCACTGTCTCCTCTTACTGTGCGATCAATCACTTTCTCCTCTTACTATGATCAATCACTATCTCCTCTTACTGTGTTTTCAATCTCTGTCTCCTCTTACTGTGTGAGCAATCATTGTCTCCTCTTACTGTGATCAATCATTGTCTCCTCTTACTGTGGGATCAATCACTCTCTCCTCTTACTGTGATCAACCACTGTCTGCTCTTCATGTGATCAATCACTGTCTCCTCTTACAGTAATCAATCACTGTCTCCTCTAACTGTGATCAATCACTGTCTCCTCTTATTGTGATCAATCACTGTCTCCTCTTACTGTGATCAATCACTGTCTCCTCTTACTGTGTGATTAATCACTGTCCCCTCATATTGTGTGATCAATCACTGTCTCCACTTACTATGTGATCAATCACTCTCTCCACTTACTGTGTGATCAAT